>NC_084738.1:72705714-72713214 GCF_033978785.1 Entelurus aequoreus | reverse complement strand
CCAGCCTGGCTAACTTGGCATTAAGAGGATATATGGGCTTATTGTTCTTCCACCATAGAAGTGGCTCAAAATATAGTTTTTAATTCAACACGGACTTATATCTGCTGCTATAAAAACATTTGTTATTGCTTTAGCCCTGCCTGACTCGCCGAGGAGAGGCTGCTTGAATGCGGTGGTGACGCTTCAAATGGGTGAGCTTGTTTGAGGTGTTGTCAGAAGCAGCTGCTGAACAATGTCGGCAAACCTCCGTCCTCCATTGTTGTATCGCGCAGCCGAAGTGTTCCCAAACGGGAGATCTTAACGAGGCAGGAGGGTCTTCCAGCTCTGGCTTTTACATGTTGTCCTAGCCCGGTCGCTGCTAGCATGCCGTGTGTTGTGCCTCGGTGTGCATTGTTTACACAACGTGCGTTACGCTACTTAATATGTCCGTGTGGAAACTCGTTCGGTACACCTCCGAACCGAACCGAAACCCCCGTACCGAAACGGTTCAATACAAATACACGTACCGTTACACCCCTACTGTTTACACTACAGTTGTCATTCACTTCAATTTCAGTGAATCTCGCTCACAAATGAATATCTTCATATGTATGCTTTTACCGGAAAATATATCGAGATATGTATCGAATATCGAGTTTAAGTAAAAATATATCGAGATATACTTTTCCGTCCGTATCGCCCAGACCTAACTGCTACTAATCAGTATCAGCTAACAACAACTTCAATTGATCAGGGGCCGTATTTGTCAAGCTTCTTAGAATTACTGCTAAGAAGTCTGCTAAGAGTTGACTTATGAGTAAAGAAATTCTTCGCTGAAAGCTGCACTTAAAAGTTAGTTATCAAGCGTCTTACTCACACTTTCAGCGAAGTGTAGGACTGAATCTTAAGTGTCACACTCAGAGCTGAATTACGACATTACTATGTGCCGTAAACGGAATTTTAGGTGACGTCATTTCTGTGTCCATAGAAATGACCAATCACGGAAGGGAATCCCTTGTCTAAGAATAAAGAAATATCATAGAAATATTTAAGTGGACAATGGGAGTGTATATTTGGACAATAAACTACAAAATAATACAAAACAAACTAGTCCCCGCCGGCACTCACGCTACCGCTCCCTCTCTTCTCTCGCCCACACACTCACTGACGTCACTCACCTCACATGCTGTCACCTATTAAAGGGCCACACACACACATACGCTACTCTCATAACATTTTCTTTCCAATTCATTAATTAGGCAACTAATTTGAAACTGGTGTGGGTGGCTCTATCTATACTAGCCCACTGCAGCCACATGCAGAAATCAACATGGAATCGAAAATTATTAAATCTGTGACAAAAATAATACCCGCTCTGTCTAAACGATACCGTTTAATCAGCTGCTCGTCATCAAACAAAGCCAGGACATCCTTCCGCTCCCTGAACGTTCGCGCACGTCTCTCTCGCCTCAGTGCCATCCCCTGCTGGCAACTCCTAACCACTTAGGACACCTCTGAAGGTCTCTTAAATATCGTGGAGAGTAGGAGTGATTCTTAGACTTAAGAAAGTTGATAAATAGCTTTTATTCTTAAGTTTGAGAGTAGGACTAAATTTCGCAAATTCTCAGGACTTAAGTGGAAGATGGCACTCTAAGACGCTTGATAAATACGACCCCTGGGGCCGTACTTATCAAGCTTCTCAGAGTGCCATTTTACACTCAAGTCCTGAGAATTTGCGAAATTTAGTCCTACTCTCAAACTTAAGAATAAAAGCTTTTTATCAACGTTCTTAAGTCTAAGAATCACTCCTACTCTCCACGATATTTAAGAGACCTTCAGAGGTGTCTTAAGTGGTTAGGAGTTGCCAGCAGGGGATGGCACTGAGGCGAGAGAGACGTGCGCGAACGTTCAGGGAACGGAACAATGTTTTTTTTTTTTGATGACGAGCAGCTGATCAAACGGTATCGTTTAGACAGAGCGGATATTATTTTTGTCACAGATTTAATACTTTTCGATTCCTTGTTGATTTCTGCATGTGGCTGCAGTGGGCTAGTATATATAGAGCCACCCACACCAGTTTCAAATTAGTTGCCTAATTAATGAATTGGAAAGAAAATGTTATGACAGTAGCGTATGTGTGTGTGTGGCCGTGAGGTGAGTGACGTCAGTGAGTGTGTGGGCGAGAGAAGAGAGGGAGCGGTAGCGTGAGTGCCGGCGGGGACTAGTTTGTTTTGTATTATTTTGTAGTTTATTGTCAAAATATACACTCCCATTGTCCACTTCAATATTTCCAAGATATTTCTTTATTCTTAGACAAGGGATTCCCTTCCGTGATTGGTCATTGCTATGGACACAGAAATGACGTCACCTAAAATTCCGTTTACGGCACATAGTAATGTCGTAATTCAGCTCTGAGTGTGACACTTAAGATTCAGTCCTACACTTCGCTGAAAGTGTGAGTAAGACGCTTGATAACTAACTTTTAAGTGCAGCTTTCAGCGAAGAATTTATTTACTCTTAAGTCAACTCTTAGCAGACTTCTTAGGAGTAATTCTAAGAAGCTTGATAAGTACGGCCCCAGGACTTTAGTGGAAGATGGCACTCTAAGACGCTTGATAAATACGGCCCCAGGTCTCTACTAAGCGAACGGTTGCCAGCGGGAAAGTCAGCAGCAACAAACAGAAGATGGCACAGAAACGTTACCTGTGTGACATGTTTGGCCTCCTGTGGCGCGTCTGTTGTGTCTGTAGCCAACATGGCACCCCTGGAGATCCCTAATCCCGCACGGCGTGCTGCAAGAATCAGAAACAAGAACTTGAGCTTGACTTATGTCCTCCTTTGCAATGAAACATGGTATTAAAAGGACCTGTTCTTCCTCTCTTCATGCAGTTAGTAGGTATTGTGCCATTGAGCTATTCAAACATTTTCCATCATGTGGAAACTTTGTGTGTTTTTAACTAAGTCATCATCTGGGTCACGTGTTGCTCTGATCTCAGCCCTGAAAGCAGTTTATACTTCACAACTTCCCCCATGTCAACATGACATGAATCAATCATGATAAGAATAGTAGAATACTCTCAATCTAAACAATACACAACCTCATTTGCATACTCATTTGCATACAGTGACAAGAGTCGGTGTCTACTTCCTGTGAGAGCTCTTGGGAAGTAAATCCCTCTGATATTCAAACGTTGTCACGTCAAGCATGCCAGGAACGATCGGCACAAAAAGACATAAACAGTAAATAAATAGTAATTCACCCCTAAATTGGGCCCAGACGTTAAAATGTATAGCTAGCCACAAAAGCTACATGACGTCACTAGCTTAGCTTAGCCGAGCCGCTTCCTTACCGAGAAAAGTTGACTTTCCGTTTGGGTCCAAAAGACAGCCGCCTGTGCGCTATAAAAAGTAAACACCGCTTCTGACATGACGTCGCCTGTAAACGCTTCAAAAATGGGACAATATCTGCAGTTAGTGAAGATTTGTTAGCGGAGAGGAGAGATTAGTAAAGTGCAGAGTAGTAGCAGACGACGCGCGGTGCATCATGGGAACAAGGATGACGCGTTCACTGACAGTTGTTTTCTTCTAGATCGTGATCATTCTGAAATATGTCCTTTAATGTACATTTTATTCGCTTCACAGATCTAAAACGCCGATTAATAGTATTATTATGTGTGGATTTTTCCTGCTAAAATATTCGAAGTGTCACAAAATTATGAACAGTGTTTTTTTTTTTGGCGAAGCCCCGGATGTACGAGCACCCGCAAAGGCAGCACTGTGTGGAAAGCGTGTTGATGTTGTTGTCATGTGAGAATGTTCCAGTATGGCCTAAAGTCAGACTGACACACTTTCAACACACTTGTCAGAGCACAAAGTCACTCAAAACATAACATAGTTATAAAAAATACTATTTATGGAAAAAAAAAAGTGGAATAAAAGAGCAAACAGGAGAAATGTAACAAGAGAAAAAGTTGCAATGTCGACTCTAATAACACAAAGCTGCCATGCAGGCTGTTTTTTTTTCTTTAAAACTGTCATTTCTCAAAAAATAATAATGAATCAAAATCAATGTTGTAATTAATTATTGACCTCTTTAAGACTCCAATTACTTACCATCAAATATTCCACTTTGAAATATTATTTGGGGAAAATGTAGCATATTTGGCGTGTTTGCCATATTAAAAACAAAGTTTTCTTTGACAAAAAGGGTACGAAACAGACCAATAACATTTTTTTAAACATCGACAGACAAATCTGAAGTTGATCTAGAGATCTAAATATTGAAAGTAAAAACTAAGCAAAACATATGACTTATTTTTAATGATCCCTGTCATTTTAGTAGGTTTTTTTTGTTTTACTGTAATTGTATTAAAAAAAAAAATGACTCAAAATCACAATTGTTATGAATTATTGACCTATTTAAGGCTCCAAATATTTCACATCTAAAATGCCACTTTATCATGTGTTTTTTTTTCTTTTTCTTTTAGACAAAAATGCTGTAAAAAAAAAAACCCACAGTGAATTTCACAATTTGACCATGAAATCTATTGCTACTTTTACATTGCACAATTTGATGGACAACTTGCTTTGAAATCATTAGTATTAGTATTTATTTCTATTTGAAAAATGGTTTGAATGTTTGATCACACATCTTTGCATAATTAGACAATATTTAAGTTAACGTAACTTGCGATTACATGGAGTACATGTATTTTTTTTTCTCCCAGAATACAAATAAATAATACATTTAGTAAGAAAAGTTACAGTGCTTTATTGATACATATTATTTGCAGGCTTTTCCAGGGCCACATCTGGCCCCCGGGCCTTGAGTTTGACACCTGTGATGTAGATTAACTATATCTGTGTTGGATACTTCTCTTGTTGCCTTATTTGTATTGGACTTTATTAAATGTTTGGGTAGAATTGTATTTAAGTAATAGATAATTTTATCAGAGAAAGGGACAAGCGGTAGAAAATGGATGGATGGACGGATGGATGTTTAACTATTGTATGGAGGAATGTAGTTCCTCATAGAATCGGCACCCAATGTTATTAAAAAGTATTGATTTTGAATCGAGATGTCAGGAATTGCTGTTGGTCTTCAACCCCAGGATGCAGAGATGGCAGGAAAACATGACTTTAATGTCAAAAGGAAATGCAGGGAAAACAGGAACCAGCAAAACAATCATTGAGGCAGACATAGATAGCAGCCAGCTGATTGACAACGGGTGTGCCAGGCTACCAGTCAGCGGCAGGTGAGGGGAAATAGCGCTCAGGGAGACAAGCAGGAAGTGGAACTAAAATAAGAGCGCTGACAGGAAATAAACGTCAGCCGAGGAAACACAACAAGACGTGAACGTGACAGATCGTTTTGAATCGAATCGTTACTCCGAAGACTTGAATCCCAAAGACTCACAGCCCGAGTAACCACAACACAAATAATAACAAAAACAAATCAAGAGACGTTTTGACAAAAGCAGAATATCTTTGAATCTCAGTCAAACTTTTGGGCAAGAGTAGAAGAGAAAGTCAAAGACAAATACAAATAGAGCTGGGCTGTCAAACTCATTTTCATCGAGGGCCACGTTGCACTTTTGTCTGCCCTCAGACAAAATAATAACAATAATAAAGGAAACATGTTAGAATAATTGTTTCTAAACGATCACAGAAACGTTGTATTACATTGAGTTCCTGGCAGGGGGGCGGGAGCTGTCTTTGGGGCCTACCAGGAGGAAGGCTCGTAAAACTCCACTGGGACTTCAAAGCGGACAGATGGCAGGATCTGCCCAATTTCCAGACAAACTCTTTTTGAAGTATTTTACGAACTCTCTTTGAACTATTTTATGGAACTCTCTTTGAACTATTTTGTGGAGCTCTTTTCGAACTATTCTACCACCTCTCCTTTTGAACTGTTCGGTAACCAAAGGCAACGCTGTTTACGACCCACTTCCCTCTGGAAGCAGCTGTGGTCAGGTGGGGGGGGGGGGGGAGAAAGCCAAAATAAAAGAAGGAGGCATGCAATCTTTTGGCAGAGCGTGCTGAGATACTGTACAAGGGTACAGTGTGTCCAGACGTGTCTCCTCAATTGAGTCCAAATTAAATTCTGTCTCGGTTTCATTTGATTAGTAAATGCATATTTTACCTACACTATAAGAAAAAAAAAAGTGTGGATTTTGCGGTCAAAAAAATGGCAGAAATGTACCATAAAATTGACAGTAAAATGGTCTGTCTATTTTACTGTCAAATTCTGCCAGTTTAAACATATTTTTTTGGCATAAAAAATATGGTTGCTGTTTTCACAGTGTATCTGTAAATGTAAACATGGTAAAACAGTTTTTTTTTCTTTTGGTAGGATTCTGAAGACCGAGGTGTATATTGTCATGTTTTTTGTTTTTTTTGTCCTGTCCAGCTTTTCAGGCAAATCATATTTTTGATGTAGAGGGTAGATGCCCATGTCGGCTGTTCACATTTACTTTACAAAAGAGAAGTGTAAGATACTTCTCTTGTTGCCTTATTTGTATTTGACTTTATTAAATGTATTTATATTATCCTTTGGTGCAGCCGGGCCGGAGCAGGAGGGGATAGAAAGAGGAAAAAAAAGGAAGACAGGGGGGGAAATTGTGGGGACAAGAGGGGGATAAGACAGAGAGACAAAAACAACAACAGCAAACACAACAATAACAACAACAACAACAGAGCAACATCAGCAAATAGGATATGTACAAATATGATGGTAAAAGTGATAGCAAAGAAGCAGTTAGTGAAATAAATAATAATACAGAAATGACAATGAGCATTATTACACTAAAAATGGATCAATACAAATAGAAATATCACTATTGATAATGAACAATACCAATAATTGACCTCTATTATCAATGTTGAAATGCAACAATACATATACGTAATGATAACTAGAGATACTAAAGCAGGGGTCACCAACGCGGTGCCCGCGGGCACCAGGTAGCCCGTAAGGACCAGATGAGTAGCCCGCTGGCCTGTTCTAAAAATAGCTCAAATAGCAGCACTTACCAGTGAGCTGCCTCTATTTTTTAAATGTTATTTATTTACTAGCAAGCTGGTCTCGCTTTGCTCGACATTTTTAATTCTAAGAGAGACAAAACTCAAATACAATTTGAAAATCCAAGAAAACATTTTAAAGACTTGGTCTTCACTTGTTTAAATAAATTCATTAATTTTTTTACTTTGCTTCTTATAACTTTCAGAAAGACAATTTTAGAGAAAAAATACAACCTTTTTACCTTTTTAAATTCCTTCCTCTTCTTTCCTGACAATTTAAATCAATGTTCAAGTAAATTTATTTTTTTTATTGTAAAGAATAATACATACATTTTAATTTAATTCTTCATTTTAGCTTCTGTTTTTTTGACGAAGAATATTTGTGAAATATTTCTTCAAACCTATTATGATTAAAATTCAAAAAAATTATTCTGGCAAATCTAGAAAATCTGTAGAATCAAATTTAAATCTTATTTCAAAGTCTTTTGAATTTCTTTTAAA
>NC_084738.1:72680714-72700714 GCF_033978785.1 Entelurus aequoreus | reverse complement strand
TTTTTTTTTTTGTTTTGTTTTTTTTAAAAGAAGGGTTTTTAAGCCTTTTTCAAAAGCATCCACAGTCTGTGGTGCCCTCAGGTGGTCAGGGAGAGTGTTCCACAGACTGGGAAAGGGTGTGCCAGAGGTTGGCAACATATTTAACATGTTTCCAACATCACGGTTTTATTACACTTTTATGTCAGGGAGCTTTTTGGGACCCGGATGTCATTTTTTTTCCTACTGGATGTCCCTCACAGCCATGTCTTTTTTTTCTTCCTCTCGCAGGCCACTAAGCCTTTAATAGATTTTATTTGTAAAAGCACTTTACATTGAGCAAATAACCTCAAAGTGCTACAGTGCATTTAAAACCCCCCCAAAAAACAACAACGCTAGAACCACAAATAGCTGGCCCCAATAAGTAAAATAAATAGCAAAAAAAATAAAATAAAAACTAGAACAGCCTAATAGCTAGAACTAGCACACATATACCTAAATTTTTTTTTTTATTTTTTTAATTTTTTTAAAGAAGGGTTTTTAAGCCATTTTTAAAAGCATCCACGGTCTGTGGTGCCCTCAGGGGGTAAGGGAGAGCGTTCCACAGACTGGGAAAGGGTGGCCACTAAGCCTTTAATAGATTTTATTTGTAAAAAGCAGTTTACATTGCGCAAACAACCTCAAAGTGCTACAGTGCATTTAAAAAAACAACAAAAAACAACAACGTTAGAACCACAAATAGCTGCCCCCAATAAGTAAAATAAATAGTAAAAATAAATAAAATAAAATAAAACTAGAACAGCCTAATAGCTAGAATTAGCACACACATATATAAAAAAAAGGCTTTTTTTTAAAT
Source organism: Entelurus aequoreus (assembly GCF_033978785.1). Classification (NCBI taxonomy): domain Eukaryota; kingdom Metazoa; phylum Chordata; class Actinopteri; order Syngnathiformes; family Syngnathidae; genus Entelurus; species Entelurus aequoreus. Next base: position 72,699,882 of record NC_084738.1, on the reverse strand, counting down.
ATTTTTTTTTTTAAAGAAGGGTTTTTAAGCCTTTTTTAAAACATCCACAGTCTGTGGTGCCCTCAGGTGGTCAGGGAGAGCGTTCCACAGACTGGGAAAGGGTGTGCTAGATATTTAAAACGCTTCCAATATCATGGTTTCATTACACTTTTATCTCAGGGAGCTTTTTGGGACCTGGATGTCATTTTTTTCCTACTGGATGTCCCTCACAGCCATGTCTTTTTTCCCCCTCTCGCAGGCCACTAAGCATTTAATAGATTTTATTTGTAAAATAAATTTACGTTGAGAAAACAACCTCAAAGTGCTACAGTGCATTTAAAAAAATAAAAATAAACAACAACGCTAGAACCACAAATAGCTGCCCCCAAAAAGTAAAATAAATAGTAAACAAATAAAAAAATAAACCTAAAACAGCCTAATAGCTAGAACTAGCACACATGTATCTAAAAAAAACTTCTTTTTTTTAAAAGAAGGGTTTTTAAGCCTTTTTCAAAAGCATCCACAGTCTGTGGTGCCCTCAGATGGTCAGGGAGAGTGTTCCACAGACTGTGAAAGGGTGTGCCAGAGGTTGGCAACATATTTAACATGTTTCCAACATCACGGTTTTATTACACTTTTATGTCAGGGAGCTTTTTGGGACCCGGATGTCATTTTTTTTCCTACTGGATGTCCCTCACAGCCGTGTCTTTTTTTTCTTCCTCTCGCAGGCCACTAAGCCTTTAATAGATTTTATTTGTAAAAAGCAGTTTACATTGAGCAAAAAACCTCAAAGTGCTAGAGTGCATTTAAAAACAAAACAAAAAACAACAACGCTAGAACCGCAAATAGCTGCCCCCAATAAGTAAAATAAATAGTAAAAAAATAAAATAAAAACTAGAACAGCCTAATAGCTAGAACTAGCACACATATATCTAAGAAAATTTTGTTTTTTTTGTTTTTTTTTAAAGAAGGGGTTTTAAGCCTTTTTTAAAAGCATCCACAGTCTGCGGACTGGGAAAGGGTGTGCTAGATATTTAAAACGTTTCCAATATCATGGTTTCATTACACTTTTATCTCAGGGAGCTTTTTGGGACCTTGGATGTCATTTTTTTTCCTACTGGATGTCCCTCACAGCCATGTCTTTTTTCCCCCTCTTGCAGGCCACTAAGCCTTTAATACATTTTATTTGTAAAATAAATTTACGTTGAGCAAACAACCTCAAAGTGCTACAGTGCATTTAAAAAACCCCAAAAAAGAACAACGTTAGAACCACAAATAGCTGCCCCCAATAAGTAAAATAAATAGCCAAAAAAATAAAATAAAAACTAGAACAGCCTAATAGCTAGAACTAGCACACATATATCTAAGAAAATTTTTTTTTTTTTTTTTTTAAAGAAGGGGTTTTAAGCCTTTTTTTAAAAGCATCCACAGTCTGCGGTGCCCTCAGGGGGTAAGGGAGAACATTCCACAGACTGGGAAAGGGTGGCCACTAAGCCTTTAATAGATTTTATTTGTAAAAAGCAGTTTACATTGAGCAAACAACCTCAAAGTGCTACAGTGCATTTAAAAAAACAACAAAAAACAACAACGTTAGAACCACAAATAGCTGCCCCCAATAAGTAAAATAAATAGTAAAAAATAAATAAAATAAAATAAAAGTAGAACAGCCTAATAGCTAGAATTAGCACACACATATATAAAAAAAGGCTTTTTATTTTATTTTTATTTTTTTTAAAGAAGGGTTTTTAAGCCTTTTTTTAAAAAACATCCACAGTCTGTGGTGCCCTCAGGTGGTCAGGGAGAGCGTTCCACAGACTGGGAAAGGGTGTGCTAGATATTTAAAATGTTTCCAATATCATGGTTTCATTACACTTTTATCTCAGGGAGCTTTTTGGGAACTTGGATGTCATTTTTTTTCTACTGGATGTCCCTCACAGCCATGTCTTTTTTTTCTTCCTCTCGCAGGCCACTAAGCCTTTATTAGATTTTATTTGTAAAAAGCACTTTACATTGAGCAAAAAACCTCAAAGTGTTACAGTGCATTTAAAAAAAAAAACAAAAAACAACAACGCTAGAACCGCAAATAGCTGTAAAATAAATAGTAAAAAAATAATTTAAAAAAAATAGCTAGAACTAGCACACATATATCTAAAAAAAGACTTAATTTTTTAAATTATTTTTTTATTTTTTAAAAGAAGGGTTTTTAAGCCTTTTTTAAAACATCCACAGTCTGTGGTGCCCTCAGGTGGTCAGGGAGAGTGTTCCACAGACTGGGAAAGGGTGTGCCAGAGGTTGGCAACATATTTAAAACCTTTCCAATATCATGGCTTTATTACACTTTTATCTCAGGGAGCTTTTTGGTACCTTGGATGTCATTTTTTTCCTACTGGATGTCCCTCACCGCCATGTCTTTTTTTCTTCCCCCCTCTCGCAGGTTGAGCATCGTCTCACTTTCGTGGCTCATCTCCTGCAGGAGGTGCAGGATCTGTTTGACCATGAAAACATTTCTTCTGCATCCTGGGATGAAACAACGCTGGAGCACTTTCTCGCAGTCGTCTACAGGGAGAGAGATGACCTGCAGGACTGCGTAAGTGGAATAGAAGTAGTACTTGTACATGCAAGTATAGTACTTGTACACGCAAGTAGTACTTGTACATGCAAGTAGAGTACTTGTACATGCAAGTATAGTACTTGTACATGCAAGTAGAGTACTTGTACATGCAAGTAGTACTTGTACATGCAAGTATAGTACTTGTACATGCAAGTATAGTACTTGTACATGCAAGTAGTACTTGTACATGCAAGTATAGTACTTGTACATGCAAGTATAGTACTTGTACATGCAAGTATAGTACTTGTACATGCAAGTATAGTACTTGTACATGCAAGTATAGTACTTGTACATGCAAGTAGAGTACTTGTACATGCAAGTATAGTACTTGTACATGCAAGTATAGTACTTGTACATGCAAGTATAGTACTTGTACATGCAAGTATAGTACTTGTACATGCAAGTATAGTACTTGTACATGCAAGTATAGTACTTGTACATGCAAGTATAGTACTTGTACATGCAAGTATAGTACTTGTACATGCAAGTATAGTACTTGTACATGCAAGTAGTACTTGTACATGCAAGTATAGTACTTGTACATGCAAGTATAGTACTTGTACATGCAAGTATAGTACTTGTACATGCAAGTATAGTACTTGTACATGCAAGTAGAGTACTTGTACATGCAAGTATAGTACTTGTACACGCAAGTAGTACTTGTACATGCAAGTAGTACTTGTACATGCAAGTATAGTACTTGTACATGCAAGTATAGTACTTGTACATGCAAGTATAGTACTTGTACATGCAAGTATAGTACTTGTACATGCAAGTATAGTACTTGTACATGCAAGTATAGTACTTGTACATGCAAGTATAGTACTTGTACATGCAAGTATAGTACTTGTACATGCAAGTAGTACTTGTACATGCAAGTATAGTACTTGTACATGCAAGTATAGTACTTGTACATGCAAGTATAGTACTTGTACATGCAAGTATAGTACTTGTACATGCAAGTATAGTACTTGTACATGCAAGGCCCAGGTGAAAATGACTTGAATGACATCATCCCTGTGTTAGATCGCACTGATGGACGAGCTACACAACAGGAGTGGGAAGAAGAGCAAACAACAACCTCTGCGAGAGTATTTCAAGGAACTGTCACGCATGGTTCTGGAAGAAAAGGTGGGTCCTTGTTTACATTCAGCGCACACACGAATAATAATAATAATAATAATAATAATAATAATAATAATGTTTGCAGGAGTACAGTGCGGAGGCCTGGGAGATGATCAGGAAGGAAGTCAAGTCACATCTTTTCCGTGCCACCCAGCTCTTCCCATCCAGCCATTTAATTTAACTACAAAGCAAATGTATTTTCTTGTATTTATATCTATTTAAAAAAAAAAGTTTTTAATATATTTATTTATTTGTATTTATTTGTATTTATAGAAATAAATGTATATATTTTATTACTTGTGCAATAAAAACATTTTTTTATGCAAAATATGTATTTTTCCGTTTTTGTTGACTGGCCAAACTTTAGATACACACCACAAGAGAAGGATTATTTTAGTGCAGGGGTCAGCAACCTTTTTGAAAGCAAGAGCTACTTCTTGGGTAGTGAATAATGCGAAGGGCTACCAGTTTGATACACACTTCAATAAATTGCCAGAAATAGCCAATTTGCTCAATTTACCTTTAACTCTATGTAATTATTAATAATTAATGATATTTACACTTAATTGAACGGTTTAAAAGAAGAGAAAACACGGAAAAAAATGACAATTAAATTTTGAAACATAGTTTATCTTCAATTTCGACTCTTTAAAATTCAAAATTCAACCGAAAAAAAGAAGAGAAAAACTAGCTAATTCGAATCTTTTTGAAAAAATTTAAAAAAGAATTTATGGAACATCATAAGTAATTTTTCCTGATTCAGATTGATTTTAGAATTTTGATGACATGTTTTAAATAGGTTAAAATCCAATCTACACTTTGTTAGAATATATAACAAATTGGACCAAGCTATATTTCTAACAAAGACAAATCATTATTTGTTCTAGATTTTCCAGAACAAAAATTTTAAAAGAAATTCAAAATCGATTCTACAGATTTTCTAGATTTGCCAGAATATTTTTTTAAAATTTTAATCATAATAAGTTTGAAGAAATATTTCACAAATATTCTTCGTCGAAAAAACAGAAGCTAAAATGAAGAATTCAATTCAAATGTATTTATTATTCTTTACAATAAAAACAATTAATTGACTTGAACATTGATTTAAATTGTCAGGAAAGAGGAGGAAGGAATTTAAAAGGTAAAAAGGTAAATGTGTTTAAAAATCCTAAAATCATTTTTAAGGTTGTATTTTTTCTCTAAAATTGTCTTTCTGAAAGTTATAAGCAAAGTAAAAAAAAATGTATTTAAACAAGTGAAGACCAAGTCTTTAAAATATTTTCTTGGATTTTCAAATTCTATTTGAGTTTTGTCTCTCTTAGAATTAAAAAGGTCGGGCAAAGCGAGACCAGCTTGCTAGTAAATAAATACAATTTCAAAAATAGAGGCAGCTCACTGGTAAGTGCTGCTATTTGAGCTACTTTTAGAACAGGCCAGTACGGGCTACTCATCTGGTCCTTACGGGCTACCTGGTGCCCGCGGGCACCGCGTTGGTGACCCCTGTGTTAGAGTAATTGTTTCTAAATGATCACAAAAACTTTTGTGTTACTTTTGAGGGCCCGATGAGAAGACAAAAGCTGTCTTTGAAACCTACCAAGAAGAAGGCTGGTAAAACTCCACGGTGTAAGGGGGGAAAGCCACATGAAGGGTTTTCCGTGTTCTTTCATGTATGGTAATCAACAGAAAAGATATTGTTCTAACCTAAGGACTTCAAAGCGGAGAGAAGACAGGATCTGCCCAATTTCCAGACGACCTCTTTTTGAACCTCCCTTTTCAACTGGTTTACAAACGCCTTTTTGAACTATTTTACGACCTCTCCTTTTGAACTGTTCGGTAACCAAAGGCAACGCTGTTTACGACCCACTTCTCTCTGGAAGCAGCTGTGGTGGCCAGGTGGGGGGAGAAAGTCAAATAAAGAAGTACAATCTTTCGCCAGAGCGTGCTGAGATACTGTGCAAGGGTACAGTGTTCAGGCGACTCTCCTCAATATTGAGTCCAAATTGAATTCTGTCTCTGTTTAACTCGTTGCCTCTTGTCTTGTTTAATAGATGTCATCAGTGTTTGAACCTGACATTATTTTTCTTATTAGTGCGAAAATAATTAGATATTCTATTGGTGGAATAAAATGACCTTCACTCATTAGCGTTATTTCATTTATGATTATTTGTGCTAGTACAAAACATAAATAACAACGTAACATTCGGTTTTCATTTATTCATTCTCATTATTTCATTAGATTATGACAACTTTCAAGGAGATTCTTATATTTGTTTTACATTTGAAGTGTGGAAAAAATATAAGAAAATACCTTTGTATTTACGTTATATAATAAATATAATAATTATGTAATATCTAGATGCAACAATTCCTGAAGGAATTGCGTGGGAATGCTCCAATGCTGAAGTTGAAGTGAAATGCTGACAGATTGTCGTATGAATGTAAGAATAGTTTGAATGTTGAAATCGTTTAAATGCTGAAACGGTTCGGATGTTGAAATTGTTTGAATGTTGAAAAGCTGTCGCTAAACCGAAATACTAGTGGTATGTAGAAATGGTTTGAAAGTTGAAATAGAAGTTTAAAATGGTCTGAGAGGTGAAGAGCAGAAGTATGAATCTTGGTTTCGTTAGGAGAGTTAGCATACTTCAAGACGTTACAAAATAACATCATCTACTGTATATATTTTAGCTGTAAATACATCACATTAGCTAAAATGCTGGCATGAAAACTCAGCATGCTAACAGGGGAAGAGCTAGCATAGTTGTAACATGGCGCCAAGTAACGAAATCCATGATTATTAGGTTTACAATGTACATGCTAAAATGCTGGGGGGGGGAAAAAAATTGCTTGCTAACATTAACATGCTAACAGGTGAATATTTAACATACTTCTAAGATGGAGGCAAGTACCGAAATACATGTTTGTTTGGTTAAAAAATATGAAACTAGGTAAACATGGTACCATAGATATTAGCATGCTAACATTAGCATTTCTAAAAAAATAAAAATAAAATATACATTTCCCTTGTGGATCAATAAAGTTTGTGTAAAGTTTGTCTAAGTAACAGGGAAACAAATAACATACTTTTAAGATGGCACCAAGTACCGGAATCCATGGTTATTAGGATAAGAAGTATAACATTAGCTCAAATGCTAGCATAAAATATTAGCATGCTAACGATAACATGCTAACAGGTGAAGATTTAACATACTTCTAAGATGGAGGCAAGTACCGAAATACATGTTTGTTAGGTTAAAAAATATGAAAATAGGTAAAAATGATAGCATAAACATTAGCATGTAGCATAAGCATGGTAACAGGGGCATGTAGTCCAGAGCACGTCTGGCTCCACAGGGTCTTGATCATAAAGTCAGTTATATTTTTACCCCCTAAAAACAAAATGAATATATTTGAAGTGGAATATTTGATGTGTCGCAAACGCAACCTTAAGTAGGCCAATAATTCATAACTTTCATTTTCATTCATTATTATTTTATAAGCAATGACAGTTGGGAAAAAAATCCCACTAAAATCTCAGCTCCTACTTTATTATTTTTATTACTTAAATATCTCCATCAACTTCATCCGAAATATTAATTTTTTATGGCAAACACAACATAGCAAAACTTTTTGAAAAGTGGAATATTTGAAGTAATTGGAGCCAATATTTCATAACATGGATTTTGATTGATTATTATTTTGGAGAAGTGACAGCTTTGTGTTTTTAGTCAACATTGAAACTTAATCTTCTTACATTTCACCGGCTTTTTATGTTTTGTTTTTTTTAAATACTATTTTTTAGAATGGGCTATTAAAAAATGAGAAAATGGCCCCCGGGGCCGCACTTTGGACACGTGTGATGTGTCAGAGTCAAAGTGACAAGCCTTTGTCAATAAAAATAGCCTCAAAGTTTAATAGAAATATTTAAGACATGTGGGCACAAGGGAAGCCTTGAAAAAAACCGATGTCTCCGGTCTACACTGGAAGGGTTCCTGGGAGGTTGCCTGGTCCTGGTCCTGGTCCTGGTCACACGGGTCGCACGTAGTTGGCGGGCAGCATCCCTCTCTGGCCCGTGCGCTGGTTGCTGCCGAACACCCAGCCTTCGTCGATGGGCTCCACGTCCCGGATGAGGTCGCCCTCCTGCAGGGACACCTCATCGGCCTCCGCCGCCGTGTAGCTGTACAGGGCCTGGTAGTCCTGCTGCAGGGTGCACAGGGAAATGGTTGTATTTATGTTATTCACATGTGAATAATGCTGTATAATAGACTGTATTTATAATATTCACATGTGAATAATGCTGTATAATAGACTGTATTTATATTATTCACATGTGAATAATGCTGTATAATAGACTGTATTTATGTTATTCACATGTGAATAATTCTGTATAATAGACTGTATTTATAATATTCACATGTGAATAATGCGGTATAATAGACTGTATTTATATTATTCACATGTGAATAATGCTGTATAATAGACTGTATTTATGTTATTCACATGTGAATAATGCTGTATAATAGACTGTGTTTATGTTATTCACGTATGAATAATGCTGTATAATAGACTGTATTTATATTATTCACATGTGAATAATGCGGTATAATAGACTGTATTTATGTTATTCACATGTGAATAATTCTGTATAATAGACTGTATTTATGTTATTCACATGTGAATAATGCTGTATAATAGACTGTATTTATGTTATTCACATGTGAATAATGCTGTATAATAGACTGTATTTATGTTATTCACATGTGAATAATGCTGTATAATACTCTGTATTTATATTATTCACGTGTGAATAATGCTGTACAATACTGTATTTATGTTATTCACATGTGAATAATGCTGTATAATAGACTGTATTTATATTATTCACGTGTGAATAATGCTGTATAATAGACTGTATTTATGTTATTCACATGTGAATAATTCTGTATAATAGACTGTATTTATGTTATTCACCTGCTGTATAATAGACTGTATTTATGTTATTCAAATGTGAATAATGCTGTATAATAGACTGTATTTATGTTATTCACATGTGAATAATGCTGTATAATAGACTGCATTTATGTTATTCACGTGTGAATGATGCTGTATAATAGACTGTATTTATATTATTCACATGTGAATAATGCTGTATAATAGACTGTATTTATATTATTCACATGTGAATAATGCTGTATAATAGACTGTATTTATGTTATTCACATGTGAATAATTCTGTATAATAGACTGTATTTATATTATTCACATGTGAATAATGCTGTATAATAGACTGTATTTATGTTATTCACATGTGAATAATGCTGTATAATAGACAGTATTTATGTTATTCACATGTGAATAATGCTGTATAATAGAGTGTATTTATGTTATTCACATGTGAATAATGCTGTATAATAGACTGTATTTATATTATTCACATGTGAATGATGCTGTATAATAGACAGTATTTATGTTATTCACATGTGAATAATGCTGTATAATAGACTGTATTTATATTATTCACATGTGAATAATGCTGTACAATAGACTGTATTTATATTATTCACATGTGAATAATGCTGTATAATAGACTGTATTTATATTATTCACATGTGAATAATGCTGTATAATAGACTGTATTTATGTTATTCACATGTGAATAATTCTGTATAATAGACTGTATTTATATTATTCACATGTGAATAATGCTGTATAATAGACTGTATTTATGTTATTCACATGTGAATAATGCTGTATAATAGACTGTATTTATGTTATTCACATGTGAATAATGCTGTATAATAGACAGTATTTATGTTATTCACATGTGAATAATGCTGTATAATAGACTGTATTTATGTTATTCACATGTGAATAATGCTGTATAATAGACTGTATTTATGTTATTCACATGTGAATAATGCTGTATAATAGACTGTATTTATGTTATTCACATGTGAATAATGCTGTATAATACTCTGTATTTATATTATTCACGTGTGAATAATGCTGTATAATACTGTATTTATGTTATTCACATGTGAATAATGCTGTATAATAGACTGTATTTATATTATTCACGTGTGAATAATGCTGTATAATAGACTGTATTTATGTTATTCACATGTGAATAATTCTGTATAATAGACTGTATTTATGTTATTCACCTGCTGTATAATAGACTGTATTTATGTTATTCAAATGTGAATAATGCTGTATAATAGACTGTATTTATGTTATTCACATGTGAATAATGCTGTATAATAGACTGCATTTATGTTATTCACGTGTGAATGATGCTGTATAATAGACTGTATTTATATTATTCACATGTGAATAATGCTGTATAATAGACTGTATTTATATTATTCACATGTGAATAATGCTGTATAATAGACTGTATTTATGTTATTCACATGTGAATAATTCTGTATAATAGACTGTATTTATATTATTCACATGTGAATAATGCTGTATAATAGACTGTATTTATGTTATTCACATGTGAATAATGCTGTATAATAGACAGTATTTATGTTATTCACATGTGAATAATGCTGTATAATAGAGTGTATTTATGTTATTCACATGTGAATAATGCTGTATAATAGACTGTATTTATATTATTCACATGTGAATGATGCTGTATAATAGACAGTATTTATGTTATTCACATGTGAATAATGCTGTATAATAGACTGTATTTATATTATTCACATGTGAATAATGCTGTACAATAGACTGTATTTATATTATTCACATGTGAATAATGCTGTATAATAGACTGTATTTATATTATTCACATGTGAATAATGCTGTATAATAGACTGTATTTATGTTATTCACATGTGAATAATTCTGTATAATAGACTGTATTTATATTATTCACATGTGAATAATGCTGTATAATAGACTGTATTTATGTTATTCACATGTGAATAATGCTGTATAATAGACTGTATTTATGTTATTCACATGTGAATAATGCTGTATAATAGACAGTATTTATGTTATTCACATGTGAATAATGCTGTATAATAGACTGTATTTATGTTATTCACATGTGAATAATGCTGTATAATAGACTGTATTTATGTTATTCACATGTGAATAATGCTGTATAATTGACTGTATTTATGTTATTCACATGTGAATAATGCTGTATAATAGACTGTATTTATGTTATTCACATGTGAATAATGCTGTATAATAGACTGTATTTATGTTATTCACATGTGAATAATGCTGTATAATAGACTGTATTCATGTTATTCACATGTGAATAATGCTGTATAATAGACTGTATTTATGTTATTCACATGTGAATAATGCTGTATAATAGACTGTATTTATGTTATTCACATGTGAATAATGCTGTGTAATAGACTGTATTTATGTTATTCACATGTGAATAATGCTGTATAATAGACTGTATTTCCCTGCGACACAATGACGATGTAATGTCCTCACCTTTTCACCAGAGGGCGCCATAGCAGGAGGGTGTGTCGCCTCCTGGCTGGATGGTTCGTCTTCGGCGTAGAGCGGGAAAACACCAGTTTTGTTTAAAAAAAAAAAATAATAATAATAATAGAGGTCACAAAAGGAGATTAGTGTGAGAGGAGGAGTCACCTTGTCTGTTTTCTGGAGGAGGCGCGTCACTTCGCACTCGACTCTTCTCGAAGTCTTCGTGGTACTTAATCTGCACACACGCAACATGGCCACCAGAGGGCGCCAGACTTCACTTTGATAATCACAGTCATTTGTTAGCCTCAAAATCAGATGGTTTGAACCACAATATTGTGACATTTAACGCTTTTTTTCTTTTAAAAACTCAACTGTAAATTTTGCAAACATTGTCCAGATGCTCTTGGATCCAGCTTGGGTGATTCCTTCAAATGTTCCAGATCCATTCACACATTTAAAAAACACTTTAAGACCAATGTCTTGGAAAAATATATCACTTTTGAATCAACACAGTAGTTAATACTAATGACAAACTAAATGTGGGATATAAATAATAGTAATTGTTTGTATATAATTGGTACAAAGGTTGAACTAACACGTGTACAAGGATATTTCACATGTCTTATATAATTGAACAGTGTTTATGTTGTGTACTTATAATATGTTGTGCAAAGGAAATGTCATCATTTTTGGAAGCTCGTCTTGTATTTGACATTGTTTATAGGGTTAGGCGCAATTTATGAATGTACAACTGTTTGTTTATGTAAAACTGTTTTAACTGTAAAATATATATATATTTTACTTGTGAATCGTTTCTTTAATTGAAGAAAATTGTTTTTATACTTAAAAATAGTTTTTTAATTGAAGAAAATAGTTTTTTTTACTTGCAAATAGTTTTTCTAATTGAAAAAAATACCTGTTTTCTTGTGCTTATTTTTTTAATTTAAGGAAAAAAAAGATACTTGCAAATAGTTTTTTAATAAAAAAAAAAGTTTTTTTACTTGCAAAATTAAAACAAAATTACTTAAGATTTTTTTTTAATTGAATAATACATTTTTTATACTTGTGAATCAATTTTTTATTAAAGAAAATTGTTTTTATAATTACAAATAGTTTTTTAATAGAAGAAAATATTTTTTTTCTTGAAAATATTATTTTAATTGAAGAATATTGTTTTACTTGCAAATCTTTTTTCAATTGAATACAAATGATTTTATATTTTCAAATATTGTTTTAAATGAATACAATTGTTTTATACTTGTGAATCATTTCGTTATTGAAGAAAATAGTTTTTATAATTACAAATATTTTTTTAATATAACAACATTTGTTTTTACTTGCAAATAATTTATTTAATTGAAGAAAATAGTTTTTTTTTTACTTGTTAATCGTATCTTTAATTGAAGGAAATAGTTTTAATACTTAAAAATAGTTTTTTAACTGAAGAAAATAGTTTTTTTTACTTGCAAAAAGTTTTTCTAATTGAAAAAAAAATAGCTGTTTACTTGTGCATATTTTTTTAATTTAAGGAAAAAAAATGATTCTTGCAAATAGTTTTTTAATTTTAAAAAAATGTTTTTTTACTTTCAAAATTAAAACAAAATTACTTAAGAATTTTTTTTAATTGAATAATAATTTTTTTATACTTGTGAATCAATTTTTTATTAAAGAAAATTGTTTTTATAATTACAAATAGTTTTTTAATAGAAAATATTTTTTTTCTTGAAAATATTATTTTAATAGAAGAATATTGTTTTACTTGCAAATCTTTTTTCAATTGAATACAAATGATTTTATATCTTCAAATATTGTTTTAAATGAATACAATTGTTTTATACTTGTGAATCATTTCGTTATTGAAGAAAATAGTTATAATTAAAAATATTTTTTTATTAGAAGAACATTTGTTTTTACTTGCAAATAATTTATTTAATTGAAGAAAATAGTTTTTTTTACTTGTTAATCATATCTTTAATTGAAGAAAATAGTTTTAATACTTAAAAATAGTTTTTTAATTGAAGACTTTTTATTTTACTTGCAAAAAGTATTTCTAATTGAAAAAAATAGCTTTTTAGTTGCGCATATTTTTTTAATTGAAGAAAAAAATATATTTAGTTGCAAATATTTTTATTTATTTAAGAAAAATGTGTTTTTACTTGCGAATCATTTTTTCATTGAATACAATTGTTTATGTACTTTCTTTATTGAAGAAAATTGTTTTTATAATTACAAATTATTTTTTAATAGAAGAAAATTAGTTTTTTACTTGCAAATATTTTTTTAAATTGAAGAACATTGTTTGTTTTTTTATTTTTTATTTTGTTGACCACTGACCGAAGAACGAACTAACTAACTAACTAACTAACTGACTAACTAACTAACTAACTAACTAACTAACTAACTAACTAACTAACTAACTAACTAACTGATTAACAAGCTATCTAACTAACTAACTAACTAACTAACTAACTAACTAATCAACTAACTAACTAACTAACTAACTAACTAACTAACTAACTCTTACACTGAAATACTATAATACTACTGTGGAACAATTTCCCTTGTGGATCAATACAGTTTGTCTAACCCCCCCCCTACACCCCCCCCCCCCCCCCCCCTAACCCCCCCCCCTAACCCTAACCCCCCCCCTCCCCTACCCCCCCCCCCCTCCCCCTTATTGTATTATATCTATATATTATATATTTAATTTTCTATGCTCCAGCACCCCCCGCGACTCCGAACGGGACAAGCGGTAGAAAATGGATGGATGTATTTTATAAAATGAAAACAATTGTATAAAATAATAATAAAAAATGTTAACGTCACTCAGGCAATGATCATTACATTACAACCTGATTTATTTTTTGGGGGGGGATTATATATTTAATTTACTATTTATTTTATAAAAGGAATTTTTAAATAAAATAATACAATTTTTTAACACCACTCAGGCAATGATCATTACATTACAACCTGATTTAATTTTTAGGGGGGGGATTAGTATTATTATTATATATTATAATTATTATATTATGTTATTATTATTTTATTATATAATTTTTATAAAATACTGTGTATTTTATAAAAAAAAATTTTTTTTTATAAAATAATAATGAAAAATGTTAACGTCACTCAGGCAATGATCATTACATTACAACCTGATTTAATTTTTAGGGGGGTTATTATTATTATTATATTATATTATTATTATTATATATTATAATTATTATATTATATTATTATTATTATATTATATTATTTTTATAAAATACTATATATTTTATAAAAAAAAAACAATTTTATAAAATATAATAAAAAATGTTAACGTCACTCAGGCAATGATCATTACATTACAACCTGATTTAATTTTTAGGGGGGGATTATTATTATTATTATATTATTATTATATATTATAATTATTATATTATATTATTATTATTATATTATATTATTTTTTATAAAATACTATGTATTTTATAAAAAAAACATTTTTTTAAATAAAATATAATAAAAAATGTTAACGTCACTCAGGCAATGATCATTACATTACAACCTGATTTATTTTTTTCTCTTGGATTATTTTATATTATTATTATTGTATATAATAATTATTAAATCATATTATTATTATTATATAATATTATTATATTATATTATTATTATATTATTATTATAAAATACTATGTATTTTATAAAAAAAACTTTTTTTAAAATAAAATATAACACAAAATGTTAACGTCACTCAGGCAATGATCATTACATTACAACCTGATTTATTTTTTAGGGGTGGATTATTTTATTTTATTATTATTGTATATAATAATTATTAAATCAGATTATTATTATTATATAATATTATTATATAATATTATTATTATATTATTATTATAAAATACTATGTATTTTATAAAACAAAAACAATTTTATAAAATAATAATAACGCCACTCAGGCAATGATCATTACATTACAACCTGATTTTTTTTTGGGGGGGGGGGGATTTTTTTTTTTAACTTGACAAATTTATTTTTATATCATGTTAAATTTTTATTAGAATTTTTTATTATTTCTTTCAAGGTAAAAAATGTGTTGCCAAATATGGAGAAGGTTAATACTAAGACAATAATCCAGGAGAAGAACATCATCTTGACTGGTTATTTCTCCACCGTGTGTCGCTTTCAGCGTGGAATGTGTGTGTGTGTGTGTGTGTGTGTGTGTGTGTGTGTGTGTGTGTGTGTGTGTGTGTGTGTGTGTGTGTGTGTGTGTGTGAGCGGATGTTGAGCGAGTGTCCACAGCTGAGAGCTTGTGACCATATAAGGGTCGCCTCTTGTGGGCCGACAGCAGAGAGAAATGTTGAAAATATTCCCAACTGGCACTTCCTTCCGTGGAGTTGTGTAGCGCTACACACCGCACACACTACACAAATAAATTGTGTAGCGCTACACACCGCACACACTACACTAATGTTTATTTTGTGTATTTACATCACCAACTGGGACGCTTCGCTTCATCCAGATAAAAAAAATGAAATTTTTCACGGCGGCGATACCTATAGACGGCCACCAGATGGCAGTATGCTTATATTTACTTTGATAGTTTTTTCATTTGAAAATGTAAAGAAAATGTCTTTTTTTGTTTTGTTTTGCGTTTCTTACATCGCTGATCTGGTCCTGCGTCTTCTTCAGCCGCTGCATCTCGGGAGTGTCGGTCACCACGCTGAAGCCTTTACCCTTGTTCTTCTCAAACTCCTCCTTGTAGAGCGCCTGCGAGGACATTTCACACTTTACACGCAAACTCAACTCTTTTCTCACTTTCTTCTGCAAATAAAGCCAGTTAGCCTCAGCAACCCGTGGCTCTAGAGCCACACGCGGCTCTTTAGCGCCGCCCTGGTGGCTCCCTGAAACTTTTTCTAAGTTGTGTGAAAATGGATAAAAAAAATGAAAAAATGTACATTTTTGTTTTACTATGGTTTTTCTGTATGAGGACTAACATGACACAAACATCCCTAATTGATAGAAATCCCACTATTGATAGAAATCCCATCGTTTATGTTATACATGCTTCACTGATGACAGGATTTGGCCTAATTTCAGCGATCCTTGAACTCACCGTAGTTTGTTTACATGTACAACTTTCTCCGACGCTGCCACAGAAAGACATGCTTTATGCCAGTGGTCCCCAACCACCGGGCCGCGGCCCGGTACCGGTCCACGGACCGATTGGTACCGGTCCGCGGACCGATTGGTACCGGGCCGCACAAGAATTAAAAAAAAAAAAAAAAAAAATATATTTTTTTTTTTTTTTTTTTTTTTAATGAAATCAACATAAAAAACACAATACATACATTCTATATCAATATAGATCAATACAGCCTGCAGGGATACAGTCCGTAAGCACACATGATTGTATTTATTTATGTAAAAAAAAAAAAAAAAAAAAAAAAAAACATTACAGGGAGACAGAACATGGAGACAGAACAGGATCAAACATTACAGGGAGACATAACAGAATCAAACATTACAGGGAGACAGAACAGGATCAAACATTACAGGGAGACAGAACAGGATCAAACATTACAGGGAGACATAACAGGATCAAACATTACAGGGAGACAGAACAGGATCAAACATTACAGGGAGACAGAACAGGATCAAACATTACAGGGAGACAGAAAAAGATCAACATTACAGGGAGACAGAACAGGATCAAACATTACAGGGAGACAGAACAGGATCAAACATTACAGGGAGACAGAACAGGATCAAACATTACAGGGAGACAGAACAGGATCAAACATTACAGGGAAACAGAACAGGATCAAACATTACAGGGAGACAGAACAGGATCAAACATTACAGGGAGACATAACAGAATCAAATATTACAGGGAGACCGAACAGGATCAAACATTACAGGGCGACAGAACAGGATCAAACATTACAGGGAGACATAACAGAATCAAACATTACAGGGAGACCGAACAGGATAAAACATTACAGGGAGACAGAACAGGATCAAACATTACAGGGAGACAGAACAGAATCAAACATTACAGGGAGACAGAACAGGATCAAACATTACAGGGAGACAGAACAGGATCAAACATTACAGGGAGACAGAACAGGATCAAACATTACAGGGAGACATAACAGAATCAAACATTACAGGGAGACAGAACAGAATCAAACATTACAGGGAGACAGAACAGGATCAAACATTACAGGGAGACATAACAGGATCAAACATTGCAGGGAGACAGAACAGGATCAAACATTACAGGGAGACATAACAGAATCAAACATTACAGGGAGACCGAACAGGATCAAACATTACAGGGCGACAGAACAGGATCAAACATTACAGGGAGACATAACAGAATCAAACATTACAGGGAGACAGAACAGGATCAAACATTACAGGGAGACAGAACAGGATCAAACATTACAGGGAGACAGAAGAGGATCAAACATTACAGGGAGACAGAACAGGATCAAACATTACAGGGAGACAGAACAGGATCGCTGACAGGTCTGCCAATTTCCGGCGCCTCTTACAAAAAAGGTGAGATACAGGTAAAAAAAAAAAAAGGGAGGGGGAGGGGTTGAGAAAAGAAAATTGTTTCTTTAATTGAAGAAAATTGTTTTTATACTTAAAAATATTTTTTTCATTGAATAAAATTGTTTTTTTTACTTGCAAATAGTATTTCCAATTGAAAAAAAAATATTTTTTAGTTGCGCATATTTTTTTAATTTAACAAAAAAAATATTTTGTTGCAAATATTTTTTTTAATTTAAGAAAATTGTGTTTTTACTTGCGAATCATTTTTTTAATTGAAGAAAATAGTTGTTTTTTTTTTTACTTGTTAATCGTTTCTTTAATTGAAGAAAATTGTTTTTATACTTAAAAATATTTTTTTCATTGAATAAAATTGTTTGTTTTTTTACTTGCAAATAGTATTTCCAATTGAAAAAAAAAGATTTTTTAGTTGCGCATATTTTTTTAATTGAACAAAAAAAATGTTTAGTTGCAAATAATTTTTTTAATTCAAGAAAATTGTGTTTTTACTTGCGAATAATTGTTTTCATTTAATACAATTGTTTACATACTTGTGAATAATTTCTTTATTAAAGAAAATTGTTTTTATAATTACAAAAAAAATGTTAATAGAAGAAAATTAGTTCAGCGAATATTTTTGGAAGAACATTTGTTTGTTTTTTTACTTGTGAATCGTTTCTTTAATTGAAGAAAATTGTTTTCATACTTAAAAATATGTTTTTAATTGCAGAAAATTGTTCTTTTACTTGCAAATAGTTTTTCTAATTGAAAAAAAAAAAGTCTTTTTACTTATGCATATTTTTTTTATTTTACGAAAAAAATATCTATTTGAAAATATATTTTTTTAATTGAAGAAATTTGTTTTTTTACTTGCGAATATTTAAAAACAATTTTTTTTAAACTTGCGAATCCTTTTTTTTAATTCAAGAAAATAGTTTTTACACTTGCAAAAAACATTCTTGTGTGTTATATTTTTTTAATTGAAGAAATTTGTTTGTTTTACTTGCGAATATTTAAAAACTATTTTTTTTAAACTTGCGAATCATTTTTTTTATTCAAGAAAATAGTTTTTACACTTGCAAAAAACATTCTTGTGTGTTGTATTTTTTTAATTGAAGAAATTTGTTTTTTTACTTGCGAATATTTAAAAACTATTTTTTTTAAACTTGCGAATCATTTTTTTTATTCAAGAAAATAGTTTTTACACTTGCAAAAAACATTCTTGTGTGTTATATTTTTTAATTGAAGAAATTTGTTTTTTTACTTGCGAATATTTAAAAACTATTTTTTTTAAACTTGCGAATCCTTTTTTTTAATTCAAGAAAATAGTTTTTACACTTGCAAAAAACATTCTTGTGTGTTACATTTTTTTAATTGAAGAAATTTGTTTTTTTACTTGCGAATATTTAAAAACAATTTTTTTTAAACTTGCGAATAATTTTT
>NC_084738.1:72650714-72675714 GCF_033978785.1 Entelurus aequoreus | reverse complement strand
AGATATATATATATATATATATATATATATATATATATATATATATACATACACACACACACATATATATACATCCATCCATCCATTTTCTACCGCTTATTCCCTTCGGGGTCGCGGGGGGCGCTGGAGCCTATCTCAGCTACAATCGGGCGGAAGGCGGGGTACACCCTGGACAAGTCGCCACTTCATCACAGGGCCAACACAGATAGACAGACAACATTCACACTCACATTCACACACTAGGGCCAATTTAGTGTTGCCAATCAACCTATCCCCAGGTGCATGTCTTTGGAGGTGGGAGGGGCCTATCCCCAGGTGCATGTCTTTGGAGGTGGGAGGAAGCCGGAGTACCCGGAGGGAACCCACACAGTCACGGGGAGAACATGCAAACTCCACACAGAAAGATCCCGAGGCCGGGATTGAACTCACGACTACTCAGGACCTTCGTATTGTGAGGCAGACGCACTAACCCCTCTTCCACCGCGCTGCCCCACAGTATATACACTGTATATATATATATATATGTAAAAAAATAAAAATAAAATAAAATAAAATATATATATACTGTATATATATATATATATATATATATATATATATATATATATATATATATATATGAACAATTGTATCAATATTATCGTTTCATTTAAAATATTGTAGTATTTTATTCATATAATTGTTTATTATTGTACACAAATATTAGGTAGGTTCCAGCTGACCTGCGACCACAATGAGGAAATGGATGGACATTCACAACATTAATAATAATATGACGTCACTAAAATACACATTCACATTTTGATCAACGACAACGGTAAAACAATTAAATACTAAATATCACAATCATGAATACGACAACAAACTTTTTAATTGTAACAAATGTAAATGCTACATTTGTGTTCATTTCCATTCATTGAATTGTACAATTAAAATATCAGAAAGTATAGTAAACAAATATATTAATACAATTGTTTTTATATCTATATATATATACATGTATACATATATATATATGTATATATATATATATATATTTATTAGATAGAAGATGGTTCCGCTGGAAGTGGGCGGAGCCTCCCTCACCTGACTGTTGAGCATGCTCTGTTGCTTGAGTCTCAGGTTCTCAGGTGTGTCAGTGACGATGGTGAAGGACGTTTTAGGGTAATGCCTGCAATGTAAACAACATGTTAGTTTATTATTGTACTACTTTGTGTGTGTACTTAGTCTATTTTGGTGTCATTATTGTACTACTTTGTGTGTGTACTTAGTCTATTTTGGTGTCATTACTGTACTACTTTGTGTGTGTACTTAGTCTATTTTGGTGTCATTATTGTACTACTTTGTGTGTGTACTTAGTCTACTTTTGTGTCATTATTGTACTACTTTGTGTGTGTACTTAGTCTACTTTTGTGTCATTATTGTACTACTTTGTGTGTGTACTTAGTCTATTTTGGTGTCATTACTGTACTACTTTATGTGTGTACTTAGTCTACTTTTCTCTCATTACTGTACTACTTTGTGTGTGTACTTAGTCTATTTTGGTGTCATTACTGTACTACTTTGTGTGTGTACTTAGTCTATTTTGGTGTCATTACTGTACTACTTTGTGTGTGTACTTAGTCTATTTTGGTGTCATTACTGTACTACTTTGTGTGTGTACTTAGTCTATTTTGGTGTCATTACTGTACTACTTTGTGTGTGTACTTAGTCTACTTTTCTCTCATTACTGTACTACTTTGTGTGTGTACTTAGTCTATTTTTCTCTCATTATTGTACTACTTTGTGTGTGTACTTAGTCTATTATGGTGTCATTACTGTACTACTTTGTGTGTGTACTTAGTCTATTTTTCTCTCATTACTGTACTACTTTGTGTGTGTACTTAGTATATTTTTCTCTCATTATTGTACTACTTTGTGTGTGTACTTAGTCTATTTTGGTGTCATTACTGTACTACTTTGTGTGTGTACTTAGTCTATTTTGGTGTCATTACTGTACTACTTTGTGTGTGTACTTAGTCTATTTTTCTCTCATTACTGTACTACTTTGTGTGTGTACTTAGTATATTTTTCTCTCATTACTGTACTACTTTGTGTGTGTACTTAGTATATTTTTCTCTCATTATTGTACTACTTTGTGTGTGTACTTAGTCTATTTTGGTGTCATTACTGTACTACTTTGTGTGTGTACTTAGTCTATTTTGGTGTCATTACTGTACTACTTTGTGTGTGTACTTAGTCTATTTTGGTGTCATTACTGTACTACTTTGTGTGTGTACTTACATGCTGCAGTAAGGTCGCTTGTCGAAGCCTTTGTAGTTGTTCATGCTCAGGGCCATCTTACACACCTCACAGCTGAAACAACCTTTGTGCCAGTACTACACACACACACACACACACACACACACACACACACACACACACACACACACACACACACACACACACACACACACACACACACACACACACACACACACACACTGTGACAACGATGCCAGATGAAGTATGAACGATAAAACCTTAAATATTGTGTATATATAACTATATATATACATAAATACATACATATATATATATATATATATATATATATATATATATATATATATATATATATATATATATATATATATATATATATATATATATATATATATATATATATATGTATATATACATATATATACACATTAATACATACATACATATATATGTATATATATACATATATACACAC
This sequence comes from Entelurus aequoreus, assembly GCF_033978785.1. Lineage (NCBI taxonomy): Eukaryota > Metazoa > Chordata > Actinopteri > Syngnathiformes > Syngnathidae > Entelurus > Entelurus aequoreus. Next base: position 72,672,974 of record NC_084738.1, on the reverse strand, counting down.
ATATATATATATATATACATATGTATATATATATAAATATATATACACCCACACACACACACCCACACACTGTGACAACAATGCCAGATGAAGTATGAAAAATAAAACCTTAAATATTGTGTATTTATAAATATATATATATATATATATATATATATATATATATATATATATATATATATATATATATATATATATATATATATATATATACACTTTAATACATACATACATATATATGTATATATGTATATATACACAAATATATGTATATATACACATATACGTTTGTATATACACACATATACATATGTATATATATAAACACACACACACACACACACACACACACACACACACACACACACACACACACACACACACACACACACACACACACACTGTGACAACGATGCCAGATGAAGTATGAACGATAAAACCTTAAATATTGTGTATATATAACTATATATATACATAAATACATATATATATATATATATATATATATATATATATATATATATATATATATATATATATATATATATATATATATATATATATATATATATATATATATATATATATATATATACATATATATACACATTAATACATACATACATATATATGTATATATATACATATATACACACATATATATATATATATATACATATGTATATATATAAATATATATACACCCACACACACACACCCACACACTGTGACAACAATGCCAGATGAAGTATGAAAAATAAAACCTTAAATATTGTGTATTTATAAATATATATATATATATATATATATATATATATATATATATATATATATATATATATATATATATATATATACACTTTAATACATACATACATATATATGTATATATGTATATATACACAAATATATGTATATATACATATACGTTTGTATATACACACATATACATATGTATATATATAAACACACACACACACACACACACACACACACACACACACACACACACACACACACACACACACACACACACACACACACACACACACACACACACACACACACACACACACACACAAATACATATATACACACACACACACACACACATATATATATATATATACACCATATTTGTTTTATTTGATCCACAATAGTGGTTAAATTTTAAACAAACTAAGCAACGTTTAAGAGAACAAGTCAGGGCAGAGTCACTAAATAGTTTACTTACCGCAATCATGGCTTCACAATTATTTTTTGCATTTTTTTCTATTGGCATTTAGCTGTTTTGCAAACAATCTGGTAATTTATTTGTATTAAGAGAAACAAAACAAAGCATTGATTTCTCCTCCAAAAATGAGCCAAAAACAAACCTAGCCTAGCATCATAGCTACACACTGGCAGCCATTTGAATTGTCCTGTTGCATTCTGGGTAAAAAAGGGTCAGTTAAAATAGCATTGATTGATTGATTGGAACTTTTATAAGTAGATTGCAAAGGAAGAGAATACATGATATGAAACAGTACAGTTTACACAGTACAGTACATATTACGTACACTAAAAGGTAACACCCCAATAAGTTGTTCATCTTGTTTAAGTCGGGGTCCACGTTAATCAATTCATGCCACAGAATCACATATCTTGTTTTTTGACGCATGGTAATGTTAGCATTTATGTTCAGCTTAGCGACACCCAAGATCGGCCCTTTGTGATAGAAAATTATGCCAGGTCACATATTCCGATCTTTATGAAATTTTGACGGCGGGCCCGCCGACTCGCGTACGCACACAGAGTCGCACCGTCCTTCACTGCTTGCAGCTGTTAGAATAATATGTATAAGTTATGACTATATATAAAAATAAAAATAAAATGATGTTGAACTCTGAGTGTAAACATAACTTGGCCGTAGGGAAATGAACTATTAACTGAAAATCGCAAGAAGAAGTTATTAGGGATAAGAAGATTCTGGGGAAGTTATGTGATAAACAGGAGGGAATGTTAGAATAATTATGTGTAAATTATCACACAACTCTTATGCTTAAAGGCCGTTGCTATAGTTATTATCAATGGTGCTGAAGTTGTACTTTTCTATCTGTGCAAAGGGACAACTTGCAATCCACGATTGCGAGTGGTCTCGTATCAGTGCTTGTGTCCAGACCCGGCCTGCTGACTGCCAAGGGCGAACATCGAGTGCCGTGACGCAGACAAAGCAGAGACACTGCGATATCACGAGTGTCAGCACATTTCCATTTCTGAAAAATCATATATTGTGTCTACTGGGGCTGCTGAAATGACCCCCCTTCCTTCAGAAGCAGCCTCAGTGATGTAACCAGGGACCTCCCGAATAAATAGAGGAGCACGTGGACTGTGCCTTAGAGCGTAGGTTGGAACTGTAACTGAGTGTACAGCCCAATACGTCTCTCCTCATTGAGCCAAATCGAACTCTGTCTCTGCATGATTCCTTGCTTCTTGTCTGTTTAATAAATGTCATCAGTGTTTGAACCTGACACAGCTTTAATGACGGATTGTTTTTTGAAGTATTTGAGCCTCTTATCGAGCTAAATAAAGCGTCAAAATATCCGAAACAGTTCCGCACCAGTGCAGATGACAATAATTCACTTCATATCAAATGTATATATTATTATATTTGCCAAGGCACACGTTCCAATACATTATCAAATGTTTTTTTTATTGATTTTTTTTGTTCCCAAAAATATTTATGGAATATTACACGGACATTTAGGACTCATTTTCATATTGATTTATTTAAGAGAAAAGTTTATTCTTCATTTAAAAAATGAAAAGAAAAAACGCACAAACGTGTAAATAATTGCTCAGAAATGGAAAAGGGGTAGGATCTAATGAGTTTCTTCCTACTCCTTTTCGTTGGACATGTTGTAAGGAGAAGATTAAAATATGCGAAATATGTCAAGATATGTGCATGTTTGAAATAAACCTAAAACAAATATTTACTGTAGCAATTTTTGTTTATTTATATTTCATATAATTTTATTCCATTCATATTAGGTCTATAAATTGTGTATCCATGTTATTTAAACCAATTAAGTTTATTATTATTATTATATTTTATTTATTTATTTAATTTTTTAATTTTTTTATTGACATCCAGCATCAGACATTCCTATCCATTACATCATATTCACATAAATCATATATCTATTATCTGCCCTAAATGTCAAAATATTTTTGTTTATGTCCCACCCATACCACCCACCTCCCCCCCCCAAAAAAGAAAGAAACAACAAAAACAAAACAAAGTAATATCTACAAATACATCGATTAAATAAACAGAAAAAAAGAAAAGAAATAATAATACATTAATAATAATAATAATCAGAAATAAAATAAATATAAACAGATACATATATATATATATATATATATATATATATATATATATATATATATATATATATATATATATATATATATATATATATATATATACATATATATATATATATATATATATATATATATATATATATATATATATATATATATACACACATACACATATATAAATATATATATACACATACACATATATAAATATAAATATATATATATATATATATATATATATATATATATATATATATATATATACACACATACACATATATAAATATATATATACACACATACACATATATAAATATAAATATATATATATATATATATATATATACACACATACACATATATAAATATATATATATATATACACACATACACATATATAAATATATATATATATATATATATATATATACACACACATACACATATATAAATATATATATATATACACACATACACATATATAATATATATATATATATATATATATATATATATATACTATATATATATATATATATATATATATATATATATATATATATATATATATATATATATATATATATATATATTAGGCTGCAACAACTAATCGATTAAATCGATTAAAATCGATTATAAAAATAGTTGCCGATTAATTTAGTCATCGATTCGTTGGATGCATGCGCAGAGGCTTTTTAAAAAAAAATAATTTATTTTTATTTTTTATTCAAATAAACCTTTATTCATAAACTGCAACATGTACAAACAGCTGAGAAACAATAATCAAAATAAGTATGGTGCCAGTATGCTGTTTTTTTCAAAAAAATACTGGAAAGGATATAAATGTAGTTTGTCTCTTTTATCCGATTATTAATCGATTAATCGAAGTAATAATCGACAGATTAATCGATTATCAAATTAATCGTTAGTTGCAGCCCTAATATATACATATATATATACACACATATAGGGAGTAATCCCTTTTTTAATTTATTTTTGTATTATTATATTTCAATGGTAACAAATCAAATAACAAAACAGTTTTTTTTCAAATTATTATCATTACCTTTCTTGGCAGACAAATGTAAGAAATATTTTATATTTATAATTCGTGCGGAGAAAAAGAGGCTACTTTGTGTACCTAATGAAGTGGCCTGGCAAAAGTTTCAGCATAAACTGATACTAGTCCAGTTCGATATTTACACATTGACTACTACTCACCTGTTTCCTCTATTACTAGTTCGTAACTAGGGTTACAACAACTTAAAAAGATAAAATAGAAAAAAAAGCTACAAAATAACACGACATCTTTCTACATCCATCTGTCATTTTTTTTCTTTTTTTGTGGAAATATTGAATGACTATTTTGATCAGGTTGATTTGAGCAGCAAGTATTTGAAATATAAATGATACATATTTGAAATATTGCAATACAATTCCTGCTTTAATTTGTACACACTTAACGTTCTTTTTCCCCCCCGCGCGGTATGACCTGTCAGACTGTGCACCGTGAAGGAGGAGAGTGTGACGTCACCTTGTCCAGGCAGTTGACTTTCTCGGTGGGATAAACTGCCTTGCTGCATCTTCCGCAGGTCGGATTCATCCTCGCTCCCGCAGGACTAAGACGACAAGTCGAGATAAGAAGAAGAAAGTCGACGATGACGACGTCGATGCGGCCACAAGTCAGCTGACCTCCTGCGAGAGCGTGGCTTTAATGCAGGCGTGACGTCACGGGGGGGCGGAGTCTGCTTGAAGCAGAGCGTCGCCTCTCTTAAACGTCACTTTTGTCATCTTAAACAGACACTGTGTCATTTCCAAGTAAAAGTGTGCTTTGTTTGGTCTCAAACGTGCTTTCAAAACAAACGCGACGAGTCAAAGTCCGCCGAGTGATTTGCTCCTCGTAATATTCCCGACTTGGTCGTAGGGGCTGCGTTGGAGCAGCCTCTGCTGGACGCTGCGAGGTACTACACGTCCTCCTCATCAAGCTGCCATTTTGTTTATATCGAACCTTGAGGTAGCAGAGCGGGATACATCATGCTTTTTTGGATTTGTCCGAATAATAATATCATATCACTATTTTTTATTGTTTAAATATTCTACGTACCTGTGGTCAGACATCATCGGGGGTATAGCTCAGTGGTAGAGCATTTGACTGCAGATCAAGAGGTCCCCGGTTCAAATCCGGGTGCCCCCTCTTTTGATTTTCTTATAAAAAAAATGCTCCAAACGTCACATACTTATTTTACGTAAAAATACCCTCTGTCGTCATAATTGATATTTTTTTTAATGGAATGTGCCCTAACCCATACTACATGAATTGTATATCGTTAGAGTAATATTTTCTTACACTTTATGAAGCATTTCTTACATATTCCTTATTTTTGCACCTTCATTTTAACAGATTATCATTTCCATAGTTAATAAAAATAAGATGGCAAATTCATGTTACACAGCCGTTATTTCCTGCCACTAAACCTGCAGAAAATTGTTCTTCTCAGCAGGCCGGCCCTAACCAATCTGGCGCCCTAGGCAAGATTTTAGGTGCCCCCCCCCCCCCCCCCCCCCCCCCCCCCCACATCGGCAGTGAAGTGTATATACTCACAAGAAACCGAATAGCTTAGTCTTTGACCTTTTTTTTTTACTTAAAGAAAGCAAATTAACAATCAGAATTGTTAACAAGATTTAAAAAAATATGGATAAATAAATGAATACAAAAAATAAAAAAATGAATATATGAAATACAATATTTTTGACATACATAAACACAAAATAAAACGTGTCAACAAGTTGCATAAAATACATTAAAAATACAATATAAATAAGGCAGTGCACAAAACAAGATATCAAACCAGTATGACTTTAACAACTATATTACAAAAAAAGGGGATCCAACAGAGTTCTCTATTTGTGCTTTTTAATATTGCATGAACTAGAATGACTTACAAATGACTGTACACCAGGGAGTACTGTAATTACCTAACGTTACATTATTATTTTCCATAACAATTTAGCCCCCTCCACAATATTAACCCGACGTTAAAACAGAACTAGCTATTTATTGATTAGGAATTGCCGAATCATGTAACATTAGCTTAATGGTTACTATCACATTCTGTAACAGACAAATAATTTCATGTAGGCTAACGTTACCTACCTGCTACCTCTGTCTTTTTCTCGTTTCTCCTCCTCTTTTCTCTTTTTTCTTCCCTGGGCACCTGACAGTTTTGGCCGTTTTGACATCTTGTGTTGATTTTTTGATGTGGTGACGTCCAAAAAGAGTCATGATACGGGAAGGGAGGGGGCGCACCGTAACGTAATGTTGTAACAAATAATATTTCTATTAAATAGGCTTTGCTTTGCATTTTAATTAACGTGGGATTATTTTGTGTATTTAGAAATAATAGTACCAACTTTTTAATTTTTTTCCTCCAACATTTGTGGCACTGGCGTGGCGCCCCCTGATGGACGGCGCCCTTGGCATTTGCCTATACGGCCTATGCCACGGGCCGGCCCTGCTTCTCAGGTTTTTATGTTTACATTTTCACACTATTTTCTTACACTTTATGAAGCATTTCTTACATATTCCTTATTTTTGCACCTTCATTTTAAGAGATTATCATTTCCATTGTTAAATAAAAATAACATGGCAAATTCATGTTAAACAGCCGTTATTTCCTGCCACTAAACCTGCAGAAAATAGTTCTTCTCAGCAGGCCCGGCCCTAACCAATCTGGCGCCCTAGGCAAGATTTTAGGTGGCGCCCCCCCCCCCCCCCCCCCCACATCGGCAGTGAAGTGTATATACTCACAAGAAACCGAATAGCTTTGTCTTTGACCTTTTTTTTACTTAAAGAAAGCAAATTAACAATCAGAATTGTTAACAAGATTTAAAAAAATATGGATAAATAAATGAATACAAAAAATAAAAAAATGAATATATGAAATACAATATTTTTGACATACATAAACACAAAATAAAACGTGTCAACAAGTTGCATAAAATACATTAAAAATACAATATAAATAAGGCAGTGCACAAAAGAAGATATCAAACCAGTATGACTTTAACAACTATATTACAAAAAAAGGGGATCCAACAGAGTTCTATATTTGTGCTTTTTAATATTGCATTAACCAGAATGACTTACAAATTACTGTACACCAGGGAGTACTGTAATTACCTAACATTACATTATTATTTTCCATAACAATTTAGCCCCCTCCACAATATTAACCCGACGTTAAAACAGAACTAGCTATTTATTGATTAGCAATTGCCGAATCATGTAACATTAGCTTAATGGTTACTATCACATTCTGTAACAGACAAATAATTTCATGTAGGCTAACGTTACCTACCTGCTACCTCTGTCTTTTTCTCGTTTCTCCTCCTCTTTTCTCTTTTTTCTTCCCTGGGCACCTGACAGTTTTGGCCGTTTTGACATCTTGTGTTGATTTTTTGATGTGGTGACGTCCAAAAAGAGTCATGATACGGGAAGGGAGGGGGCGCACCGTAACGTAATGTTGTAACAAATAATATTTCTATTAAATAGGCTTTGCTTTGCATTTTAATTAACGTGGGATTATTTTGTGTATTTAGAAATAATAGTACCAACTTTTTAATTTTTTTCCTCCAACATTTGTGGCACTGGCGTGGCGCCCCCTGATGGACGGCGCCCTTAGCATTTGCCTATACGGCCTATGCCACGGGCCGGCCCTGCTTCTCAGGTTTCTATGTTTACATTTTCACACTATTTTCTTACACTTTATGAAGCATTTCTTACATATTCCTTATTTTTGCACCTTCATTTTAAGAGATTATCATTTCCATTGTTAAATAAAAATAACATGGCAAATCCATGTTAAACAGCCGTTATTTCCTGCCACTAAACCTGCAGAAAATAGTTCTTCTCAGCAGGCCCGGCCCTAACCAATCTGGCGCCCTAGGCAAGATTTTAGGTGGCGCCCCCCCCCCCCCACATCGGCAGTGAAGTGTATATACTCACAAGAAACCGAATAGCTTTGTCTTTGACCTTTTTTTTACTTAAAGAAAGCAAATTAACAATCAGAATTGTTAACAAGATTTAAAAAAATATGGATAAATAAATGAATACAAAAAATAAAAAAATGAATATATGAAATACAATATTTTTGACATACATAAACACAAAATAAAACGTGTCAACAAGTTGCATAAAATACATTAAAAATACAATATAAATAAGGCAGTGCACAAAAGAAGATATCAAACCAGTATGACTTTAACAACTATATTACAAAAAAAGGGGATCCAACAGAGTTCTATATTTGTGCTTTTTAATATTGCATTAACCAGAATGACTTACAAATTACTGTACACCAGGGAGTACTGTAATTACCTAACATTACATTATTATTTTCCATAACAATTTAGCCCCCTCCACAATATTAACCCGACGTTAAAACAGAACTAGCTATTTATTGATTAGCAATTGCCGAATCATGTAACATTAGCTTAATGGTTACTATCACATTCTGTAACAGACAAATAATTTCATGTAGGCTAACGTTACCTACCTGCTACCTCTGTCTTTTTCTCGTTTCTCCTCTTCTTTTCTCTTTTTTCTTCCCTGGGCACCTGACAGTTTTGGCCGTTTTGACATCTTGTGTTGATTTTTTGATGTGGTGACGTCCAAAAAGAGTCATGATACGGGAAGGGAGGGGGCGCACCGTAACGTAATGTTGTAACAAATAATATTTCTATTAAATAGGCTTTGCTTTGCATTTTAATTAACGTGGGATTATTTTGTGTATTTAGAAATAATAGTACCAACTTTTTAATTTTTTTCCTCCAACATTTGTGGCACTGGCGTGGCGCCCCCTGATGGACGGCGCCCTTAGCATTTGCCTATACGGCCTATGCCACGGGCCGGCCCTGCTTCTCAGGTTTCTATGTTTACATTTTCACACTATTTTCTTACACGTTATGAAGCATTTCTTACATATTCCTTATTTTTGCACCTTCATTTTCAGAGATTACTGTAAAATTTTCAATGTGATTTTACTATTTTGTTGACATTGTTTCTTTTCCACGTTTGTGTTGACATTTCCTTTCTGCCTTGATAGCTGAGGGATTATAATCAGAGGAATAAAATATATTATTTTCCTGCTCCTTATTTTCCCGAGGTCATAGAATATTTCAAAAATAATCGATATAACAATAATATTCAAATATTTACTGCATAACAAAAAATCCTTTCCATAGTTAAATAAAAAATAATGGCAAATTCATGTTACACAGCCGTTATTTCTTAGCACTAAACCTGCAGAAAATAGTTCGTCTCAGGTTTCTAGACTTAGACAATTTCCCTTGTGGATCATTAAAGTGTGTCTAAGTCTAAGTCTGTTATACCTTTATCTATTTGAACTTTTTTATTTTATTTTGGCATGTCTGCACCACATAAGGAACTGCTTTTATATATTGACAATAAAAGGCATTCTATCCTCATTTTCAAAACCATTACGATATAAATATTTTTTTTTTTGCACCTTTCGGGCTTCCCTCAAGTTTGGTCCCGGGGACCTGAAAACGTCTTGTTCATAAGAATTAAAAAAATAAGACATATTAATAACACTTTTTCAACGCCTAAATCTCAGATAACGCCTAATCAGCATTATCTGTCGATATCAAGTTTTGTTTTTATTCATTTTATGTATTTTGTCAATTTTTTTTAATGCCTTTTTTGTTCAAGAAAACCCATTTTTTATGGCAAAAAAAGCATTGTTTTCCTCCCAAAAAATGTTCAAAGTGGAATATTTGCTGTGAAGCAATTGGAGCCTTAAATAGGTCTATAATTCATAACAACATTGACTTTGATTCATTATTAATTTGTGAATGATGACGGTTCAAAAAAAATAAATAAATAAATTAATTAATACATTCTACTAAAATGACCCATGTTCAACAAATCATGTATTTGTTTTTTATTGTTTTACTTTCAAAGTAAACATGAGGGGGCAGTCAGAAATAAGAAGGGGCGTCATGTGTGCACGCTGCTCTATTCTTCTGAGGGAATACAGAAGTAACATTGCCTTCTTAGAATGTACTTTTTAGCTACAGTAAAAGCCTGATTCACTGAGATCCAAAGACCACACGCTAAATAATGTGAAATAGTGCGTACTATTAGTGGGCGTGTGATTTACTAAGACTGTGTACAATAGAAAAGTGGTGCAGACTGAATTATTTTCCTTTTATTTATTTTTTTCCGCTGAAAGTGCATGGGAGAGAGTCTAAGGCTGAAAAATATATATCACAATCTACATTTTTTTTTATATTGAACAATAATTTTCGATTGTTTTATGACTTATTTAAGCTTGCCAATAAATACAGTGAAACAATTTCCAACGTACCAAGGGTCATACTTGCCAACCTTGAGACCTCCAATATCGGGAGGTGGGGGGTAGGAGGTGGGAGGGGGACTTGGTCGGGGATGGGGGGGTGGGGTGGGGGGTGGGGGGCGGCGGGGGGGGGGGGTGGTTGGGGCGGGGGGCGTGGTTATTTACAGCTAGAATTCACCAACTCGAGTATTTCATATATATATATATATATATATATATATATATATATATATATATATATATATATATATATATATATATATATATATATACTGCCATCTAATGGATAGCCACACTGAAATTCAAGTATTTCTTTTATGTAAATAAAATAAATATATATATATATATATATATATATATATATATATATATATATATATATATATATATATATATATATATATATATAGTCAGTGTTCCGGTGGCTATCCATGTAAATAAAATAAATAAATATATATATATATATATATATATATATATATATATATATATATATATATATATATATATATATATATATATATATATATATATATATATATATATATATATATATATGTATATATATATATATATATATATATATATATATATATATATATATATATATATATATATATATATATATATATATTATATATATATATATATATATATATATATATATATATATAATATATATATATTTATTTTATTTACATAAAAGAAATACTTGAATTTCAGTGTTCCGGTGGCTATCCATTAGCCTATATATATATATATATAATAGCTAATGGATAGCCACCGGAACACTGAAATTCAAGTATTTCTTTTATGTAAATAAAATATATATATATATATATATATATATATATATATATATATATATATATATATATATATATATATATATATATATATATATATATATATATATATATATATATATATAGTGGACTTGAAGTGGGTGTGGCATGGATGATTGTTTGGCGCCCAATAAAAGACTTGATGGAGGATATATATATATATATATATATATATATATATATATATATATATATATATATATATATATATATATATATATATATATATATATATATATATATATATATATATAATATATATATATATATATATATATATATATATATATATATATATATATATATATAATATATATATATATATATATATATATATATAATATATATATATATATATATATATATATATATAATATATATATATATATATATATATATATATATAATATATATATATATATATATATATATATATATATAATATATTATAATATATATATATATATATATATATATATATAATATATTATAATATATATATATATATATATATATATATATATATATATATATATATATATATATATATATATATATATATATATATATATATATATATATATATATATATATATATATATATATATATATATATATATATATATATATATATATATATATATTTTATTTACATAAAAGAAATACTTGAATTTCAGTGTTCCGGTGGCTATCCATTAGATGGCAGTATTGTCCTGTTTAACTTCTCCGTTCATGATGAGTATATCATTTCGGCCACCGTGTTTAATGGAGAAGTCTGTTCTACATATTTACAGGCAACATACACCTTCCCCTTCGAACTGTCCTGGATGAACTGAAATTCTTATTTCCATTCGTTTTGGAACTTGCAAGAGTATTTCTTCATCTTGCTCGTCGACGGCGTCGCCATGTCTGTAACTTCCTCGTTCTTCTGCTTCGTCTCCTTGTTGTGTGCGCAGTGGTGCACTCTACTCTCTAAAAGCCCTAGATGTTATGACGTCATTGGGCAGGCAAGCTGTTTATATTGTGGGAAAGCGGACGTGAGAACAGGCTGTCCCCACTCAGTCTCAGGTCCGCATTGAGCTGGAGGGGGCGTGGCCTCCAGCTCCGGCTGAATACCGGGAGTTTGTCGGGAGAAAATCTCTGCCGGGAGGTTGTCGGGAGAGGCGCTGAATACCGGGAGTCTCCCGCTAAAAACGGGAGGGTTGGCAAGTATGCCAAGGGTGCTATTTATCAGTAGCTGAGGTGTCTGGTAGCCAGGTAGGATTAATTAACGCGGCTCAGGTAATACAAATAATGAAAGTAGATTTGAAGATTGTTGCATATTTGAGACACTAGATGGCAGTAGCGTATAAGCTATTGAACACTACACGGACTAGTTTCGGGAGCGACTCATCAAACCGACACATTGGGAGTGGCAGTTGCCGCACCGTCTGCTTTAAAACCCATCCATCCATCCATCTTCTTCCGTTTATCCGAGGTCAGGTCGCGGGGGCAGCAGCCTAAGCAGGGAAGCCCAGACTTCCCTCTCCCCAGACACTTGGTCCAGCTCCTCCCGGGGGATCCCGAGGCGTTCCCAGGCCAGCCGGGAGACATAGTCTTCCCAACGTGTCCTGGGTCTTCCCCGTGGCGTCCTACCGGTCGGACGTGTTGTGGATTAGCTGTTGAGTGTTACTGTATATGTTGAACGAGATACGAGGAAGTCCAGGGGAAAGAGACGTCTACAGGTCAGAGTCCAAAGCCAGGGAAGTCAAGGATCGAGGGAGGCAGTCAGAGTCCAGATCAGGGGTCACCAACCTTTTTGAAACCAAGAGCTACTTCTTGGGTAGTGATTCATGCGAAGGGCTACCAGTTTGATACACACTTCAATAAATTGCCAGAAATAGCCAATTTGCTCAATTGACCTTTAACTCTATGTTATTATTAATAATTAATGATATTTACACTTAATTGAACGGTTTAAAAGAGGAGAAAACACGAAAAAAAAGGACAATTAAATTTTGAAACATAGTTTATCTTCAATTTCGACTCTTTAAAATTCAAAATTCAACCGAAAAAAAGAAGAGAAAAACTAGCTAATTCGAATCTTTTTGAAAAAATTCAAAAAATAATTTATGGAACATCATTAGTCATTTTTCCTGATTAAGATTCATTTTAGAATTTTGATGACATGTTTTAAATAGGTTAAAATCCAATCTACACTTTGTTAGAATATATAACAAATTGGACCAAGCTATATTTCTAACAAAGACAAATCATTATTTCTTCTAGATTTTCCAGAACAAAAATTTTAAAAGAAATTCAAAAGACTTTGAAATAAGATTTAAATTTGATTCTACAGATTTTCTAGATTTGCCAGAATAATTTTTTTGAATTTTAATCATAATAAGTTTGAAGAAATATTTCACAAATATTCTTCGTTGAAAAAACAGAAGCTAAAATGAAGAATTAAATTAAAACTTATTTATTATTCTTTACAATAAAAAAAAAAAAATTACTTGAACATTGATTTAAATTGTCAGGAAAGAAGAGGAAGGAATTTAAAAGGTAAAAAGGTATATGTGTTTAAAAATCCTAAAATAATTTTTAAGGTTGTATTTTTTCTCTAAAATTGTCTTTCTGAAAGTTATAAGAAACAAAGTAAAAAAAATAATGAATTTATTTAAACAAGTGAAGACCAAGTCTTTAAAATATTTTCTTGGATTTTCAAATTCTATTTGAGTTTTGTCTCTTAGAAGTAAAAATGTCGGGCAAAGCGAGACCAGCTTGCTAGTAAATAAATAAAATTTAAAAAATAGAGGCAGCTCACTGGTAAGTGCTGCTATTTGAGCTATTTTTAGAACAGGCCAGCGGGCGACTCATCTGGTCCTTATGGGCTACCTGGTGCCCGCGGGCACCACGTTGGTGACCCCTGGTCCAGAGGGAGATCCGGGGAAAAAGTGAGACGCACAGCTCACTTTCCAGGCGACGGAGGGTATGTACGCCATCAGAAGACTATACTCCGGCGCCGCATGGCTGGTTGTGCGAGCTTATGAAGGCAGCTCGTTCATCCCAGGCAGGTGCGCTGATTACAGATCTCCTGCAGCCGAGGAGTCTGAGCCGTAACAGTTCTCGCCAGTTCCCGGCACCTAAATGACTGTCAAAGTGTACCAACTTGTCGGAATACCTACTCAGCCATCTACTTTCCAGTTGTGGTAATGTTTTCTTCCTCCGAGTAGCAGAAAATAATTGGGAAGCACTGCGTGAGACACCAGTCAGGATTGTTATTATTATTCAGTTTTTTATTATTAAAAGACATTTGAACAGGAAATGACTGCCAGAAAAGAAGCGGCTACATTCCCAGGATCATTAGTTATATATCGTGGAAGTCCTCCACAAACAACAAAGTGTACGATACAGTATGAAGGCAATGTCTACTCACTCCCTGACTTCCCTTTTGAAACACTTTTCTCCTCCCAAATGTGACAAGAGAAAAAAAAACGATGCCGTCCTCAAGATGGCGCCCTCAGCAACACTGTTCCGCCTCGATGAAGCCTTCCTTTTCGTGGCCCCCGAGCTCCACCTCGCCGGACTGGCACTCCTGGTTGCGGAACTTCATGGCGGGCCAGTAGCTGTTGCTGCGTCGCTGCGGCGGGGGACAGCGGCGGTCAGGCGCGCGGTGGGACGGCGGCAAGGCGGCGGAAAAAGGTTGACGAGACGTGCTCACCTGCATGAGGTAGAACGGTGGCGCCAGCGTGGGGTGGGTGTTGATGCAGTACACGGCCAGGAGGGTGAGCGCTACCAGCAGGACCAGGGCGGCCAGCACGCCCGCGATGATGGCTGTGTTCTCCGTTATCGTTGAGCCCTCCCGGGGATCTGGGTTCAACGGTGCAGAAAGGAGAGTCTGCATTCTTCTCTTTTAGAAAGACCACGTTATCATCATTCTGGAAATACTTTTAATTATACTTTATCAATCCACATGCTTTTGAATTTCCGCCTGTGGATTAATAAAGTATTTCTGATTCTGAATATTCTCCACTCCGTTTGAGTGCGCCTCTTGAATTTCCACTATGGACTGGACTATCACTATTATGTTAGATCCACTATGGACTGGACTCCCACACTATTATGTTAGATCCACTATGGACTGGACTCTCACACTTATGTTAGATCCACTATGGACTGGACTCCCACACTATTATGTTAGATCCACTATGGACTGGACTCTCACAATATTATGATAGATCCACTATGGACTGGACTCTCACTATTATGTTAGATCCACTATGGACTGGACTCTCACTATTATGTTAGATCCACTATGGACTGGACTCTCACTATTATGTTAGATCCAGTATGGACTGGACTCTCACACTATTATGTTAGATTCACTATGGACTGGACTCTCACACTATTATGTTAGATCCACTATGGACTGGACTCTCACTATTATGTTAGATCCACTATGGACTGGACTCTCACAATATTATGTTAGATCCACTATGGACTGGACTCTCACTATTATGTTAGATCCACTATGGACTGGACTCTCACTATTATGTTAGATCCACTATGGACTGGACTCTCACTATTATGTTAGATCCAGTATGGACTGGACTCTCACACTATTATGTTAGATCCACTATGGACTGGACTCTCACTATTATGTTAGATCCACTATGGACTGGACTCGCACTATTATGTTAGATCCACTATGGACTGGACTCTCACTATTATGTTAGATCCACTATGGACTGGACTCTCACTATTATGTTAGATCCACTATGGACTGGACTCTCACACTATTATGTTAGATCCACTATGGACTGGACTCTCACTATTATGTTAGATCCACTATGGACTGGACTCTCACTATTATGTTAGATCCACTATGGACTGGACTCTCACTATTATGTTAGATCCACTATGGACTGGACTCTCACTATTATGTTAGATCCACTATGGACTGGACTCTCACTATTATGTTAGATCCAGTATGGACTGGACTCTCACACTATTATGTTAGATCCACTATGGACTGGACTCTCACTATTATGTTAGATCCACTATGGACTGGACTCGCACTATTATGTTAGATCCACTATGGACTGGACTCTCACTATTATGCTGGATCCACTATGGACTGGACTCTCACACTTATGTTAGATCCACTATGGACTGGACTCCCACACTATTATGTTAGATCCACTATGGACTGGACTCTCACTATTATGTTAGATCCACTATGGACTGGACTCTCACAATATTAACTAGATCCACTAAGGACTGGACTCTCACATTATTAACTAGATCCACTATGGACTGGACTCACACTATTAACTAGATCCACTATGGACTGGACTCTCACACTATTATGTTAGATCCACTATGGACTGGACTCTCACATTATTAACTAGATCCACTATGGACTGGACTCACACTATTAACTAGATCCACTATGGACTGGACTCTCACACTATTATGTTAGATCCACTATGGACTGGACTCACACTATTAACTAGATCCACTATGGACTGGACTCACACTATTAACTAGATCCACTATGGACTGGACTCTCACACTATTATGTTAGATCCACTATGGACTGGACTCTCACATTATTAACTAGATCCACTCCACATCCATTGCACCGGTGGCCCAGGGGGAGGGGGAGTCCCCACATCTGCGGTCCCCTCCGAAGTTTCTCATTGTGCCCATTGGCTTGAGTTTTTTCTTGCCCTGATGTGGGATCTGAGCCGAGGATGTCATTGTGGCTTGTGCAGCCCTTTGAGACACTTGTGATTTAGGGCTATATAAGTAAACTTTGATTGATTGATTGATTGATTGATTGAGCTAAGCCCCCAGGCCCGTCTGTAGTGGAAAGGTTAAGAACACCTGATGTAGTCTACACTTCCCTGGCATTGCTGCCCTCTGGTGGCCACCCCCTATTAACTCACCCCCGGTCACAGGCTCGTCCTGCAGCTCCGTGGCAAAGGAAGTTGAGGGAGAAAGTGAGGAGTGGTTGTAGGAGAGGGTGGAATCTTCCGGCAAGTTGTAGTCCTCACATGTGCCTTTAGCCTGAGCACAGTGAACGTAACATTCCTCAAAAGGAACAGCGTATGCCTATGAACGAGGTCGAGTTTCTCACCTCTTCAGGACAGTTGTAATCCAACCACTCTTGCCTCAGGCGGTCGATCCCGTCGGAGCATCTGAAACCCAAAAAGTGACACGGAAAGATTCTCCTGATGCTTGAGCAACGACAACCTCTGCGAGAGTTTACCGCTGGAGTGTGTTGCACCACCCGCAGCCGCTGGTCAGGTTGGACGCCAGGCAGAGTTCGCAGGAGGTGTGTTGAGGACAAGCTGCAAGGGGGGGGGGGGGGGGGGGACACAGACACGGAGACGCTGAGTGGCCAACGCCGGGACCTGAGCGCGCCGTCACGTCTCAACTCACTGGGCAGCGGCGTGAACTCGAAGGCAGATCCGTTGACGATCTTGGTGGTGTTGATTTCCACGCGGTGATACTCATAGATGGTCCGCTGCTTTGCGTCTTCAAGGCAAACGCATGCTTAGCGTGAGCTACGGCTGCTTTGCAAACTGACAAACTGAGCAAGCGGGAGGATTCGCTGACCTGCCACCTCCGCAGACGGGAGGTACGCCATGAAGGCGTCGGACAGCCCCACCTTGACGGGATGTTCGATGGAGTTGATCGTGTCTACTGGCACCGGGATCTGGGCCGCAACACAAGATGATCACGACCGAATCGGGACAAGCGGGTGTTGAAAAGCAGCGCACCTCTCTGTAGTTGAACACCACCGTCCCATTTATGTGCAGGGCCGCCTGGAAGGTAAACGCCCCTTCGGCCTCTCGCTCCTTTAGCCGCACTTGGTCCCACTGGACCACGAACAGATTACCTGGAAACAGATTACCTGCTCAAACCTTCCCACCTTTGCGAACATAAGTTGTTTTCTTATGCTTACCGTTGTCTGAGAACCTAACGGTGGAGTTTTGGGAGAAACTGGGATCGAAGTTGGCCATGAGGGGAGCAATGTACTGGGTGGCGGTCAGCATGCGGTGGGTAATCTCCCCCATGAAGATGAAGCCTACGGAGAGAAATGACATATCACGTTACAGCCAGAGGAGGCGTCTCATATCGGTGTTCAAATTAAAGATGCATCTGTAATCATCATGGAACAATGAGGTGCCCAAAGATTTAATTAAGTTTTTCCCAAACCTTAACCCAATTTTTTGTACGATGTCTGAATTGGACCCATTCAGGCTCTGGAGGGGTTCTGGAGGGAACCCAAAGGGTGCCAAAAAGGTTTGGAATGCATCCAAAAAGACCCGGGCCCTGCCCCTGAACTCTAAGGGTACATTTTGGACCTTTTCTGAACACTTGGAGGTAAGTCTCCTTTGGGGTACGATGGTCTTTTTTGGGTACTGAGGCATAGAGATGGGTACTGAATTCAGTACTTTATTGGCACCGACCGCAACGGTGCGACGTTATGTTACCGTCACGTCCGATTGCCTACTCGGCTCTTCGCACTTCGGCACTTGGCGATCACTTCAGCAGGACTGAGGGCGGACTCAGCGAAACTAACTTGAGGTAATGTTTCAATTTTCAATGCCACCTGGGAAATTGACTCAAAAAACGCTCCAACAACAGTAAAGTAAAATCTTGGCCCTACCTTCAGTGCAACGATCAAGTTGATCTAACTTTTGGCAGAAAAAACTTTTAGATGCAGTGTATCTTCAACTCCTGACCCTGTGGCATGAGCAACAACAAGACGTAGCAGCGAGGACTACATGGAGCTCGGCGCGCCACTCAATGCTAACAAGACTGCTATCACTTATACGGACAATGCTGAGCGGAGATGAACTCCACATGACATTGGTGAGCCTTTGGCATGAGCGATGTGGAATAACAACGCGGGACACGCAATCCTAACAACACAGAATGCCTACAACCCGGCTAATGGTCGTAGCTAAGACTGTCAAGTTGACCAACTTCAGGCAGAACAATTTACACCTGGAAGCCAAGTATTGTTGTAGTGGCCGGGTGATAACCATATGAATGAAGCTTGGAGGATCCTCCAGACGAGCTACCAACAGTAATTCCTGACCTGGTTCTGCTATGTACAGTAAGCTGATCCATGCTTTAACTTTACCAAAGACTCCTTTTGCTACTTCTCAGTGCCGATGGGGGAATCATTTCCAAAGGTGGGACATAGCCTTTACGTAAGGGGGTTGGTTAAATCAAAATTTTGAACATCCATCCATCCATTTTCTACCGCTTGTCACTTTTGGGGTTGCGGGGGTTGCTGGAGCCTATCTCAGCTGCATTCGGGCGGGAGGCGGGGTACACCCTGGACAAGTTGCCACCTCATCACAGGGCCAACACAGATAGACAGACAACATTCACTCTCACATTCACACACTAGGGCCAATTTAGTGTTGCCAATCAACCTATCCCCAGGTGCATGTCTTTGGAGGTGGGAGGGGCCTATCCCCAGGTGGATGTCCTTGGAGGTGGGAGGGGCCTATCCCCAGGTGCATGTCCTTGGAGGTGGGAGGAAGCCGGAGTACCCGGAGGGAACCCACGCAGTCACGGGGAGAACATGCAAACTCCACACAGATAGATCCCGAGCCCGGGATTGAACTCAGGACTACTCAGGACCTTCGTATTGTGAGGCACATGCACTAACCCCTGTACCACCGTGCTGCCCAACATTTTGAACAGTTACAACAATATTCTTTGCAGAAGGCAGTAAAAGAACTTTTTTTGTGAGGTTTTTCTCCAAAGCTTTGCTGCCGCCCGTCTGCCTTCTCTTGCAGCGCCTCTCTGGCAGTCCTGGGCAGAGTCTCTCTCTCTCACACCTGCGGGCGGTTAGCAATTAGGCCTTTCACCGCCACAGCCAGTGCCAAGTATTGACTATTGTTCAGTCTACTCCAAGCTTGTTCCAACTCGATTGGCTCCATTCTGAGCCTCCAGTTCACCTCCAGGCAGCTACAACCCTAAACTAACACCCTCCCCGGATTGCTAATAATCAAATGTAAACAATCAAATGCAGATTCTTTTTCTTATGCCTTCTGATCTCTCTCTCTCTCTCTCTCTCTCTATGTCCACTACTTGATGTCCATATCCCACCCCCCCCCCCACCCCACCCCCCCTCCACACTCCTGATTGTAAATAATGTAAATAATTCAATGTGATTATCTTGTGTGATGACTGTATTATGATGATAGTATATATGATAGTATATATCTGTATCATGAATCAATTTAAGTGGACCCCGACTTAAACAAGTTGAAAAACTTATTCGGGTGTTACCATTTAGTGGTCAATTGTACGGAATATGTACTTCACTGTGCAACCTACTAATAAAAGTCTCAATCAATCAATCAATCAATCAATCTTCTCTCCCGTTGGCTCCGCTCAGACTTACCACTTTTGGCTTCATCCTGGTACAGTTGTGTAGCCATTCCGTTTGAGTGTGCCTTTTGAATTCCCCCCTGTGGGTTAATAAAGTATTTCTGATTCGGATTCTAGTTCTGACTATTCTCTACTGAGTGCGGCTTTTGAATTTCCCCCTGTGGGTTAATGAAGTATTTCTGATTCTGATTATTCTCCACTCCGTTTGAGTACACCTTTTGAGTTTCCCCCTGGGGATTAATAAACTATTTCTGATTCTAGTTCTGTTTATTCTCCATTCCGTTTGAGTGCGCCTTTTGAATTTCCCCCTGGGGATTAATAAAGTATTTCTGATTCTGATTCTGGTTCTGATTACTCTTCACTGCGTTGGAGTGCATTTTTTGAATTTCCCCCTGTGGGTTAAGAAAATATTTCTGATTTTGATTCTGGTTCTGACTATTCTCCACGTTGTTTGAGTGCGGCTTTTGAATTTCCCCCTGTGGGTTAAGAAATTATTTCGGATTCTGATTCTGGTTCTGACTATTCTCTACTATGTTTGAGTGTGGCTTTTGAATTTCCGCCTGTGGATTAATAAAGTATTTCTGATTCTGATTATTCTCCACTCCGTTTGAGTGCGCCTTTTGGATTTCCCCCTGGGGATTAATAAAGTATTTCAGATTCTGATTCTGGTTCTGATTACTCTTCACTGGGTACTTAGTGCATTTTTTGAATTTCCCCCTGTGGGTTAATAAAATATTTCTGATTTTGATTCTGGTTCTGACAATTCTCCGCTACGTTTGAGTGCGGCTTTTGAATTTCCCCCTGTGGGTTAAGAAATTATTCCGGATTCTGATTCTGGTTCTGACTATTCTCTACTATGTTTGAGTGCGGCTTTTGAATTTCCCCCTTGGGATTAATAAAGTATTTCTGATTCTGATTATTCTCCACTCCGTTTGAGTGCGCCTTTTGAATTTTCCCCTGTGGATTAATCTGATTCTGTTTATTATTTGTTCCTCACTCCATGTGAGTGCACTTGTTGCTATTACAAATTTTAGTTTCTTTTAGGTGTCCATCTCTGCATCGGGTCTGATTCCGGCTAAAGCCGTCCTAACATTTTTAAAGGCTCTCTGCATGAAAGAGGCGTCCACATTTAGTGTGACGATAAAACTCACCACCAGTTGCAACGATGATTTGTCTCACGTTATGTCCGTAAAAAGGGAAATCAAAAGACAGCGCCACCATCTGGAAGAAAGCGACATATGACGTACACACATTGTACGTTT
>NC_084738.1:72633214-72645714 GCF_033978785.1 Entelurus aequoreus | reverse complement strand
GTTTTAAATAGGTTAACATCCAATCTGCACTTTGTTAGAATATATAACAAATTGGACCAAGCTATATTTCTAACAAAGACAAATCATTATTCCTTTTAGATTTTCCAGAACAAAATTTTTTAAATAAATTCAAAAGACTTTGAAATAAGATTTCAATTTGATTCTACAGATTTTTTAGATTTTCCAGAATAATTTTTTTGAATTTTAATCATAATAAGTTTGAAGAAATATTTCACAAATATTCTTCGTCGAAAAAACAGAAGCTAAAATGAAGAATTAAATTAAAATGTATTTATTATTCTTTACAATAAAAAAAATAAATTTACTTGAACATTGATTTAAATTGTCAGGAAAGAAGAGGAAGGAATTTAAAAGGTAAAAAGGTATATGTGTTTAAAAATCCTAAAATCATTTTTAAGGTTGTATTTTTTTCTCTAAAATTGTCCTTCTGAAAGTTATAAGAAGCAAAGTAAAAAAAAAAAAAGAATTTATTTAAACAAGTGAAGACCAAGTCTTTAAAATATTTTCTTGGATTTTCAAATTCTATTTGAGTTTTGTCTCTCTTAGAATTAAAAATGTCGAGCAAAGCGAGACCAGCTTGCTAGTAAATAAATACAATTTACAAAAAATAAAGGCAGCTCACTGGTAAGTGCTGCTATTTGAGCTATTTTTAAGAACAGGCCAGCGGGCTACTCATCTGGTCCTTACGGGCTACCTGCTGCCCGCGGGCACCGCGTTGGTGACCCCTGTTCTAGGGTGAAAGTGTAAAAGGCAGCATGTGTGATGGTATGGGGGTGTATTAGTGGCCAAGACATGGGTAACTTACACATCTGTGAAGGCACCATTAATGCTGAAAGGTACATACAGCTTTTGGAGCAACATATGTTGCCATCCAAGCAACGTTACCATGGACGCCCCTGCTTATTTCAGCAAGACAATGCCAAGCCACGTGTTACATCAACGTGGCTTCATAGTAAAAGAGTGCGGGTACTAGACTGGCCTGCCTGTAGTCCAGACATTGAACATGTGTGGCACCTGCAATAGCAGAAGGGAGACCCCCGGACTGTTGAACAACTTAAGCTGTACATCAAGCAAGAATGGGAAAGAATTCCACTTCAAAAATGTGTCTCCTCACTTCCCAAACCTTTACTGAGTGTTGTTAAAAGGAAAGGCCATGTAACACAGTGGTGAACATGCCCTTTCCCAACTACTTTGGCACGTGTTGCAGCCATGACATTCTAACTTAATGATTATTTGCAAAAAAAAAAAATCAAGTTTATGAGTTTGAACATGAAATATGTTGTCTTTGTAGCATATTCAACTGAATATGGCTTGAAAAGGATTTGCAAATCATTGTATTCTGTTTATATTTACATCTAACACCATTTCCCAACTCATATGGAAACGGGGTTTGTACATGTATGTATGTGTATCTGTATATATATATATATATGTATGTATTTATGTATGTAAATAAATAATGATAAATGGGTTATACTTAGAGATGTCCGATAATATCGGTCTGCCGATATTATCGGCCGATAAAGCTCACTCCAATCCGGGTCACGGCACCATTGTAGTGGTGGTGTACTTTCCTCTTTTAGCCGCATTGTGTTCTCATATTTTAGGCTTCACACATTTTCAATGTCTGGACTACAGGCAGGCCAGTCTAGTACCCGCACTCTTTTACTATGAATGATGGCATCGTTTTGCTGAAATAAGCAGGGGCGTCCATGCTTGGATGGCAACATGTTGCTCCAAAACCTGTATGTACCTTTCAGCATTAATGGTGCCTTCACAGATGTGTAAGTTACCCATGTCTTGGCCACTAATACACCCCCATACCATCACACATGCTGCCTTTTACACTTTCACCCTAGAACAATCCCCATGGTTATTTTCCTCTTTGGTCCACAGTTTCCAAAAACAATTTGAAATGTGGACTCGTCAGACCACGGAACACTTTTCCACTTTGCATCAGTCCATCTTAGATGAGTTCGGGCCCAGCGGAGCCGGCAACGTTTCTGGGTGTTGTTGATAAATGGCTGTGGCTTTGCATAGTAGAGTTTTAACTTGCACTTACAGATGTAGCGACCACTTGTAGTTACTGACGGTGGTTTTCTGAAGTGTTCCTGAGCCCATGTGGTGATATCCTTTACACACCGATGTGGCTTTTTGATGCAGTACAGCCTGAGGGATCCAAGGTGTGTAATATCGTGGCTTACGTGCAGTGATTTCTCCACATTCTCTCAACCTTTTGATGATATTACGGAGCGTAGATGGTGAAATCCCTTAATTCCTTGCTTGAGAAATGTTGTTGTTCAACAATTTGCTCAGGCATTTGTTGACAAAGTGGTTCAGTTCACCTGTGGGATGTTCCAAATAAGTCTTTGACGAGCATTTCCTCAACTTTCTTCTTTGCCACTTGTGCCAGCTTTTTTTTGAAACATGTCGCAGGCATCAAATTCCAAATGAGCGAATATTTGCCAAAAAACCCCCAAAGTTTCTCAGTGTGAACATGAAATATCTTGTCTTTGCAGTCTATTCCCAGTCTGTAGAACGCTCTCCCTGACCACCTGAGGGCACCACAGACTGTGGATGCTCTTTTAAAAAAGGCTTAAAAACCCTTCTTTTTTTTTTTTTTTTTTTTTTTTTTTTTTTAGATGTATGCATACTAGTTTTAGCTATTTGGCTGTTCTAGTTTTTAATTTCTTTTATTTTTTTATTATCTTTTATTATTATTATTTTTTATACACTGTAGCACTTTGAGGTTGTTTACTCAATGTAAAGTGCTTTTTACAAATACAATCTATTATTATTATTATTAGGGATGTCCGATAATGGCTTTTTGCCGATATCCGATATTCCGATATTGTCCAACTCTTTAATTACCGATACCGATATCAACCGATACTGATATCAACCGATACCGATATCAACCGATATATACAGTCGTGGAATTAACACATTATTATGCCTATTTTGGACAACCAGGTATGGTGAAGATAAGGTACTTAAAAAAAAAAAAATTAATAAAATAAAATAAGATAAATAAATTAAAAACATTTTCTTGAATAAAAAAGAAAGTAGAACAATATAAAAACAATTACATTGAAACTAGTAATGAATGAAAATGAGTAAAATTAAGTGTTAAAGGTTAGTACTATTAGTGGAGCAGCAGCACGCACAATCATGTGTGCTTACGGACTGTATCCCTTGCAGACTGTATTGATATATATTGATATATAATGTAGGAACCAGCGAATATTTGCCAAAAAAAATACCAAAGTTTCTCAGTGTGAACATGAAATATCTTGTCTTTGCAGTCTGTGGAACGCTCTCCCTGACCACCTGAGGGCACCACAGACTGTGGATGCTTTTAAAAAAGACTTAAAAACCCTTCTTTTTTTCTTTCTTTCTTTTTTTTTTTTAGATATATGCATACTAGTTTTAGCTATTTGGCTGTTCTAGTTTTTTATTTATTTTATTTTTTTATTATCTTTTTATTTTTTATTTTTTATACATTGGAGCACTTTGAGGTTGTTTACTCAATGTAAAGTGCTTTTTACAAATACAATCTATTATTATTATTAGGGATGTCTGATAATGGCTTTTTGCCGATATCCGATATTCCGATATTGTCCAACTCTTTAATTACCGATACCGATATCAACCGATACCGATATCAACCGATATATGCAGTCGTGGAATTAACACATTATTATGCCTAATTTGGACAACCAGGTATGGTGAAGATAAGGTACTTTAAAAAAAAAAAAAATTAATAAAATAAAATAAGATAAATAAATTAAAAACATTTTCTTGAATAATAAAACAATATAAAAACAGTTACATTGAAACTAGTAATGAATGAAAATGAGTAAAATTAAGTGTTAAAGGTTAGTACTATTAGTGGAGCAGCAGCACGCACAATCACGTGTGCTTACGGACTGTATCCCTTGCAGACTGTATTGATATATATTGATATATAATGTAGGAAGCAGAATATTAATAACAGAAAGAAACAACCCTTTTGTGTGAATGAGTGTGAATGAGTGCAAAAAAATAAATAAATAAAATTAAAAAACAAAAAAAAACAAAAAACAAAACGATACCGATAATTTCCGATATTACATTTTAACGCATATCGGACATCTCTAATTATTATTATTATTATTCGATTGAATATAAGTTGAAAAGAATTGGGTTGTATTCTCTTTTTATTTACCATTTACTCAACGTGACAACTTCACTGCTTTTGGGGCTTTTGTACAACTTAACAAAAGACATTATATTTACATGACATCATTGACCTTGTCGAATTTCTCCTTATTTGTGCGGCGGCGTGTACTTTATGAGCCTCATGGATTTTGCTGTGGGTGATAAAATGGGACAAGCACAGGAAGGAGATGTCCCCCCCCCCCCCCCCCCACCCCCCCCGTGGGGAACGTGGTGTGATTACGCTGCAGCGCCGGCTCCTAATTGGGTCACGCTGACGGCGCTCGTCAGGGCCAAAAATCGCTGAGGAGGCGTCAAACGGACGCGCCACCTAGTGGTCGGACTTGACTTAATAACCTGTGCGGGGGCGCATGGCCGCAGAATAGCGGGGCTAAGAAGAGTTCATGTGTGGGCGAGGCAACAGCACCCCTAGTGTAAACATGGTGTAGTGTGTGTGTGTGTGTGTGTGTGTGTGTGCTTGTTGACTTTGAAACTAGTTACATTTTCACAGCGGGGAGGCAGGTCTGAAAGGTCTGGACAACACTTAAAAAAAAGTGGAAAGAAAAGCGCAGCCAAGTTCTTTGGCCGAGACAAAAGCTGATGTTATTTCAGGCTGTTTGGACGCGAGAAATCAGAGCATGAAAAGTACATTTGCTCCCAGAACGCCAGCCTCGCTCACGCAGGACGCAAAGGTCCGGCGAAAAGGGAAAGGAAAAAAAGGTATTGTCTTTAGATTTGGGTATTTATAGGAGGACTTGTCAGCTGGGCGGCTTCGGAGCAGGCCCGGCCCTAACCAATCTGGCGCCCTAGGCAAGATTTTAGGTGCCCCCCCCCCACATCGGCAGTGAAGTGTATATACTCACAAGAAACCGAATAGCTTTGTCTTTGACCTTTTTTTTTTTTACTTAAAGAAAGCAAATTAACAATCGGAATAGTTAACAAGATTTAAAAAAAAATATGGATAAATAAATGAATACAAAAAATTTAAAAAATGAATATATGAAATACAATATTTTTTAACATACATAAACACAAAATAAAACGTGTCAACAAGTTGCGTAAAATAAATGAAAAATACAATATAAATAAGGCAGTGCACAAAACAAGATATCACACCAGTATGACTTTAACAACTATATTACAAAAAAAGGGGATCCTACAGAGTTCTCTATTTGTGCTTTTTAATATTGCAGTAACTAGAATGACTTACAAATTACTAGAGATGTCCGATAATATCTGCCTGCCGATATATGCGTAAAAATGTAATATCGGAAATTATCGGTATCGTTTTTTTTATTATCGGTATCGTTTTTTTTTATTTATTTTTTTATTTTTTTAAATTAAATCCACATAAAAAACACAAGATACACTTACAATTAGTGCACCAACCCAAAAAACCTCCCTCCCCCCATTTACACTCATTCACACAAAAGGGTTGTTTCTTTCTGTTATTAATATTCTGCTTCCTACATTATATATCAATATATATCAATACAGTCTGCAAGGGATACAGTCCGTAAGCACACATGATTGTGCGTGCTGCTGCTCCACTAATAGTACTAACCTTTAACACTTCATTTTACTCATTTTCATTCATTACTAGTTTATTTGTAACTGTTTTTATATTGTTGTACTTTCTTTTTTATTCAAGAAAATGTTTTTAATTTATTTATCTTATTTTACAATTTTTTTAAAAAAGTACCTTATCTTCACCATACCTGGTTGTCCAAATTAGGCATAATAATGTGCTAATTCCACGACTGCATGTATCGGTTGATATCGGTATCGGTTGATATCGGTATCAGTAATTAAAGAGTTGGACAATATCGGAATATCGGATACCGTCAAAAAGCCATTATCGGACATCCCTACAAATTACTGTACACCAGGGAGTACTGCAATTACCTAACATTACATTATTATTTTCCATAACAATTTAGCCCCCTCCACAATATTAACCCGACGTTAAAACAGAACTAGCTATTTATTGATTAGCAATTGCCGAATCATGTAACATTAGCTTAATGCTAAAAAGATAGGTTACTATCACATTCTGTAACAGACAAATCATTTCATGTAGGCTAACGTTACCTACCTGCTACCTCTGTCTTTTTCTCGTTTCTCCTCTTCTTTTCCCCCCTGGGCACCTGACAGTTTTGGCCGTTTTGACATCTTGTGTTGATTTTTTTTTATGTGGTGACGTCCAAAAAGAGTCATGATACGGGAAGGGAGGGGGCGCACCGTGCCGGGGGAGGGGGGGCGTAATGTTGTTCTATTAAATAGGCTTTACTATGCATTTTAATTAATGTGGGATTATTTTATGTATTTAGAAATAATAGTACCAACTTTTTTTTGTATTTATTTTTTTTTCCTCCAACATTTGTGGCACTGGCGTGGCGCCCCCTGATGGACGGCGCCCTTAGCATTTGCCTATACGGCCTATGCCACGGGCCGGCCCTGCTTCGGAGCCAGAAGAAGTCAAAGTTGTGCACCTGGTAGAGTGGTGTTTTTCAACCACTGTGCCGCGGCACACTGAGGTATTGTCTGGTGTGCCGTGGGAAATCATGCAACTTCATCTAATTGGTCCAAAAAATGCTTTTTTTTTTTTGCAAATCAATAAACCTCTAAAGCAGGGGTGTCAAACTGGTTTTCATTGAGGGCCACGTCGTAGTTATGGCATACTTGCCAACCTTGAGACCTCCGATATCGGGAGGGGGGTCGGGAGGGGCGTGGTCGGGGCGGGGGCGTGGTTGGGGCGTGGTTAAGGGCGTGGTTAAGAAGAGAGTATATTTACAGCTAGAATTCACCAAATCAAGTATTTCATATATATATATATATATATATATATATATATATATATATATATATATATATATATATATATATATATATATATATATATATATATATATATATATGTATGAAATACTTGACTTTCAGTGAATTCTAGCTATATATACATATATACATTTTTTTTTTAAATTTTTAAATTTTTAAATTTATTTTATTATACATATAAATAAAATACTTGAATTTCAGTGTTCTGCAGGCTATCCAGTAGATGTCAGTATTGTGCTGTTTACTGCAGACGAACTGCTTTATGGTAGACTAAACGTGACGTGTGTTGTTGTGTGTTGTTACCGCGCTGGGAGGACGTGAATGAAACTGCCTAACAATAAACCCACATAAGAAACCAAGAACTCTCTCTCCTTGTTGTGCACTCTACTCTCTAAAAGCCGTAGATGTTATGACGTCATTGGGCAGGCAAGCTGTTTATATTGTGGGAAAGCGGACGTGAGAACAGGCTGTCCCCACTCAGGTCCGCATTGAGCTGGAGGGGGCGTGGCCTCCAGCTCCGGCTGAATACCGGGAGTTTGTCGGGAGAAAATCTCTGCCGGGAGGTTGTCGGGAGAGGCGCTGAATACCGGGATTCTCCCGCTAAAAACGGGAGGGTTGGCAAGTATGAGTTATGGTTGCCCTCAGAGAGCCGCGTTTAACAATATAATACATGTATGTCTATATCAGGGGTCCCCAAACTACGGCCCGTGGGCCGGATCCGGCCCCCCAGCATCCAAAATCCAGCCCACAGGAAGTCCCAAGTTTAAAAAAAAATAAAAAAAAAAAAAAATTTTTTTTTAAAATCTTTCCTTTCTAATCCAATTTCTACCGCTTGTTACTCTTGGTGTCTCCTAGTCGCTCAGGCAAATCATGTTTTCTAAAAAAGAATTTTCCCATCAATAACGTGACAATGTTAAATGTTGATGAACATCAATATTAATTGATGTTAAATGACAAAACTGATTATAAAGACTATGTATACATGTATATATACATGTATATATGTATATATACATGTATATATGTATATATACATGTATATATGTATATATACATGTATATATGTATATATACATGTATATATGTATATATACATGTATATATGTATATGATCCCAATATGCAGGCCACAGCGGGCAGGTAAAAAGGTATGCAACGCTTCAAACAAAAGTGAAGAAAAGGGAAAGGAAAAGGCAATGAAGCATGGTATGTATAACGACAGTAAAACTGAACTAGCTACCAAGTAAACAGAAACAGAATGCTGGACGACAGCAAAAACTTGCTGCAAGAGACGGCGTCCACAAAGTAACATCCGTACATGACATGGCAAGCAACAAC
Source organism: Entelurus aequoreus (assembly GCF_033978785.1). Taxonomy (NCBI): domain Eukaryota; kingdom Metazoa; phylum Chordata; class Actinopteri; order Syngnathiformes; family Syngnathidae; genus Entelurus; species Entelurus aequoreus. The sequence goes on along the minus strand of NC_084738.1, from coordinate 72,637,321 downwards.
GCCCACACAAAGAAGACTAGCAACAACGTAAATAGCCTCGCTTGCTAACACAAAGCAGGTGCGTGGAATAGCGCTCAAAAGGAAGACACGAAACTGCTACAGGAAAACACCAAAATAAGAGCGCGAGACAAGAACTAAAGCACTACACACAGGACAACACCAACACACTCAAAACAAGGCAGGAGGAGGACCTGGTGGAGTTTCATGTTTGTTACCTTTTCTGCTGGTGGTGTCCCTCAGTATTTTGAATGAAAACAAAAGTGCCTTGCCTCAAAAAAGGTTGAAAAACATCGTGGTAGAGCAGATATGAGTCGTGAAGAAGTGGTGTCTCTTGTTTGATCCTGTTCTGTCTCCCAATAATGGTTGATCCTGTTCTGTCTCCCTGTAATGTTTGATCCTGTTCTGTCTTCCTGTAATGTTCGATCCTGTTCTGTCGCCCTGTAATGTTTGAGCCTGTTCTGTCTCCCTGTAATGTTTGAGCCTGTTCTGTCTCCCTGTAATGTTCGATCCTGTTCTGTCTCCCTGTAATGTTTGATCCTGTTCTGCCTCCCTGTAATGTTCGATCCTGTTCTGTCTCCTTGTAATGTCTGATCCTTTTCTGTCTCCCTGTAATGTTTGATCATGTTCTGTCTCCCTGTAGTGTTTGATCCTGTTCTGTCTCCCTGTAGTGTTTGATCCTGTTCTGTCTCCCTGTAATGTTTGTTCCTATTCTGTCTCCCTGTAATGTCTGATCCTGTTCTGTCTCTCTGTAATGTTTTATCCTGTTCTGTCTCCCTGTAATGTCTGATCCTGTTCTGTCTCCCTGTAATGTCCGATCCTATTCTGTCTCCCTGTAATGTTTGATCCTGTTCCGTCTCCCTGTAATGTCCGATCCTGTTCTGTCTCCCTGTAATGTTTGATCCTGTTCTGTCTCCCTGTAATGTTTGATCCTGTTCTGTTTCCCTGTAATGTTTGATCCTGTTCTGTCTCCCAGTAATGTTTGATCCTGTTCCGTCTCCTTGTAATGTCTGATCCTGTTCTGTCTCCTTGTAGTGTCTGATCCTTTTCTGTCTCCCTGTAATGTTTGATCATGTTCTGTCTCCCTGCAGTGTTTGATACTGTTCTGTCTCCCTGTAATTTTTGATCCTGTTCTGTCTCCTTGTAATGTCTGATCCTGTTCTGTCTCCTTGTAATGTCTGATCCTTTTCTGTCTCCCTGTAATGTTTGATCATGTTCTGTCTCCCTGTAATGTTTGATCCTGTTCTGTCTCCCTGTAATGTCTGATCCTGTTCTGTCTCCCTGTAATGTTTGATCCTGTTCTGTCTCCCTGTAATGTTTGATCCTGTTATGTCTCCCTGTAATGTTTGATCCTGTTCTGTCTCCCTGTAATGTTTGATCCTGTTCTGTCTCCCAGTAATGTCTGATCCTGTTCTGTCTCCCTGTAATGTTTGATCCTGTTCTGTCTCCCAGTAATGTCTGATCCTGTTCTGTCTCCCTGTAATGTTTGATCCTGTTCTGTCTCCCTGTAATATTTGATCCTGTTCTGTCTCCCTGTAATGTTCAATCCTGTTCTGTCTCCTTGTAATGTCTGATCCTGTTCTGTCTCCTTGTAATGTCTGATCCTTTTCTGTCTCCCTGTAATGTTTGATCATGTTCTGTCTCCCTGCAGTGTTTGATCCTGTTCTGTCTCCCTGTAATTTTTGATCCTGTTCTGTCTCCCTGTAATTTTTGATCCTGTTCTGTCTCCTTGTAATGTCTGATCCTTTTCTGTCTCCCTGTAATGTTTGATCATGTTCTGTCTCCCTGCAGTGTTTGACCCTGTTCTGTCTCCCTTTAATGTTTGATCCTGTTCTGTCTCCCTGTAATGTCTGATCCTGTTCTGTCTCCTTGTAATGTGACAACCATCTAGTGTCTAACAAACACTTTGGTTGGAAAGGTGCTCCTCGCGTCTCATTGAAAGGTGTGGATGCATGCAGATGGACTTTGGTGGTGGTGTTAGTGGTGGTGGTGTTAGTGGTGGTGGTGGTGGTGTTAGTGGTGGTGGTGTTAGTGGTGGTGGTGGTGTTAGTGGTGGTGGTGGTGGTGTTAGTGGTGGTGGTGGTGTTAGTGGTGGTGGTGTTAGTGGTGGTGGTGGTGGTGTTAGTGGTGGTGGTGGTGTTAGTGGTGGTGGTGTTAGTGGTGGTGGTGGTGTTAGTGGTGGTGGTGGTGGTGGGGGTGAGGAGACCACAGGAGAGGCCAGAGAAAGAAAGTGGAGCAGCGGCTCTGAGTTGGAGGAGCAGAAGGAGAACGGGGCCTGGCTAAAAATAAAGTATCTCTAAGGAGAACAGGAAGTAGTACACACCGTGCTAAGAGAAGAGGAAGTAGTACACACTGTGCTAAGAGAACAGGAAGTAGTACACACTGTGCTAAGAGAACAGGAAATAGTACACACCGTGCTGAGAGAAGAGGAAGTAGTACACACCGTGCTAAGAGAAGAGGAAGTAGTACACACTGTGCTAAGAGAAGAGGAAGTAGTACACACCGTGCTAAGAGAAGAGGAAGTAGTACACACTGTGCTAAGAGAACAGGAAGTAGTACACACTGTGCTAAGAGAACAGGAAATAGTACACACTGTGGTAAGAGAAGAGGAAGTAGTACACACCGTGCTAAGAGAAGAGGAAGTAGTACACACTGTGCTAAGAGAACAGGAAGTAGTACACACTGTGCTAAGAGAACAGGAAATAGTACACACTGTGGTAAGAGAAGAGGAAGTAGTACACACCGTGCTAAGAGAACAGGAAGTAGTACACACTGTGCTAAGAGAAGAGGAAGTAGTACACACCGTGCTAAGAGAAGAGGAAGTAGTACACACCGTGCTAAGAGAAGAGGAAGTAGTACACACCGTGCTAAGAGAAGAGGAAGTAGTACACACCGTGCTAAGAGAAGAGGAAGTAGTACACACCGTGCTAAGAGAAGAGGAAGTAGTACACACCGTGCTAAGAGAAGAGGAAGTAGTACACACCGTGCTAAGAGCAACTTGCTGATTAGATCTTGGCATGAAAAGTCACCTGCTAGAAGAACAGCAGGAAAACATTAGCTGCCAAATCCCAACATCTGCAGCCAGAAGTGGAGCAACATTGTTGGCAGCGTAATCCTGAGGCTTTTCTTCCGCTTCCTGCGTGTAAACCCGCATAGAAATCTGCAGAGCTGCAGGAACATGCAGGAGGACGAGCTGGGAGTGGATGTGCTTACCTTCATGCGTTGCGCCCCACAAAGTCCCCAGCTGAGCCCGCAGGACGCAGACAAAGAGAAGACGGGCGAGATCCATGTCCAGCCTGCAGTCCTCCGCTCACCTCAGCTCAGGTTTGCCTCGCCTCGCTCCCTCAGGGGAACATCTGGGCCGGCGGCTCCATGACAGCAGGAGGAGAGTTGACAAACAGGTCCAGTGTGGTCGAGCGAGGAGGTGCTCCCTCCTTCCCTCTCTCTCTCTCTCTCTCTCTCTCTCTCTCTCTCTCTCTCTCTCTCTCTCTCTCTCTCTCTCTCCCCCCCTCTCTCTCTCCCCCCCCTCTCTCTCTCTCTCTCTCTCTCTCTCCTTGCATGAGAGGAAATATTTATGTGATTCCACACTTCTTTTTTTCCTTCTTTCTCGGAGGGAAGTAGGACAAGAAAGGAAAAGTTGGGCCAAAGCAGAACATGTGTGCTGACATGTGGAGGAGACATGTTCTGCTGGGACAGCATCACTCTGAAAACTAAATAGTCCAACAGTGGAGACCACTTGTAAACATTCCTGGACCAAAGATGAGAGGAATGTGCCAACCGGACTGGAGTCAATGAGCAGATTTTTCCATCGGTGTACTTTTTTATTCCCTGATCCATGCAGGGGGTCTTGTTGTGAAATAGGAACAAAACATGTTCACAGTCTAGGGAGGTTTTTTTAAGGACAAAATCTGATGGGGATTCCCTGAAATAAACATCTAATTTTCCTCCTCAAACACAAACACTCATAAACAAATAATCTCATAGAGTTTAGTGACCCCACTTTGTCAGCATATATATATATATATATATATATATATATATATATATATATATATATATATATATATATATATATATATATATATATATATATATTTTTAATCGATTTAA
>NC_084738.1:72615714-72628214 GCF_033978785.1 Entelurus aequoreus | reverse complement strand
TGTACTATTTTTTCAGCTATAGTTACATGAATTATTAGTAATGCAGCAGCCTAGTTTTGAATGGCAGGGTCCCTGCTCTCATAAAAATATAACATTTACATAATAAATCAACTACAGAATTTCCAAATGCTGTAATAAATGAAGCATGATGAGTTGACTTTTATTTAATTTGAGCAACAACTTGAGGCAGTTTAATGTTGATGAACGTGGGCAGAATTATTATAGTGTTCCCAATGTTGAAAGGATAAATATAACCAAAAAATGCATATTTTGTTGTTTTTTTACTTGTACCGAAAATTAACCGAACCGTGACCTCTAAACCGAGGTACGTACCGAACCGACATATATATATATACTTTTATTCGCTATTTCCTGTCATGGTTAGCGCCTTGTACGGCAGCTTCCGCTAACAGCATTTGGCTACTTCCTAGTTTTTAATGTGTCATAACTAGAGATGTCCGATTAAATCGGTCTGCCGATATTATCGGCCGATAAATGCGTTAAAATGTAATATCGAAAATCATCGGTATCGGTTTTTTTATTATCAGTATCGTTTTTTAAATTTATTTATTTATTTTTTTAAATTAAATCCACATAAAAAACACAAGATACACTTACAATTAGTGCACCAAGCCAAAAAACCTCCCTCCCCCATTTACACTCATTCACACAAAAGGGTTGTTTCTTTCTGTTATTAATATTCTGCTTCCTACATTATATATCAATATATATCAATACAGTCTGCAAGGGATACAGTCCGTAAGCACACATGATTGTGCGTGCTGCTGCTCCACTAATAGTACTAACCTTTAACACTTCATTTTACACATTTTCATTAATTACTAGTTTCTATGTAACTGTTTTTATATTGTTGTACTTTCTTTTTTATTCAAGAAAATGTTTTTAATTTATTTATCTTATTTTATTTGATTCATTTTTTTAAAAAGTACCTTATCTTCACTAAGGTAAATAATGGAATTAAATTATGGAATGGATTAAGCAAAGCAATCAAACAATGTACTAATATGATACACTTCAAGAAACTCTTCAAACTTAAAGTGTTTACAAAGTACAAAGAAGAAGAACCATGACAAACATTCTCAATTTATCTCATCATATGAAATATGACTTACTTCACCAATTATTATTATTAAATTCTTACTATTATGTATTTATTTATTTTTATTGTGATTACTTATGGAGTTTATTGTGAAAAATTGTGAACAGGAAGTGAACACAAAGTTTTGCAACTGTTATGTAAAGAAAAGGGGTAGGATTAAATAAGCTCTGCTTCTTCCTACTCCTTTTCGAACATGTTGAAAAGAAACTGGAAATTGTGATGTATCATGTTGTATGCTTGCATGTGTGATGTATCATGTTGTATGCTTGCATGTTCCAAATAAACTCAAACTCAAACTCAAACTCAAACCATACCTGGTTGTCCAAATTAGGCATAATAATGTGTTAATTCCACGACTGTATATATCGGTTGATATCGGTATCGGTAATTAAAGAGTTGGACAATATCGGCATATCGGATATCGGCAGAAAGCCATTATCGGACATCCCTAGTCATAAGTACAAAAAGTCTATTGTAGTCCTGATCTCAGTGAAGATGTCGGGACATTCCAGAGAGAACAACGTGAAAGTGCTCAGGGGGGCTGACTTCCATCTCCATCTGTCTGGATCCTGAACTGCTGCCATTGTGGTTGATAGTTGATATCAATCTAGGATCGTCATGTTCCTGAGGCCAAATCCTTCAAGATGTTGACCGAGCCACTAAATCCCAGTGCAGTTGTCGGAGTCCTCCATCACCAATCCAGGATCCTGTCCCGGATGTTCATCTCCATTACCTTGTTGAAAGGGTGGCTGCATGTGGTCTTCATCTCAGTCAAAGCAGGTTCAACAAAACCAGGTCCTGTCTTTCTTCTCCCACAACAATCCTTCCCTTCATCTTCTCCTCTTTTTGATAGCTCACCTCATCTTTGCTTTTGCTCACCAAACACTTGAAAAGCAGCCGGACTAATCTGGGTCTCCTCTGGGGGACTACATGTCTCCTCTGGGGGGCTACATGCATCATTGGTACTTTAATCTTTAATCTTAATCTTTAATCCTCTGGGGGGCTACATGTATCCTCTGGGGGACTACATGTATCCTCTGGGGGACTATAGGTCTCCTCTGGGGGACTACATGTATCCTCTGGGGGGCTATAGGTCTCCTCTGGGGGACTACATGTATCCTCTGGGGGACTATAGGTCTCCTCTGGGGGACTACATGTATCCTCTGGGGGACTATAGGTCTCCTCTGGGGGACTACATGTATCCTCTGGGGGACTACATGTATCCTCTGGGGGACTACATGTATCCTCTGGGGGGCTATAGGTCTCCTTTGGGGGGCTATAGGTCTCCTCTGGGTGACTACATGTATCCTCTGGGGGACTACATGTATCCTCTGGGGGACTACATGTATCCTCTGGGGGGACTACATGTATCCTCTGGGGGGATACATGTATCCTCTGGGGGACTATAGGTCTCCTCTGGGGGGCTGTAGGTCTCCTCTGGGGGACTACAGGTCTCCTCTGGGTGACCAAAGGTCTCCTCCGGGTGACTACAGGTCTCCTCTGGGTGACTACAGGTCTCTGGGGGACTACAGGGATCCTCTGGGTGACTACAGGTCTCTGGGGGCCTACAGGTCTCCTCTGGGGGACTACATGTATCCTCTGGGGGACTACATATATCCTCTGGGGGACTACATGTATCCTCTGGGGGACTACATATATCCTCTGGGGGGCTACATGTATTCTCTGGGGGACTACATATATCCTCTGGGGGACTACATGTATCCTCTGGGGGACTACATATATCCTCTGGGGGGCTACATGTATCATCTGGGGGTCTATAGGTCTCCTCTGGTGGACTACATGTCTCCTCTGGGGGACTACATGTATCCTTTGGGGGACTATAGGTCTCCTCTGGGTGACTACAGGTCTCCTCTGGGGGTCTACATGTTTCCTCTGGGTGACTACAGGTCTCCTCTGGGTGACTACAGGTGTCTGAGTGACTACAGGTCTCCTCTGGGGGACTACAGGTGTCTGAGTGACTACAGGTCTCCTCTGGGGGACTACAGGTCTCCTCTGGGTGACCAAAGGTCTCCTCCGGGTGACTACAAGTCTCCTCTGGGTGACCAAAGGTCTCCTCTGGGTGACCAAAGGTCTACTCTGGGGGCCTACAGGTCTCCTCTGGGTGACTACAGGTCTCCTCTGGGTGACCAAAGGTCTCCTCTGGGGGTCTACATGTCTCCTTTGGGGTTGTACAGGTCTCCTCTGGGTGACTACAGGTCTCCTCTGGGCCTACAGGTCTCCTCTGGGTGACCAAAGGTCTACTCTGGGGGCCTACAGGTCTCCTCTGGGTGACTACAGGTCTCCTCTGGGCCTACAGGTCTCCTCTGGGTGACTACAGGTCTCCTCTGGGGGTCTACAGGTATCCTCTGGGGGACTACAGGTCTCCTCTGGGGGACTATAGGTCTCCTCTGGGGGTCTACAGGTATCCTCTGGGGGTCTACATGTCTCCTTTGGGGTTGTACAGGTCTCCTCTGGGTGACTACAGGTATCCTCTGTGGGTCTACAGGTCTCCTTTGGGGTTGTACAGGTCCTGCCATGAGACTTGTTGCTGTGACCTCTGTGCAGACTCTCCTCTCCCGTGTCCTTGGCAGAGTTGCAAAGTTGGCGCTGAGAAGCCGCCGGGCTGTTTCCCATTAGGGCAGGCAGGAGTCACACGCTTTCTCTCTCTCTCCACCCGATTGGAAGCAGACCTCCGAGGACTTGATGTGGACTTTGAAGACATGCGATGCAGGTCCGCTCCATCAAAGCTGAAGCTGACGTACAAAAGATGAGGAGGAACCTCTTCAAAGCCGAGGCCTGAACATCTGCTGGTCTGCATTCTTTCACCGAGTGGAGGGATCATTCATTTATATATATATATATAGCTTTTTAAAACTCTTATTTTGTTAGCGCAGGCAGGATGAAGCAGGGCTTTTATTGTGAAGGCAGGAACTGTGCGGTCGGTCTTTAGAGTTTTAACGGCGGGTACGGTGTAGCTCGGTTTCTAGAGTGCAACTCGATCCTGTTATGATCCATGGTCCGGATCATGTTTTTGTTATTTCCTGTTAGTTTTGGACTCTTTTAGTTCCTGGTTGACACCTCTGAGTTTGGTTTGGTTGCCATGGCAGCTTATTGTTTTCACCTGCCTCTGGTGTTCGGCACGCTCACCTGTGTCTAATCAGAGGCACTATTTAAGTCGGTCGGCATGCCGTCATTGTTTGTGTCATGCCTTGCCAAGCAAGTCTTGCTAGTTTCATGCCATAGTTCCCAGAGTGTTCCAGGCCAGAGTTTATGCCAAGTGTTTGCTCCATGCTCTCGTCACGTCTCTCGTCTTCTAGTCCATGCTAAGTATTTAGCTTCAAGTGCGATCGGCACCTTGTTCTTTCGCCTTGTTTTCCGTTTTTTGTACCCCTTTTAGTTTTGTTCAAGATTAAATCATGTTCCTACCTGCAAGTCCTGTCCAGAGTGATCCGTTTGCATCCCGGGGGAACAAACCTACAAACCTCGCAGCAAGCTGCGACCCCCCCCCCCCCCCGTCGTGACAGAACCTGCAACTTGAGGGTTCCAGGTTCGATCCCCGCCTCCGCCATCCTATTCCCTGCCGTCGTGTCCTTGGGCAAGACACTTTACCCGCCTGCTCCCAGTGCCACCCACGCTGGTTTAAATGGAACTTAGATATTGGGTTTCACTATGTAAAAGCGCTTTGAGTCGCTAGAGAAAAGCGCTATATAAATAGAATTCACTTCAAAAATTCGCTTAATAAAAAAGTGTTTCTGGCCTTGCTGTCGGTCGTTTTTTCTTGATAATGATCTGGCAGCAGCAGTGTGGATGTCAATCATGTGACCAAAGTGACATCATACGGAAGATTTATGATTGCTAATTTTTAGGTCTATTTTTCTAATGCCTGGCTGGTGATGCACTGACACACCCTCCACCATCCACCGCTAGCTCGCCATCCACCTAATGGACACACCTGGTGTAATTTATGGGGATAAAGATGTAAGTTTGCAAAGTCTTTTAATTTTTAAATTTTTTTTAAATTTTTTTTACATTTTTTAAATTTTTTTTAAATTTTTTAAAACATTTTTTAATTTTTTTAAATTATTTTAAATTTTTTAAATTTTTTTTAATTTTTTTAAATTTTTTTAAAAAATTGTAAATTTATTTTATTTATTTATTTTTTTTTAAATATTATTTTATTTTTTTAAATTTTAATTTTTTATTTAATATTTTTTTTAATTTAAAATTTTTTTTTTAAATTTTTTTTATTTATTTTTAATTTTTAAAAAATTGTTTTAAATTTTTTTAGATTTTTTTAAAGAAACACGTCTCTTGTTTATTTATCTAATTATAAGCCTTGCTATTGATAAAGGTATTATTTTTACAAATGTGTTTCCAATACGATGTCAATATAGAAGCCTTAAGTATTGGCCAATACTGATATCAGCTGGACACTTGTATCATTTAGTAGTGTGGCATGTTAGAAAAAGGTTTGATCAAGTAAAATGAGTCAAGCGGAGAGCAACACTAACCTAATCATTATTAACCGTCTGGAATGGACTTACACTGTCTTTAAGTTGAAGTGGAGTGGGAATTGTTCTTTTGGCGACACCCAGTGGTCACAATAATCCATGAATTTAAGCTTGTGTTGAATAATGCGGACACGTTTGTTAGGGGATCCTTTCTAACTCTGCTATGGAGACTTTGTATGTGTAAGTAATGTGCAACTATGATTATTTGATACTTGTTTGTATTGACACACGTGATATTTTACACTGCAATATTGTTCCATTAAGTTGAATGATGCGGACACGTTTGATTCTGGATACTTTCTAACACTGCCGTGGACTACAAGCAGTCCTGCAGAGTGTTTACTTGTGTGTGATATCGTGTGCGATACAAGCAGTCCTGCAGAGTGTTTACTTGTGTGTGATATCGTGTGCGATACAAGCAGTCCTGCAGCGTGTTTACTTGTGTGTGATATCGTGTGCAATACAAGCAGTCCTGCAGCGTGTTGACTTGTGTGTGATATTGTGTGCGATACAAGCAGTCCTGCAGCGTGTTGACTTGTGTGTGATATTGTGTGCGATACAAGCAGTCCTGCAGCGTGTTGACTTGTGTGTGATATTGTGTGCGATACAAGCAGTCCTGCGGCGTGTTGACTTGTGTGTGATATCATGTGCGATACAAGCAGTTCCGCAGCATTTTTACTTGTTTGGGATATCGTGTGCGATACAAGCAGTCCTGCGGCGTGTTGACTTGTGTGTGATATCATGTGCGATACAAGCAGTTCCGCAGCGTTTTTACTTGTGTGGGATATCATGTGCGATACAAGCAGTCCTGCAGCGTGTTGACTTGTGTGTGATATCATGTGCGATACAAGCAGTCCTGCAGAGTGTTTTGTTGTGCAAAACTGGACAGCCTGTTACCATCTAAATGTTTTCTAAGAATCGATTTAAAACAAATATATATATATATATATACATGTATATATATATATATATATATATATATATATATATATATATATATATATATATATATATATATATATATATATATATATATATATATATATATATATATATATATATATATATATATATATATATATATATATATATATATATATATATATATATATATATATATGTATAATAGTTTTTATTTTATTTTTTAATCGATTGAGAATTGTTACAAATAAGAATAGCTACTAATTCAAAAATTATAAAAGTAAATATTGCAGCATTTTTTTTTGTTACATTTGACTTGTTTGTTGTTTTATTCCACTTTTTTAATGTATTTTTTGTAATAGTCATTTTAAATGACATATTATTTGCACGTATCAACTGTCCATTGGCATTCACTACTTTCCCTCCTGTTTTTTTCAATAAAATACTGGAAAGGATAGAAATGTAGTTTGTCTCTTTTATCCGAGTATTAATCGATTAATCGAAGTAATAATCGACAGATTAATCGATTATCAAATTAATCGTTAGTTGCAGCCCTAATATATATATATATATATATATATATATATATATATATATATATATATATATATATATATATATTTTCTTTCTTTTTTTCTTTTTTTTTAACGATTTTTGATTGACATTTACTTTAGAAAAGAGAAGTGTTGGATACTTCTCTTGTTGCCTTATTAGTATTTGACTTCATTAAATGTTTGGCTAGAATTTTATTCAACAAAGCCAGTTTTATTTTCGTAACATAAAAATGTATCAGCGCTGCGTGTCTATTTTATGGAGGAATGTCGTTAAAAATACAGCTTGGACTCAATTATATTTAAAAAAAAGTATTAATTTTGAATCGAGAATGGGTTTGAATGGAATCGTTACCCCCAAGAATCGAATCGAATCGCATTGTGTGGTAGCCAAACATTCACAGCCTTAATAAAAACATCTATAGATATTTAAGTTTAAAAAAAAATAGTATATGATTTGTTTTGAACATGACTGATGATTTTAACCTTCCCCAAAATGGAGGGGAGTCCAAATGGTGACCATAAATATTGTAGTGGTTTGGAAAATGGAAAAACATCAAAAATGCCCACGCATGTTTTCCTTTTCTCAGTGGAGAAAGTTTGGACACCCCTGTGACAGAGTGGAGCCAAGAAGGACGATCTTGAACCACAAATAGTTTTGGTGCGTCGTCATCCTTTGAGAAAACAACAACATCATTAATATGCAGCTGATGTATCACTAAGATCATATTTACACCAGCAGTCAAGTTGTCACGTTGTGTCAACGCCAAATTAAAACACAACACAAGGATTTGTCAATCATTTGCAACTTCAGTTGAATAAACTCCAAAGACAAAATATTTCATGTTCACGCTGACAAACTTTGGTTATTTTTTGGCAAATATTAGCTCAGTTGGAATTTGATGCTTGCGACATGTTTCCAAAAAAGCTGGCACAAGTGGCAAAAAAGAGTGAGGAATGCTCGTCAAAGACTTATTTGGAACATCCCACGGGTGAGCGGGCTAATTGGGAACAGGTGGGTGCCATGATTGGGTATAAAAGTAGATTCCATCGTTCACAAACAAGGACGGGGGTCGAGGGTCACCACTTTGTCAACAAATGCCTGAGCAAATTGTTGAACAACAACATTTCTCAAGCAAGGAATTTAGGGATTTCACCATCGACGCTCCGTGATGTCATCAAAAGGTTCGGAGAATGTGGAGAAATCACTGCAGGTACGCCACGATATTACGCACCTCGGATCCCTCAGGCATCAAAAAGCCACATCGGTGTGTAAAGGATATCACCACATGGCATACTTGCCAACCTTGAGACCTCCAATATCGGGAGGTGGGGGGTAGGGGGTGGAGGGGGTGGAGGGGGTGGGGGGTGGTGGGGGGCTTGGTCGGGGTGGGGGGGTGGTCGGGGGCGTGTTTGGGGGCGTGGCTATTTACAGCTAGAATTCACCAACTCGAGTATTTCATATATATTTCATATATATATTTATATATATATATATGAAATACTTGACTTTCAGTGAATTCTAGCTATATATATATATATATATATATATATATATATATATATATATATATATATATATATATATATATATATATATATATATATATATATATATATATATATATATATATATATATATATATATATATAGCTAGAATTCACTGAAAGTCAAGTATTTCATATATATATATAGCCAACAAAACACTGAAATTGAAGTAATTTTTTTTTCTATGTAAATAAAATAAATATATTATATATATGTATATATATATATATATATATATATATATATATATATATATATATATATATATATATATATATATATATTATATATATATATATATATATATATATATATAAAAATATATATACAGTATATATATATATATATATATATATATATATATATTTTATTTACATAGAAAAAAAAATACTTCAATTTCAGTGTTTTGTTGGCTATATATATATATATGAAATACTTGACTTTCAGTGAATTCTAGCTATATATATATATATATATATATATATATATATATATATATATATATATATATATATAAATATATATATATATATATATATATACAATATATATTTATTTTATTTACATAGAAAAAAAAAATACTTCAATTTCAGTGTTTTGTTGGCTATATATATATATATGAAATACTTGACTTTCAGTGAATTCTAGCTATATATATATATATATATATATATATATATAGTATATATATATATATATATATATATATATATATATATATATATATACATATATATATATATATATACATATATATATATATATATATATATATATATATATATATATATATATATATATATATATAGTATATATATATATATATATATATATATATATATATACATATATATTTATTTTATTTACATAGAAAAAAAAATACTTCAATTTCAGTGTTTTGTTGGCTATATATACAGGTATATATATGAAATACTTGACTTTCAGTGAATTCTAGCTATATATATATATATATATATATATATATATATATATATATATATATATATATATATATATATATAAATATATATATATATATATATATATATATATATATACATATATATATATATATATATATATATATATATATATATATATATATATATATATATATATATATATATATATATAATATTTATTTTATTTACATAGAAAAAAAAATACTTCAATTTCAGTGTTTTGTTGGCTATATATATATATATGAAATACTTGACTTTCAGTGAATTCTAGCTATATATATATATATATATATATATATATAATATATATATATATATATATATATATATATATATATATATATATATATATATATATATATATATAATATTTATTTTATTTACATAGAAATAAAAATACTTCAATTTCAGTGTTTTGTTGGCTATATATATATATATGAAATACTTGACTTTCAGTGAATTCTAGCTATATATATATATATATATATATATATATATATATATATATATATATATATATATATATATATATATATATGTATATATATATATATATATATATATTATATATATATATATATATATATATATATATATATATATATATATATATATATATATATAATATTTATTTTATTTACATAGAAAAAAAAATACTTCAATTTCAGTGTTTTGTTGGCTATATATATATATATATGAAATACTTGACTTTCAGTGAATTCTAGCTATATATATATATATATATATATATATATATATATATATATATATATATATATATATATATATATATATATATATATATATATATATATATATAAATAAATACATATATATATATATATATATATATATAATATATATTTATTTTATTTACATAGAAAAAAAAACAACCTTCAATTTCAGTGTTTCATTGGCTATCCTTTAGATGGCAGTATTGTCCTATTTAACTTCTCCGTTCATTGGGCAGGCAAGCTGTTTATATTGTGGGAAAGCGGACGTGAGAACAGGCTGTCCCCACTCAGTCTCGGGTCCGCATTGAGCTGGAGGGGGCGTGGCCTTCAGCTCCGGCTGAATACCGGGAGTTTGTCGGGAGAAAATCTCTGCCGGGAGGTTGTCGGGAGAGGCGCTGAATACCGGGATTCTCCCAAAAACGGGAGGGTTGGCAAGTATGCCACATGGGCTCAGGAACACTTCAGAAAAACCACTGTCAGTAACTACAGTCGGTCGCTACATCTGTAAGTGCAAGTTAAAACTCTACTATGCAAATCCACAGCCATTTATCAACAACACCCGGAAACGTTTCGCCGGGCCCCGAGCTCATCTAAGATGGACTGATGCAAAGTGGAAACGCGTTCTGTGGTCTGACGAGTCCACATTTCAAAATTGTTTTTGGAAACTGTGGACCAAAGAGGAAAATAACCACCCGGATTGTTCTAGGGTGAAAGTGTAAAAGGCAGCATGTGTGATGGTATGGGGGTGTATTAGTGGTCAAGACATGGGTAACTTACACATCTGTGAAGGCGCCATTAATGCTGGAAGGTACATACAGCTTTTGGAGCAACGTTGTCATGGACGCCCCTGCTTATTTCAGCAAAACGATGTCATCATTCATAGAAAATGTGTGAAGGCTAAAATACGAGAAGGAACAACTTAAGCTGTACATCAAGCAAGAATGGGAAAGAATTCCACTTCAAAAATGTGTCTCCTCACTTCCCAAACCTTTACTGAGTGTTGTTAAAAGGAAAGGCCATGTAACACACTGGTAAAAATGCCCTTTTTGGCAATGGGTTGCTGCCATTCAATTCCAAGTTCATGATTATTTGCAAAGTTTCTCAGTGTGAACATGAAATATCTTGTCTTTGCAGTCTATTCAATTGAATATACGTTGAAAAGGATTTGTTGTATTCTCTTTTTATGTAGCATTTACACAACGTGACAACTTCCCTTACTGGACTTTTCTCAGGTTTGGACTTTTTTTTTCTCGAAGCCTTCATTCTCAGCAGTGATGGACTCTTTCCAAGAGGACAATCTGTATAAATATATAAAACAAAAGGAGGATAAAAAGGTACAAATGGGCTTTGTTTTGAATGCTGTGTGATGGAGGGGGGGGGGGGGGGGCTGCGAGGACTCCCCCATTCATGGCTCCCTGCGGGGGGGTGGGGGGGGGGGTGAAGGTCCATTACAATGGCCAAAGATCAGCTGGATTGTAAGACTTGCTGTGACAGGCAGCACATTCATTAGGAGGGTCATTAGCGTGAGGGGGGGGGGGGGGGTCACTTATCTGCTGTTGCTAAACAAACACAAGCGGGGGCCATCTTGTCATCTTGGCGTCGCTACCAATGGACGAGTGAGTATGTTGACACGTGTGAGACCGAGGAACATAACAAAAAAGTCAGTTTCCGTACATAAAAAGTCAGTTTCCGTATATAAAAAGTCAGTTTCTGTACATAAAAAGTCAGTTTCTGCACATTTCGTACGGCGGGATGAGCGCGACGGTCGTCATGGCGACGCCACCCGGTACTTATTTGCATATTGCTAATGGGGTCCATTGTGTGGACTAATTGAGCGGCGCTAGTCTGCGTTAGCATGTTGTGACCAGGCCCTAAGTAGCCGGCGCAGGATAGCGATCTGCTCCGTCTGCCGCTAACAAAATGCTAAATCCGCTGTTATCAGTCTGGGGAAAGTCGTGAATACAAATGGACAAAATGTCACCTTTTTTTTTCCTTGCAATGTTCTTTTCAACGTGGCAACACGTACACGGACTTGACGTATTTTTACGACTCTACCAGCAAACAGGCAGTGACTACTATAGTTATCTTTCAGAGTGAATTATAACATTTTGACTTAACTCAGTCTTTTTTTTTTTTAATCGTAACATTTAAA
>NC_084738.1:72562143-72615694 GCF_033978785.1 Entelurus aequoreus | reverse complement strand
CAACTACAATCATTAAAAATAAGGCCACAACAATCATTAAAAATAAGGCCATGACAACCACTGAAAATAGGCCACAACAATCATTAAAAAAAAGGCTACAACAATCATTAAAAAATAAGGCCACAACAATCATTAGAAATAAGGCCACATCAATCATTAAAAATAAGGCCACGACAATCATTAGAAATAAGGCCACAACAATCATTAAAAATAAGGCCATGACAACCACTGAAAATAGGCCACAACAATCATTAAAAAAGGCTACAACAATCATTTAAAAATAAGACCATAACAATCATTAGAAATAAGGCCGCAACAATCATTAAAAAAGGCCACAACAATCATTAAAAAAAGGCCATGACAATCATTTAAAAAAGGCCACAACAATCATTAGAAAAGGCCACAACAATCATTAGAAAAGGCCACGACAATCACTAATAAAAGGCCACAACAATCATTAAAAATAAGGCCATTACACTATTGAAAATAGGCCACAAGCATCATTACAAAAGGCCAAATAATCATTAGAAATAAGGCCACAACAATCATTAAAAAAAAGGCCACAACAATCATTAAAAAAGGCCACAACAATCATTAGAAAAGGCCACGACAATCACTAAAAAAATGCCACAACAATCAATAAAAATAAGGCCATTACACTATTGAAAATAGGTCACAAGAATCATTACAAAAGGCCACAACAATCATTAAAAAAGGTCACTACAATCATTAAAAAAAAGGCCACAACAATCATTAGAAAAGGCCACAACAATCACTAAAAAAATGCCACGACAATCATTAAAAATAAGGCCATTACACTATTGAAAATAGGCCACAAGAATCATTAAGAAAAGGCCACAACAATCATTAAAAATAAGGCCATGACAACTACCGAAAACAGGCCACAACAATCATAAGAAAATGCTACAACAATCATTAGAAATAAGGCCACAACAATCATTAAAAATAAGGCCATGACAACCACTGAAAATAGGCCACAACAATCATTAGAAATAAGGCCACTACAATCATTAAAAATAAGGCCATGACAACCACTGAAAATAGGCCACACAGTTTTTTTGGTTGTTTTTACTGTAAAATGTAGGGTTAGTGTTTTTACAGTGTATTACTGTAATAGAACAATTAGTGTATTCTGGCAACTGACATGTCAGATTTTATTTTACAGTCAAATGCATAGTTGTTGTTTTATAGTGTATTACTGTAAACTGGAAAAGGCTTCCAATCATATTTTCACAGCAAAATTCTGGCAAATTAGACACTTTTTTTTTTTTACCTTAAAATCTGCGGTCTTTGTTTTTACAGTACATTACTGTAAATACAACACATGTACCAATTACTGTATTTTTACAGTGAAATTACGACAACTTACCTGTCATTTTTTAAATTGTAAAATCTATAGCCGTTTTTACAGTGCATTACTGTAAATGGGAAAAGGGTATCACTTACAGTAAAATTCCAGCAACTGAGCTGCCATTATTTTTATCGTAAAATCTATAAATAACATAAATGTTTTTACAGTGCATTACTGTAATTTGAAACATTTTACTATTTGCTGTATTTTTTCAGTAACATTCTTGGGACTGTAAGTTCTTTTTTTTAACTGTAAAATCTAGAGTTGTTGTTTTTACAGTGCATTACTATAAACGGAAAAATGGTACCACTTTTGTTTTTACAGTAAAACTCTCGCTTTTTACTGTAAAGTCTACAGTCCTTGTTTTTTACGTGTACTACTGTAAATTGAAAAACGCTACTACTCTTATTTTTACGCGAAAATTGTGGCAAATTACCCAATAGGTTTTTTTGTTTTTTTTAACCATTGTTTTTTTACAGTGCACTACTGTAAATACAAACATTTGACCAATTACTATATTTTTACAGTAAAATGATGGCAACATACCTGTCATTTCTTTAAATTGTAAGATCTACGCTCGTTGTTGGTTGTATTTTTACAGTAAAATTCCGACGACAAAGCTGCCGTTCTTTTGACCGCAAAATCGTTTTTACGGTGTATTACTGTAAATACAAACATTTTACGACTTGCTGTATTTTTACTGTAAAATTAATAATAATAATAATAGATTTTATTTGTAAAAAGCACTTTATATTGAGTAAACAATCTCAAAGTGCTACAGTGTATTAAAAAAAATAAAAAAATAAAATAAAAAGCTAATAAATAAATAAATAAAAAATAAAAACTAGAACAGCCAAATAGTTATAACTAGTATGCATATATCCAAAAAAAAAAAAAAGGCTTTTTAAAAAAAAGAAGGGCTTTTAAGCCTTTTTTAAAAGCATCCACAGTCTGTGGTGCCCTCAGGTGGTCAGGGAGAGCGTTCCACAGAACAAATTCTAGCAACTTAGCTGCCAGTTTTTCACCGTCACATCTACTGACTTTTTTACAGTGTGCATCCAGTTAATGACACCTGCTGCATGAAGTGTCCTGGGTCTGTCCTCAGGTCCTGAACCTCTTCCTGGCCCTGCTGCTCAGCTCCTTCAGCGGAGACAATCTCTCCTCGGCGGACGACGACGGCGAGATGAACAACCTCCAGATCGCGGTGGGCAGACTCAAGCGGTGCGTCGCTTGGCTCAAGGCGACCTTGGTGGGGGTGCCTCAGAAGATTCTGGGCAAGAAGTCCAAAGAGACCGAGGACGAGGACTCCAACGCCGATGCCGTGGAGATGGACTTGGTGGACGGCGTGCTGAATGTCAAAGTGGCCGACAGAACGTCCAACTGTTTGGTGGAGGGGCGGACTTCCGGCGCCATCGTGGACGGAGAGCTGGGTCTCGGCGCGCCAATGGCTCTGGCGGAGTCGGACTTTGAAAACCTGGACAGCGACGACGAAGAGAACGTTGATGGCGAGGTAAGACGCTTCATGTGTCGCCTAACTTGAAACAAATCTTTGCAATTCGTGCTTGACCAGTCTTGGTGAGACCAGAGTCCACCTGGATTCTTTAGTTCTAAGGCTGTCTCAGCAATGAAACCAAAATATATTACTCTTCGGTGTGTAATATGTTAGCTAGCCTGTTAGCATGCATCAAGTATCAAAACACGACTGAGGTGTATATTGTACCTACAGAACTAGCTAAACAAGCTAGCATACTAACAACAGCATACTTACAGTAAGCATGAGTGGAATATCAAACTATATGAAACTGAGGTGTAGGCCCCCTAAATTAGCTACAAAAGGTAACATGCTAATTTTAGCATGCTAAATGCTAACCGTAACCAGTGTCAAGTACCAAAATATATTACTCTGAGGTGTGTAATTTGTTTGAAAAGTTTGCTAGCCTGCCAAATTATGACTGAGTTGTACATCTACAAAATGAGCTAAAAAAAAAGCTAACAATAGCATAC
This sequence comes from Entelurus aequoreus, assembly GCF_033978785.1. Lineage (NCBI taxonomy): Eukaryota > Metazoa > Chordata > Actinopteri > Syngnathiformes > Syngnathidae > Entelurus > Entelurus aequoreus. The sequence goes on along the minus strand of NC_084738.1, from coordinate 72,612,318 downwards.
TTAAAATTAGCATTAGTGAAATACCAAAATATATGACACCAAGGTGTAGACCCGCTAAATTAGCTACAAAGCTGACATTGTAATGTTTGCATGCTAAAATGCTAACTGTTACCAGCGTCAATTACCAAAATATTTTACTCTGAGGTGTGTAATTTGTTTAAACTGCGAGCTAGCCTGCTAATTTTAGCAGGCATCAAGTACCAAAATATGACTGAGGTGTATACCTACAAAATTGGCTAAAAAAGCTAGCATACCAACTGTAGCATACTTACAGCTAGCATGAGTGAAATACCAAAATATATGACACTGGTGTAGAATTTTAGCAGGCATCAAGTACCAAAATATGACTGAGGTGTATACCTACAAAATTGGCTAAAAAAGCTAGCATACCAACTGTAGCATACTTACAGCTAGCATGAGTGGAATACCAAAATATATGACACTGGTGTAGACCTGCTAAATTAACTAAAAAAGTAAGCAAGCTAATGTCAGCATGCTAAAATGCTAACTAACCAACGTCAAGTAACAAAGTATATTACTCTGAGGTGTGTAATTTGTTCAAACTGTTAGCCAGCCTGCTAACATTAGCATTCATCAAGTACCAAAGTAGGACTGGGGTGTATACTTACAAAAATTGCTAAAATATAAGCTAGCATACCAACGTTAGCCTGCTAACAGGTATCATTTGTCAAGTGGACAACATTTTTGATGCTGAGGTGTATGTATACAAAATTAGCTACAAAAGCTAGCATGCTAATGTTAGAACGATTGTGCCGCACCTTGGACACTCCTGACTTAAAACCTTGATTCATAAAATCACAAGTTGATTCAATGTTATTAAGAAAAGTATGCATCAAAACAACTTTAACTGCAACTTTATGAATATTCATTTTAGGCCACTACAATCATTAAAAATAAGGCCAGGACAATCATTAAAAAAGGCCTCAATAATCATTAAAAAATGCTACAACAATCATAAACAATAAGGCCACGACAATCATTTTTTTAAAAAAGGCCACTACAATCATTAAAATAAGGCCACAACAATTATTGAAAATAAGGCCACAACAATCATTGAAAAAAGGCCACAACAATCAATAAAAAAGTTCACCACAATCATTGAACATAAGGCCACGATAACCATTGAAAAAGGGCCACGACAACCCTTGAAAATAGGCCACACCAATCAGTAAAAATAAGGCCATGACAACCATTGAAAAAAGGCCATGACAACCATTGAAAAAAGGCCACAACAATCATTACAAAAGGCCACGACAATCATTAAAAGTCCAAAACAATCACTAAAAAAAGTCCACAACAATCACTAAAAAAAAAGGCCACGACAATCATTAAAAAAAGGTCACAACAATCATTAAAAAAAGGCCATAACAATCATTAAAAAAAGGCCACAACAATCATTAAAAAGAGTCTGGAGGAACTAACTGAGGTTATGTTTCCAGGAAAGGGAGAATCCAAGACCGAGTTTTCCTGCATCGATCAAAGTGAGTACTTTTGTGTTTAAAAGGATAGTTTGTAAAGAAGTGTGTGTGACAGCTGATGTTTAAAAGGATAGTTTGTAAAGAAGTGTGTGTGACAGCTGATGTTTAAAAGGATAGTTTGTAAAGAAGTGTGTGTGACAGCTGATGTTTAAAAGGATAGTTTGTAAGAAGTGTGTGTGACAGCTGATGTTTAAAAGGATAGTTTGTAAAGAAGTGTGTGACAGCTGATGTTTAAAAGGATAGTTTGTAAAGAAGTGTGTGTGACAGCTGATGTTTAAAAGGATAGTTTGTAAGAAGTGTGTGTGACAGCTGATGTTTAAAAGGATAGTTTGTAAAGAAGTGTGTGTGACAGCTGATGTTTAAAAGGATAGTTTGTAAAGAAGTGTGTGTGACAGCTGATGTTTAAAAGGATAGTTTGTAAGAAGTGTGTGTGACAGCTGATGTTTAAAAAGATAGTTTGTAAAGAAGTGTGTGACAGCTGATGTTTAAAAGGATAGTTTGTAAAGAAGTGTGTGTGACAGCTGATGTTTAAAAGGATAGTTTGTAAGAAGTGTGTGTGACAGCTGATGTTTAAAAGGATAGTTTGTAAAGAAGTGTGTGACAGCTGATGTTTAAAAGGATACTTTGTAAAGAAGTGTGTGTGACAGCTGATGTTTAAAAGGATAGTTTGTAAGAAGTGTGTGTGACAGCTGATGTTTAAAAGGATAGTTTGTAAGAAGTGTGTGTGACAGCTGATGTTTAAAAGGATAGTTTGTAAAGACGTGTGTGTGACAGCTGATGTTTAAAAGGATAGTTTGTAAAGAGTGTGTGTGACAGCTGATGTTTAAAAGGATAGTTTGTAAAGAAGTGTGTGTGACAGCTGATGTTTAAAAGGATAGTTTGTAAGAAGTGTGTGTGACAGCTGATGTTTAAAAGGATAGTTTGTAAGAAGTGTGTGTGACAGCTGATGTTTAAAAGGATAGTTTGTAAAGAAGTGTGTGTGACAGCTGATGTTTAAAAGGATAGTTTGTAAAGAAGTGTGTGTGACAGCTGATGTTTAAAAGGATAGTTTGTAAGAAGTGTGTGTGACAGCTGATGTTTAAAAGGATAGTTTGTAAAGAAGTGTGTGACAGCTGATGTTTAAAAGGATAGTTTGTAAAGAAGTGTGTGTGACAGCTGATGTTTAAAAGGATAGTTTGTAAGAAGTGTGTGTGACAGCTGATGTTTAAAAGGATAGTTTGTAAAGAAGTGTGTGACAGCTGATGTTTAAAAGGATAGTTTGTAAAGAAGTGTGTGTGACAGCTGATGTTTAAAAGGATAGTTTGTAAGAAGTGTGTGTGACAGCTGATGTTTAAAAGGATAGTTTGTAAGAAGTGTGTGACAGCTGATGTTTAAAAGGATAGTTTGTAAAGACATGTGTGTGAGAGCTGATGTTTAAAAGGATAGTTTGTAAAGAGTGTGTGTGACAGCTGATGTTTAAAAGGATAGTTTGTAAGAAGTGTGTGTGACAGCTGATGTTTAAAAGGATAGTTTGTAAGAAGTGTGTGTGACAGCTGATGTTTAAAAGGATAGTTTGTAAAGACGTGTGTGTGACAGCTGATGTTTAAAAGGATAGTTTGTAAAGAGTGTGTGTGACAGCTGATGTTTAAAAGGATAGTTTGTAAAGAAGTGTGTGTGACAGCTGATGTTTAAAAGGATAGTTTGTAAGAAGTGTGTGTGACAGCTGATGTTTAAAAGGATAGTGTGTAAAGAAGTGTGTGTGACAGCTGATGTTTAAAAGGATAGTTTGTAAGAAGTGTGTGTGACAGCTGATGTTTAAAAGGATAGTTTGTAAGAAGTGTGTGTGACAGCTGATGTTTAAAAGGATAGTTTGTAAAGAAGAGTGTGTGACAGCTGATGTTTAAAAGGATAGTTTGTAAGAAGTGTGTGTGACAGCTGATGTTTAAAAGGATAGTTTGTAAAGAAGTGTGTGTGACAGCTGATGTTTAAAAGGATAGTTTGTAAAGACGTGTGTGTGACAGCTGATGTTTAAAAGGATAGTTTGTAAAGACGTGTGTGTGACAGCTGATGTTTAAAAGGATAGTTTGTAAGAAGTGTGTGTGACAGCTGATGTTTAAAAGGATAGTTTGTAAGAAGTGTGTGTGACAGCTGATGTTTAAAAGGATAGTTTGTAAAGAAGTGTGTGTGACAGCTGATGTTTAAAAGGATAGTTTGTAAGAAGTGTGTGTGACAGCTGATGTTTAAAAGGATAGTTTGTAAGAAGTGTGTGTGACAGCTGATGTTTAAAAGGATAGTTTGTAAGAAGTGTGTGTGACAGCTGATGTTTAAAAGGATAGTTTGTAAGAAGTGTGTGTGACAGCTGATGTTTAAAAGGATAGTTTGTAAAGAAGAGTGTGTGACAGCTGATGTTTAAAAGGATAGTTTGTAAGAAGTGTGTGTGACAGCTGATGTTTAAAAGGATAGTTTGTAAAGAAGTGTGTGTGACAGCTGATGTTTAAAAGGATAGTTTGTAAAGACGTGTGTGTGACAGCTGATGTTTAAAAGGATAGTTTGTAAAGACGTGTGTGTGACAGCTGATGTTTAAAAGGATAGTTTGTAAGAAGTGTGTGTGACAGCTGATGTTTAAAAGGATAGTTTGTAAGAAGTGTGTGTGACAGCTGATGTTTAAAAGGATAGTTTGTAAAGACGTGTGTGTGACAGCTGATGTTTAAAAGGATAGTTTGTAAAGAAGTGTGTGTGACAGCTGATGTTTAAAAGGATAGTTTGTAAGAAGTGTGTGTGACAGCTGATGTTTAAAAGGATAGTTTGTAAGAAGTGTGTGTGACAGCTGATGTTTAAAAGGATAGTTTGTAAGAAGTGTGTGTGACAGCTGATGTTTAAAAGGATAGTTTGTAAGAAGTGTGTGTGACAGCTGATGTTTAAAAGGATAGTTTGTAAGAAGTGTGTGTGACAGCTGATGTTTAAAAGGATAGTTTGTAAGAAGTGTGTGTGACAGCTGATGGGAGCGCTGACGGACTCTGGCGACTGGTCGGTGTGCAGCACGGTGGACTACCAGCCACCTGAGGCAGAGGTGGAAGAGGAGGAAGAGGAGGAGCCTGAGCCGGTGGAGCCTGAAGCCTGCTTCACTGAGAGTATGACATCATTAAAGTGGCACCTGGGCGATGGCCGTGTCTAACCTGCACGTCCTGGCCTCTCAGACTGCGTGACGCGCTGGCCCTGTCTCGCCGCCAACCTCAGCACGGTCGCAGGCGGGCGATGGTGGACGCTGAGGAAAACCTGCTTCGCCATCGTGGAGCACGACTGGTTCGAAACCTTCATCATCTTCATGATCCTGCTGAGCAGCGGCGCCCTGGTGAGTGCCACCGCGCACGAGTGCTGACTTCCAGCTAGCTCAGCCACCTCAAACTGGTGTTCCTTCTTATGGCTGCCCTCAGAGGGCCGCTTGATGAACGTCAAGACACACTTCATGATGTATCTTTTTTTACTTCAATAAATATATCTGTAGATTGTACAGTAAAAAGATGGCAGATAACTTGCCAGGATTTTACCCTAATATTTGAGGTCTTATTTACAGCTTATTACTGTAAATGCCACTGTTTTTTTACTATAAAATTCTAGCAACCGAACTGACGATTTTTCTTTTTACTGTAAAAAAAAATCCACGGTGTATTACTGTAAAAATTGGTGACGCAGTTTTTTGTTTTTTTTTACTGGCAACTTATTTGGTGTAAAAACTACAGTAAAGTTTATGGTAAAAAACTTACAGCCAAGTCGGCAGGATTTTACAGTAAAATAGTCAGTGTTATTTACAGCATATCACTTTTTTTACGGTAAAATTCTGGCAACCAAGATTCCAATTTTTTTTTTACAGTAAACTCTACGGCTGTTGTTTTTACAGTACACTACTGTAAAAAATGTTTTTACCAGCAACCCATTCAAAAAACTGTGGTAAGCCTCCACAGTCTTTTTTTACTTCAATAAATATATCTGTAGATTGTACAGTAAAAAGATGGCAGATAACTTGCCAGGATTTTACCCTAATATTTGAAGTCTTATTTACAGCTTATTACTGTAAATGGCACTGTTTTTTTACTATAAAATTCTAGCAACCGAGCTGGCGATTTTTCTTTTTACTGTAAAAAAAAAAAAAATCCACGGTGTATTACTGTAAAAATTGGTGACACAGTTTTTTTTTGTTTTTTTTTACTGGCAACTTATTTGGTGTAAAAACTACAGTAAAGTTTATGGTAAAAAACTTACAGCCAAGTCGGTAGGATTTTACAGTAAAATAGTCAGGGTTATTTACCGCATATCACTTTTTTTACGGTAAAATTCTGGCAACCAAGATTCCAATTTTTTTTTACAGTAAACTCTACGGCTGTTGTTTTTACAGTACACTACTGTAAAAAATGTTTTTACCAGCAACCCATTCAAAAAACTGTGGTAAGCCCCCACAGTGTTTGTGCACCCCTACTGACTAGAGTGGTTGTGATTATTAAATAATTTTTGCAATTGTATTATTGTTTATAATAAATATCTCCAGCGACCCTGAAAGGGACAAGCGGTTGAAAATGGATGGATGGTGTAATAATTATAATGGACATTTTTCAAAACAGGTTCCAGGTTAAAAAAAAACGTACCTTCTGGTTGCAGGAAGATTGGCCTCAAAAATTTAAAAATTGATTCTGATTTTAAAATTGATTGATTTTTGAAAATGAAGAATCGATTCAGAATCGGGAAAATGAGAATCGCGATTCAGATGTGAATCGATTTTTTTGTGCACCACTACAAAATACGACAAAGGAATACATTCAGTAGGAACAGATGAAGTACTTTATTGACACGTATTATTTTCAGGCTTGTGGGGGCCAAATAAAATGAAGTGGCCCCTGGACCTTGAGTCTGGCAGCTGTGATCCACTTCCTGTCTTTTCCCTCGGACTCAGGCATTTGAGGACATAAACATCGAACGACGGCGGACCATCAAAATCATCCTGGAGTATGCCGACAAGATTTTCACCTTGGTCTTTGTCTTGGAGATGCTCCTGAAGTGGACCGCGTACGGCTTCAAGACCTACTTCACCAACTCCTGGTGCTGGCTGGACTTCTTCATCGTGGACGTAAGCTCGCCGTCGGCCCCGGATGTCTGGTAGCAAGCCAGGACGTCTGGTAACAGTCCTGGTAGCAAGCCAGGACATCTGGTAGCAAGCCAGGATGTCTGGTAGCAAACCAGGACGTCTGGTAGCAAACCAGGACGTCTGGTAGCAAGCCAGGACGTCTGGTAGCAAGCCAGGACGTCTGGTAGCAAACCAGGACGTCTGGTAACAAGCCAGGACGTCTGGTAGCAAGCCAGGACGTCTGGTAGCAAACCAGGACGTCTGGTAGCAAGCCAGGACGTCTGGTAGCAAACCAGGACGTCTGGTAGCAAGCCAGGACGTCTGGTAGCAAGCCAGGACGTCTGGTAGCAAGCCAGGACGTCTGGTAGCAAACCAGGACGTCTGGTAACAAGCCAGGACGTCTGGTAGCAAGCCAGGACGTCTGGTAGCAAACCAGGACGTCTGGTAGCAAGCCAGGACGTCTGGTAGCAAACCAGGACGTCTGGTAGCAAACCAGGACGGGCGCTAAAACCTTCTGCCCTCACTGCAGATTTCCCTGATAAGCTTGGTGGCCAACTGGCTTGGTTTCTCAGACCTGGGGCCCATCAAATCCCTGCGGACTCTGAGGGCGCTGAGGCCTCTTCGCGCCCTGTCCAGATTCGAAGGCATGAGGGTAAGGTGGCACATCCAGAAGCTGACCGGCTTGTGATTGGCTCGTCCACCGGTGTTGGACCGAAGCGCAGCTGTAGACAGAATGTGATGGCATCTATTTATAGTTTTGGAGAGGAGGCGGATGGTCGGGACCACTTCAAGACGTTGCAACCGGAGACGACAGCCGGTTTGATAAGGCGGCGTGATTTATTCAGGCGCTACGTTTCAAAGCCAAGCGATAGGCCGGTGAATCTTTGGGAACCACAGGATTCCATTCGGTTCTTGGGGGTGATTATTCGATTCAGAATTGATTCTCGATTAAGAAAACAAATCAACCTATCAATACTTTTTAATAACACCGGGTGCCATTAAATACATTTCTCCATAAAATAGACAAACAGCTCTGATACATTTCTATATTACTTCAAAGAAAACTGGTTTTGTTGAATAAAATTCTAGCCAAACATTTAATAAAGTCAAATACAAATAAGGCAACAAAGAAGTATCCAAAACGTCCTCTTTTCTAAGGTAAATGTGTAGAGCAGATATAGATCATCTACATCAGGGGCGTCCAAACTTTTTGACTTTGCATTGGACCACAATCATTTGACTGAGGTCGGGTAATAATAATAATAATAACGGATTACAATTTCTAGACACTCAAAGTGCTTCAGAGAGAAGTGGGAACCCATCACTCATTCACACCTGGTGGTGGTAAGCTACATTTGTAGCCACAGCTGCCCTGGGGTAGACTGATGGAAGCGTGGCTGCCAGTTCGCCTACGGCCCCTCCGACCACCACCCGTCATTCATCATTCATTCACCAGTGTGAGCGGCACCGGGGGCAGCTGCGATGTACGTGACACGGCCCAGCTGCTCATCCTCTTACGTGGGATAACTGCAGACTTTCAAACCACGGAGGAGCTGGCAGCCATGCAGTCAATTAAAGGGACAACCACAGGTGATGACTTGTTCACAGAGGTAAATGCGTGTTGGGACATGTTAGGACTGAAATGGGACAAGCTGGCAGGTGTGACAACAGATGGTTTTCCAAATCCGACGGGGGAAAAATGTTGGACTTTTAAAGAGGATGCAGGATAAAGTGACAGAAATGGACATTTTTGCATTGTATTATACATCAGGAAGTGTTGTGTAAGACAGTGTTAAAGGCCTACTGAAAGCCACTACTAGCGACCACGCAGTCTGATAGTTTATATATCAATGATGAAATCTTAACATTATAACACATGCCAATACGGCCGGGTTAACTTATAAAGTGACATTTTAAATTTCCCGCTAAACTTCCGGTTGAAAGCTCCTTTGGAGGATGACGTATGCGCGTGACGTAGCCAGTAGAACACGGGTATGGCTCCCCCATTGAAGCCAATACAAAATAGCTCTGTTTTCATCTCATTATTCCACAGTATTCTGGACATCTGTGTTGGTGAATCTGTTGCAATTTGTTCATTGCATTATGGAGAAAGAAGCTGAGCAAGCAAAGAGGAAAGTTGTCGGTGCGAAGCGGAGTATTTTGCGAGGGAAGACAGCAACGCAACACAGCCGGCGTTTCATTGTTTACATTCCCGAAAGATGCAGTCAAGATCGAAGAACTCGGACAACTGAGACTGTTACCAGGAGGACTTTGACTTCGATACACAGACGCCTGTAGAGAACTGGGACAACACAGACTCTTACCAGGATTACTTTGATTTGGATACACAGACGCAGACGCGGTACCGTGAGTACGCAGCTGCGCTTCCAAACATTTGATCGCTTGCCCGTACGTGCGTGTCATGTACGTAACTTTGGTTAAATATATAAGCTTTATGAACCTTGGGTTAGGTGAACGGTTCTTTGGGCTGAGTGAGTGTGTGTGTTGTGCAGGTGTTTGAATTGTATTGGCGGGTTTTATGGACGGGAGCTAGTATACTAGCTCCTAGCTCCTAGCTATAGCTAGGAGCTAGCATAACAAACACGTAGGTGTTTTTATGCGGGATTAATTTGTGGCATATTAAATATAAGCCTGGTTGTGTTGTGGCTAATAGAGTATATATATGTCTTGTGTTTATTTACTGTTGTAGTCATTCCCAGCTGAATATCAGGTCACCCCCGGCTCTCACAGCATCTTCCCTATCTGAATAGCTTCAACTCCCCACTAGTCCTTCACTTGCACTTTCCTCATCCACAAATCTTTCATCCTCGCTCAAATTAATGGGGAAATTGTCGCTTTCTCGGTCCGAATCGCTCTCACTTCTGGCCACCATCATTGTAAACAATAGGGAACTTTGCGGAAATGTTCAACTGACTACGTCACGCTACTTCCAGTAGGGGCAAGCCTTTTTTTTATCAGATACCAAAAGTTGCAATCTTTATCGTCGTTGTTTTATACTAAATCCTTTCAGCAAAAATATGGCAATATCGCGAAATGATCAAGTATGACACATAGAATAGATCTGCTGTCCCTGTTTAAATAAAAATAATTCATTTCAGTAGGCCTTTAAAAATAAAACCATCAAACGCAATCTGCTTTTGTATAAAGTTAAGTTTGGTTAAATGAAATTATTATTATTATTATTATTTATATTATGGTATACTAAAAATAATATTGAGCAAAATGTTATTGAAATATTGTCGATGTGGCCCTCCAGCAGTGCTCAGATTGCTCATGCGGCCCCCGGTAAAAATTAATTGCCCACCCCTGATCTAGGACAATTTTGCTAGTGTCAATTTTTTTTTTTTTAAATCCCACTTTTCCCCGAAATTCCCCAATTTCCAGGAAATTCCCCTTCAAATGAATGGACGTATTCATACTTCTAAAATGTCCTAAATTCTCAAAATTCCTTTTTTTTCCTCCGTACAAATTCAGAAACACCAATTTTAATTCAAACTGTTACGTCAGCAAAATTTCCCGTTTTCCCGGAATTTTCCAAAATGTTTTCCCCATTGACAAGGAATGGTCATTATACAAACCCCGTTTCCATATGAGTTGGGAAATGGTGTTAGATGTAAATATAAACGGAATACAATGATTTGCAAATCCTTTTCAAGCCATATTCAGTTGAATATGCTACAAAGACAACATATTTCATGTTCAAACTCATAAACATTTTTTTTTTTTGCAAATAATCATTAACTTTATAATTTGATGGCAGCAACACGTGACAAAGAAGTTGGGAAAGGTGGCAATAAATACTGATAAAGTTGAGGAATGCTCATCAAACACTTATTTGGAACATCCCACAGGTGAACAGGCTAATTGGGAACAGGTGGGTGCCATGATTGGCTATAAAAACAGCTTCCCAACAAATGCTCAGTCTTTCACAAGAAAGGATGGGGCGAGGTACACCACTTTGTCCACAACTGCGTGAGCAAAAAGGTCAAACAGTTTAAGAACAACCTTTCTCAAAGTGCAATTGCAAGGAATTTAGGGATTTCAACATCTACGCTCCGTAATATCATCAAAAGGTTCAGAGAATGTGGAGAAATCACTGCACGTAAGCAGCATGGCCGGAAACCAACATTAAATGACCGTGACCTTCGACACTGTATCAAAAAGCGACATCAATCTCTAAAGGATATCACCACATGGGCTCAGGAACACTTCAGAAAAACCACTGTCACTAACTACAGTTGGTTGCTACATCTGTAAGTGCAAGTTAAAGCTCTACTATGCAAAGCCAAAGCCATTTATCAACAACACCCAGAAACGGCGCCGGCTTCTCTGGGCCCGAGATCATCTAAGATGGACTCATGCAAAGTGGAAAAGTGTTCTGTGGTCTGACGAGTCCACATTTCAAATTGTTTTTGGAAATATTCCACATCGTGTCATCCGGACCAAAGGGGAAGCGAACCATCCAGACTGTTATCCACGCAAAGTGTAAAAGGCAGCATGTGTGATGGTATGGGGGTGTATTAGTGGTCAAGACATGTTCTAGGGTGAAAGTGTAAAAGCCAGCATGTGTGATGGTATGGGGGTGTATTAGTGGCCAAGACATGGGTAACTTACACATCTGTGAAGGCACCATTAATGCTGAAAGGTACATACAGCTTTTGGAACAACATATGCTGCCATCTAAGAATGAGAAAGAATTGCACTTTCAAAGCTTCAACAATTAGTTTCCTCAGTTCCCAATTGTTTACTGAGTGTTGTTAAAAGGAAAGGCCATGTAACACAGTGGTGAACATGCCCTTTCCCAACCACTTTGGCACGTGTTTCAGCCATGAAATTCTAAGTTCATTATTATTTGCAAAAAAAAAAAAAAAAAAGTTTATGAGTTTGAACATGAAATATGTTGTCTTTGTAGCATATTCAACTGAATATGGCTTGAAAAGGATTTGCAAATCATTGTATTCCGTTTATATTTACATCTAACACCATTTCCCAACTCATATGGAAACGGGGTTTGTACAATCTACTGCATATTCCACTTTTCTTATCCGATTTCAAGCGTTCCACACTCCACTCCCCCTGGACCAGCGGTCACCAACGCGGTGCCCGCGGGCACCAGGTAGCCCGTAAGGACCAGATGAGTAGCCCGCTGGCCTGTTCTAAAAATAGCTCAAATAGCAGCACTTACCAGTGAGCTGCCTCTATTTTTTTAATTGTATTTATTTACTAGCAAGCTGGTCTCGACATTTTTAATTCTAAGAGAGACAAAACTCAAATAGAATTTGAAAATCCAAGAAAATATTTGAAAGACTTGGTCTTCGCTTGTTTAAATAAATTCATTAATTTTTTTACTTTGCTTCTTATAACTTTCAGAAAGACAATTTTAGAGAAAAAATACAACCTTAAAAATGATTTGAGGATTTTTAAACACATATACCTTTTTACCTTTTAAATTCCTTCCTCTTCTTTCCTGACAATTTAAATCAATGTTCAAGTCAATTTATTTTTTTTATTGTAAAGAATAATAAATACATTTTAATTTAATTCTTCATTTTAGCTTCTGTTTTTTCGACAAAGAATATTTGTGAAATATTTCTTTTAACTTATTATGATTAAAATTAAAAAAAAATATTCTGGCAAATCTAGAAAATTTTGTAGAATCAAATTTAAATCTTATTTCAAAGTCTTTTGAATTCTTTTTAAAATTTTTGTTCTGGAAAATCTAGAAGAAATAATGATTTGTCTTTGTTAGAAATATAGCTTGGTCCAATTTGTTATATATTCTAACAAAGTGCAGATTGGATTTTAACCTATTTAAAACATGTCATCAAAATTCTCAAATTAATCTTAATCAGGAAAAAATACTAATGATGTTCCATAAATTATTGTTTTAATTTTTTCAAAAATATTCAAATTAGTTAGTTTTTCTCTTCTTTTTTCCGGTTGAATTTTGAATTTTAAAGAGTCGAAATTAAGAAAAAATATGTTTCAAAATGTAATTGTAATTTTTTTCGTGTTTTCTCCTCTTTTAAACCGTTCAATTAAGTGTAAATATCATTAATTATTAATTAATGATAATTATAGAGTTAAAGGTAAATTGAGCAAATTGGCTATTTTTGGCAATTTATTGAAGTGTGTATCAAACTGGTAGCCCTTCGCATGAATCACTACCCAAGAAGTAGCTCTTGGTATTAAAAAGGTTGCTGACCCCTGCCCTGGACATTCAAGCGTTTCAGTTCCACTCGCGCGTATCGGCGAATTCACACGCAATTCCTACTGGAATTGCAAATTTGTGGTCGCTCTCGAGGCGGTCAGGGAGTGAACTTCACCAGCGCACGCATGGCCGCCGTTCCATGCACAATGTGTGTCTTTGATGTGTTGCACGTGTCTGACTTGTGTGACGTTTCTCCTACCACGCATGTTTGCACCGTGGCTGATGTCCCCGGGAGCGCGGGGAGGTGAGTAGATTCCCGCCGAGCGTGACGCCGACACGTGGCCAGGCGGTCAGCCGAGACCTGGTTTTGCGCCCAGGTGGTGGTGAACGCCCTCCTGGGAGCCATCCCCTCCATCTTCAACGTGCTGCTGGTGTGCCTCATCTTCTGGCTCATCTTCAGCATCATGGGGGTCAACCTGTTTGCCGGCAAGTTCTACCACTGCGTCAACACCACGTCGGGCGAGCGCTTCCCCCTGGCCGAGGTCAACAACGCCAGCGAGTGTGCGGCGCTGCAGGAGGACACGCAGGAGGCCCGCTGGGTCAACGTCAAGGTCAACTACGACAACGTGGGGAAGGGCTACCTGTCCCTGCTTCAAGTGGTGGGTGGCCATCTTGTCTGTCTACTGCAGGGGTGTCCTAACTTCTTCCATCCATCGCCGCAGCCTGAAAAATCTAAGGATTCGGCGGCAATGTTTATATTTTTTTTCAACAGGTGAAAATTATTTCATTAAAAGTATTATTTTAATAACTTATTGTGTTAAAAAGGGGTATTAATGGCTGCCCTCAAAGGGCCGCTTTTTAAATCAATTTAAATTAAATAAAAACCTGTGACTAATCATGATTAATCAGAATTCAAGTGTGATGAATCAGATTTTTTTTAATATAATTTGAAAACATTAATTTGACAGCAATAGTAAAAATGTATGTTGACCTCCTGATATTATTACACAATTACATACGCATTTGATTGTTCTTTTGATGTACAAATTAATGCATAACTTGCTTTGAAATCACACTATTTATTTTCATCTTTACATATATATTTTTCTAATATAATATTTGACATGATCAAATAATGTTAAAGTTTAAAACATCTGCATTTTTTGGGGGTTCAAATTTGAAAGAACAAATGCATTCAGTAAAAAAAAGGTTTTTTTTTAATAAATAATGGAAACATTTTATTTAAAAAAGTATTTTATTGACAAATTTCTTCCAGGCTCTTCGGGCGGAGCCGATCTGGCCCCCGTGCCTTGAGTTTGACACCTGTGTATTAAAATGATCTACATTTTTCAAATTATTCATTAAAATAATTTTAAATATATTATAATTTTTAGTTTAGTTATTTAATTAATGCATGAGTATTTATTAGATAGACCAGTTCTTCCTCCAAGGGAATCTAAGTTACTGGTCAATCCCAAGTTCTTTCGATGACATATATGCTGAGTAAGAAGGACCATCAAGACAGAATTGGAATATTTTCAAGTTTATACCAAAGCTTTAGGAGATCAGCTTAACCAATACATTCATATGGGCTGCTCTAGTTGATCTGGCCTTCCAAGGGGAAAAAACAACTTCTTTTCACACAAAGACAACCCCCATCTCCCGCCTCTCAACACTGATAAGGGAAAAGAGTGGGTGTTGTATTTCACATTCCTGATGGTTTAAGACACTAAACAGACAATCTGAAGACAAAGAGAGACTGGTACAATACACAAAAGGAAAAGTACTAGGTACTCTAAACATGGCTATGTAAAAAGAAAAAAACTCTTAAACATATATGCATCCTTCTGCAATATGAATTATGAATAATTATTATTATTTATTAAGGAGTATTATTCAGCATCAGCAGTATTATTTTTTTCAACGTTTGCTATTTTTTCGGTTTCCTTATTTAACCGTTTATTTAGAAGAAAAATACCAAACAACTTTGGACACCCCTGGTTAAGTTAATTCGCCTTCTGGAATGTTCTGTAAAACGTCTTGTGATGGCTTTGCAGGCAACGTTCAAAGGTTGGATGGACATCATGTACGCTGCCGTTGACTCTCGAGAGGTACACTAAGTCATCACTTTCTCTACAAAGTGACAACAAAGGGGGTCATATAGGCCTCGGGAGGGCACGTGGTCTCGCAATGCATTGTGGGGGAAGACACTTTTGTTGGCTAAAGTGTTTGTTTATATGATGTAACTTTGACCAAAACTGGATTAAAAAGGATTGTAAAAAAGGAAAAAAAAGCCAACTTGGGGCACCACTAAATTGTCCTCTCCACTTAGCTTAACATGCTAACTTTTGGGTGTTATCATTGACTGCTATTATAAAATGAAATATGTTTTGCACTCGGATCCTTCCCCGTTTATTTCCCCCAGGTGGAGGAGCAGCCGTCCTACGAGGTCAACCTCTACATGTACATCTACTTTGTCATCTTCATCATCTTTGGCTCCTTCTTCACGCTCAACCTCTTCATCGGCGTCATCATCGACAACTTCAACCAGCAGAAGAAAAAGATAAGTTTCCGGTCCGTCCGTGAGCTTGTTGAAGTGAGCTGAGTGCTGACGTTTGGTATGTGCGTGCACCTGGGAGACAAGGACATCTTCATGACGGAGGAGCAGAAGAAATACTACGAAGCCATGAAGAAACTCGGTTCCAAGAAGCCGCAGAAGCCCATTCCACGTCCCGCGGTATGTTGCCCTCTGGTTCACGCACTTTAGGACTCTAGGCCTTGATGTGTGTTGGGTGTTGGCGTGAGAACGAGGTTGCTTGGCACGAAGGCACCATAAGTGACCTCTGAACCTTGCTGGTGTCGACATGCTTCATTACCCTTTTGGATTTGTGTTTCCCAACAACCCCTCCCTCCTCTCCTTGGACCTTTGACCCGGCAGAACTTCATCCAGGGCTTGGTGTTTGACCTCATCAGTCAGCAGTTCTTTGACATCTTCATCATGGTGCTCATCTGCCTCAACATGGTCACCATGATGGTGGAGACCGACAACCAGAGTCCAGAGAAGGAGGACTTCCTCTTCAAGGTCAACGTGGCGTTCATCGCGGTCTTCACCACCGAATGCGTGCTCAAACTCTTCGCTCTGCGCCAATACTTCTTCACCAACGGCTGGAACGTCTTTGATTTCATCGTCGTGATCTTGTCCATCGCTGGTGGGTACCCGAGACCGTTTCTGTCAGGTTCAAACACTGATGGCATCTATTAAACAAGACAAGAGGCAAAGAATAACACAGAGACAGAATCAAATTTGGACTCAATATTGAGGAGAAATATGGCGACTGTACTCTCTGTAAAGCAGGGCTGTCAAACTCAAATACAGAGTGGGCCAAAATGTAAAACTGAACAAAGCCCCGGGCCAAAGTTGAACTAATTAACCTTTTAATAGAGACCCAAACAAGTTTTGCATTAAATATTAGGCTTATATAACTTTATAGTGACATGCAAAATTGAGTTTCAAATAATAATAATTAAAAAATATCAATGGCATATCAAATACAACTTAAATAAAAATGTAATGCCTCTTTTCTATTTACAGCCTTCTGAGGTAAATATTAACATTAACTTTTTCCACAGGCTAATACATTTGAAAATAAAATAATGAATAAAGCAACCATTCAGGACTTTAAACTGCTCAGTTTGCAACACACTGATCTAATCTGATGTGCCCAAGCCAGATACCTGCCATCTTTTCTTGGATGCTACTTCATTCATGTCGGGGCTCAGGCTTTGAGCTGAGGCAACCTTCATTATCCAACCAAGGTGTTCATCAGTCATTATTTCACGTATTCCACAGTCTTGGGGGCGTGCCTTACAGGCACTGCTTTTAACGTCCTCTACGAGCTGACGTCACGCCCGCTTTTCACCCCTTCTAACAACGTGCCCGCCCACTCACAAGATATGAGCGGCTTCTGTACACACACATACACTACCGTTCAAAAGTTTGGGGTCACCCAAACAATTTTGTAGAATAGCCTTCATTTCTAAGAACAAGAATAGACTGTCGAGTTTCAGATGAAAGTTCTCTTTTTCTGGCCATTTTGAGCGTTTAATTGACCCCACAAATGTGATGCTCCAGAAACTCAATCTGCTCAACGGAAGGTCAGTTTTGTAGCTTCTGTAACGAGCTAAAGTGTTTTCAGATGTGTGAACATGATTGCACAAGGGTTTTCTAATCATCAATTAGCCTTCTGAGCCAATGAGCAAACACATTGTACCATTAGAACACTGGAGTGATAGTGGCTGGAAATGGGCCTCTATACACCTATATAGATATTGCACCAAAAAGCAGACATTTGCAGCTAGAATAGTCATTTACCACATTAGCAATGTATAGAGTGTATTTATTTAAAGTTAAGACTAGTTTAAAGTTATCTTCATTGAAAAGTACAGTGCTTTTCCGACAAAAATAAGGACATTTACATGTGACCCCAAACTTTTGAACGCTAGTGTACGTAAATGCAACGCATACTTCATCAACAGCGATACAGGTTACACTGAGAGTGGCTGTATAAGCAACTTTAACATTGTTAGAAATATACGCCACACTGTGAACCCACACCAAACAAGAATGACAAATACATTTTGGGAGAACATCCGCACAGTAACACAACATAAACACAACAGAACAAATACCCAGAACCCTTTGCAGCACTAACTCTTCCGGGACGCTACAATATACACCCCCGCTACCTCCAAACCCCGCCGCTCCCCACCCCACACACACCTTGTAGCGTCCCGGAAGAGTTAGTGCTGCAAAGGGTTCTGGGTATTTGTTCTGTTGTGTTTATGTTGTGTTACTGTGCGGATGTTCTCCCGAAATGTGTTTGTCATTCTTGTTTGGTGTGGGTTCACAGTGTGGCGCATATTTCTAATAATGTTAAAGTTTTTTTATACTGGCACCCTCAGTGTGACCTGTATGGCTGAAGATCAAGTATGCGTTGCATTCACTTCTGTGCGGGTCCCAAAGCCGCACACATTATGTAATTGGGCCAGCACTCGTTGGACTGGACGAAAAGGGGACGTTACAATTCTCGGGAGGGGCACTGAAATTTGGGAGTCTCCCGGGAGGTTTGGCTGGCCCGCCGCTGTATATAATCGGCGGGCCAGCTCTAGTGTTAATATGATATCGCCTCACGGGCCAAGTGAAATTACGCGGCGGGCCACATTTGGCCCGCGGGCCAGAGTTTGACACCCATGCTGTACAGTCTTCAACCACGCTCTGCCAAAAGATTGCACTCCTTCTTTATTTGACTTTCTCCCCCCACCTGAGCACAGCTGCTTCCAGAGGGAAGTGGGTCGTAAACAGCGTTGCCTTTGGTTACCGAACAGTTCAAAAGGAGAGGTTGTAGAATAGTTCAAAAAGAGTTCCATAAAATATTTCAAAGAGAGTTCGTAAAATACTTCAAAAAGAGTTCGTCTGGAAATTGAGCAGATCCTGCCATATGTCCGCGTTGAAGTCCAAGTGGAGTTTTACGAGCATTCTTCTTGGTACGTTTCAAAGACAGCCCCTGTCCTTTGGTCTTCTTGTCAGGAACACAATGTAATACAAAGTTATTTGTGATAACTTAGAATTATTCTAACAGTTTCATAGACGATTAGTCTTACTTTTTGTGTATTCAGAACAAAGCTCGTAAGGATCCCCGCAAATAAAGAGATTTTATTTACAACTTTTTCCGAAGTCTAAAACACTCAAACAAATAATAAACACGGTAGAGATTGGACAGCCGGGTGAGGCTTCAACTATGGTGGAGCGATGAGAAGACGATGAAACGTGTCTATTTAGAGCAGTGGTTCTTAACCTTGTTGGAGGTACCGAACCCCACCACTTTCATACGTGCATTCACCCAACCCTTCTTTAGTGAAAAATAAAATGTTGTTTTTTTTCACATTCATGACAAAGTTATATAATAATAATAATAATAAATGTTATTTGTAAAAAGCACTTCACATTGAGTAAACAACCTCAAAGTGCTACAGTGTATTAAAAAAAATAAAAAATAAATAAAAAGATAATAAAAAATAAATAAAAACTAGAACAGCCAAATAGCTAAAACTAGTATGCATACATCTAAAAAAATAAAAGGCTTTTTTAAAAAGAAGGGTTTTTAAGACTTTTTTAAAAGCATCCACAGTCTGTGGTGCCCTCAGGTGGTCAGGGAGAGCGTTCCACAGACTGGGAGCGGCGGAGCGGAAAGCCCGGTCTCCTATTGTTCCTAGCTTTGTCCTCAGAGGTTGGAGGAGGTTAGCCTGTCCGGAGCGGAGGTGTCGTGTGGAGGATTTGGGGGTGAGTAGTTCTTTGAGGTAGAGGGGGGCATTTCCATGGAGGCACTGGTGGGTTAGTAGGGAGACTTTGAATTCAATCCTATATGTTTTTGGTAACACTTTAGTATGGGGAACATATACTAAGTAACAAAGACTTGATTTAGAGTTGTTTGGACACTAGGGGAACATATTCTAAGTAACAAAGACTTGATTTAGAGTTATTTGGTTAGTGTTAGGGTTAGGGCCAGGGTTAGAGGGTTGGGGTTATAGTAAGGCCATGCAGAATAAGGCATTAATAAGTACTTAATAATGACTAGTTAAGAACCAATATGTTACTAATTTGCATGTTAATAAGCAACTAATTAAAGGTGAATATGTTCCCCATACTAAAGTGTTACCATGTTTTTTTACTGGTGCACTTGATGAAGTGTGCATGAACATCACCTTGTTCAAACAACAAAACCAACACAGTGCATAAACTCACAACAAATGACACACCTGCAAATCAGTCTGACTTCTGCTGTTGCCATATCCGTAATACGCCGATAGGGAGAAGTTTGTATTTACACGATGAGTCGGGTGTGTTTTGACCTCCGCCGAACCCCTGAGCCCGACTCACCGAACCCCTAGGGTTCGATCGAACCCAGGTTAAGAACCACTGATCCAGAGGAAGTAAACGTCATAACAAGTCCAGGTGGCCTGTCCATTTTCCGGCCGGAACGGACTTCAGCTGGCCTAAGGCACGCAGTGGCACGGCAAGGGCTGCCGGCCCCACCTTGGAACATCCTCCCAATACACTAGTTGTACACGGGGGGCCTCGGAGAAGGGGGGGAGTCCACTGTGAAACTATTCGACTGCGATATTTCAAACACACACCTTTGAACCGAATTGTCCATTTCCCGACTATTCTAAGTAGGTGTGTCTTAGAATTGTCAACGATTGGATTCGGAAGAGCCTGTTTCTGGTTTAATGTCAAATTGTCTGACATTAAACCCTCTTCCACCGAGTTTAGTACCTGAGACCCGCGCGTATAGTGGATGTTCTTAGCTGTTGTGTCAAACACGGAGCTCGGTTGGGCTTGGACTTGTCAGAAATTGGATGTACTGCCTCACAGAACTGTTCGCTCAGGCAGGAGACTTCCCTAACTGCTCTCCCGCAAAGGTTACGATCCTTCCGCAGATTCCCGTAAGAAAAAATCTTCATGATTTGTACTTCCCAACCTCGATAGTCGAGTTTCATCGCCAGTGCTGAAGCCGACCTCACTTAACCGTAGTAATCTCTACCGTGTTTATTTGTTTAGCTGAGGCTTTTAGACTTTTTATTTGAAGTGCAGATGAGATTTATATTTTGTTCTTGCCAACGAGAAAACTGTGACTTTCTTTAATTAACTCTGGGAGAGTCACATTACATCCATGGGACGTTACTGACACCTAGTGACCAGTGTGCAGTACGACATATCACAATCCATTTAAAAAAGGACAATCCGTATCAGAGTCGTATTAATTGGCTGGGAGACATCTCAAGGTTCCTCATCGTTTGAATTGGCCGAACCCGTGTCAACAAGCGGTAGCTAATGACTTCCAATGTTTCCTCCCCAGGCACGATGCTCTCTGACCTGATCGAGAAGTACTTTGTGTCACCGACTCTTTTCCGGGTGATCCGGCTGGCCAGAATCGGTCGGATCCTGCGTCTCATTAAAGGAGCCAAAGGCATCCGGACGCTGCTCTTCGCTCTGATGATGTCACTTCCCGCCCTGTTCAACATTGGCCTCCTGCTCTTCCTCATCATGTTCATCTTCTCCATATTCGGCATGTCCAACTTCGCCTATGTCAAGAAGGAGGCGGGCATCGACGACATCTTCAACTTCGAGACGTTCGGAGGTAGCATAATTTGCCTCTTTCAGATAACCACGTCGGCCGGTTGGGACGGGCTTCTTCTTCCCATGTTGAACACAGAGCTTCCAGACTGCGATCCAGACTTCGAGAACCCGGGCACAGATGTGAGGGGCAACTGTGGCAGCCCGGTCATGGGCATGATTTTCTTCTGCAGCTATATCATCATCTCCTTCCTGGTGGTAGTCAATATGTATATCGCTATCATCCTGGAGAACTTTAATGTGGCGCAGGAAGAGAGCAGTGACGCACTCTGCGAGGACGACTTTGAGATGTTCAACGAGACTTGGGAAAGGTTTGACACGGATGGAACCATGTTCATCGAGTACAGCCAACTTTCGGACTTTTGCGACGCCTTGCAGGAGCCGCTGAGGGTGGCCAAGCCCAACCGGCTTCGCTTGATCAAGATGGACCTTCCGCTGGTCATCGGGGATCGGATCCACTGCCTGGACGTCCTGATAGCCGTCACGCAGATGGTTCTGGGAGACACGCTAGAAATGGTGGCCATGCGGGAAAGCATCGAGACCAAGTTCATTAAGAGCAACCCCACCTCAGACTCCTTTGCGCCTATTACCACCACCGTGCGCCACAAGGAGGAGGAATGGGCCACCGGCGTCATCAAGCGAGCCTTCAGGAGCCACCTGCTGAGACGCTGCCTGCGCTACGCTGCCTTCATGCAGCGCTCCAAGAGGAGGGGCGTCCAGGATGGAGAACCTCCTGAAAAAGAAGGACTGATCGCACGGAAGATGGTAGCTCTCTATGGCAGCGACGCATACCTTGGAAAGGAAAAGCCATCAGAGACTCCGACAGCTGAGATGGCGCCAGAAAGGCAAGACGGTATCGAAGCCCAAAGGCCAAATTTCCTGGTTATACCTGTGGAAATAACCAATGAGGTGTTGCTACATTCTGCCCCTGATCGAAGCCCCAGAGAGTCAGTCGTGTAACAAAAACACTGCAAGATCCTTCGTCGCCATCACTGACTTTACTACAATTGTTGTTTTGTAAACATATTGAAGTTAAATCATGTTTTTGATCAAATCCGAAGCGTGGTTTCCCGATGCATGCTAAGGCCTTTATTTAAATCATAAGGAATCTTCTTGAAACCTCTAGCTAGCAGTGTTGTAGTCCTCCAGGGCAGCCCAAAGACTACTTTTGCCTGTCTCATCTCAGGATTGATTTTATTTTGGTCTTGTCATGGCCTCAAACTTCAACACTTAGTCTTAACTGCTCAAAGTCTTAAACTTGATTTGGTCTTGTCCTTGACACCAGCGCTCCTTGCCTTGATCTCAGTTTCAACTCCTAAAAGTCTTGACCTTAAATTGGTCTCAACTTCTCAAATTGTTGCTCTCAACCTTACATTGTTCTCATCTTCTCAAAGTCTTGGTCTTAACTTGGTGTTCACCTGCTCTGATCTTGCTCTTGACTCAAGGTCTCATTAACTTGGTTTTGGGTCTGGTCTTGATCTTAATTACTCAAAGTCTATGTTTTGACTTGGTCTTGACCTCTTTTTGGCCCGTCCTTCACTTGACCACACATTGCCTTGGTCTCAACTTCTCAAAGTCTTGGTCTTGATTTAATCCTGATTCAGTCTCACATCTGCCTTGTTTCTGGATTTTGATTGCGATCTCAAATGTTGTGGTCTTGTCTTAGTTTTGACCTGTGTTGGTCTCGATGACTCAGGCGCAAATTGGTTTGGTTTTAATCTCAACTTCTTAAAGTTTTAGGCTTGACCTGGTTTCACATTTCCCTAACATTGGTCTCAAGTCTCAAATCAATTGGTTTTACATCCTCAAAGTCTTCATCCTGACTTTGTCTTGACATGTTTTGGTCGAGTCTTACACTCAACTCTTCAAAGCCTTAGTCTCAACCGGCTTTAGTCCTGGTCTCGACTGAGGCTTGCATAGTTTCTTAGTCTCAACACTTTAAAAGACCTTGGTCAGGGATTATGGGGTCTTGACTACAATACTTCTAGCTGGTTCAAGAAATCCAAAGCAGTGGTATGTTCGGTTTTTAGAGGACACACGAAACCTGCTTGATGTAAGTCAGACAGACGTGCTAGCTGTCAATTGCTTCTTTTCTCCGCGATCCAAGTCCAAAACAACTTGACCGTCTGCTTGAACATTGCACTATTATTTTTAGGCCGTCCAGGTCGAGTTGCAGCTGATGCCCAAGACAACTTCATGATGTTTTTGTTTCATCCTTGAGGTTTACATGACCCCCGACTTTGCTTTTGTATGCGTGTGAAATAGTTCTCTCACTTTCTGTCTTAACTGGCTTTAAAAAGTCTTTACAAATGTTGTAGAAATGAGTTGTGTGTCCTACAGGAGTCAAACATTGTGTCTTTTTGTTCCTGTTTTTAGTTGTAACTTGACCTGTGATGCTCACCAAACTTTGTTTACATTTAGGATGCACGGAGTAGCTTTCCTGCGATATAACGTGTATAAAAATATATATATACTGAAAAGATGCTATTCAGTTTCTTCACAATAAACTACTCCAGAGAGTGTGCTCCTGTTTTAGGATGCCTGGGAAACTACTTTGTCGAACAAATGAGTTCCAGTGGCCAACATGCCGAACTGCAACAGAAGTCACCTCTCCAGCCAGGTGAACAAATACTATTCAAAAATATTTGAAACCATTCAAAAAAGTATAAGAAATATGTATTATTATTTATTTCGCAGATGACTACCCTTAAAGGCCTACTGAAAGCCACTACTACCGACCACGCAGTCTGATAGTTTATACATCAATGAGGAAATCTTAACATTGCAACACATGCCAATACGGCCGGGTTAACTTATAAAGTGACATTTTAAATTTCCCGCCACA
This sequence comes from Entelurus aequoreus, assembly GCF_033978785.1. Taxonomy (NCBI): domain Eukaryota; kingdom Metazoa; phylum Chordata; class Actinopteri; order Syngnathiformes; family Syngnathidae; genus Entelurus; species Entelurus aequoreus. The sequence continues at coordinate 72,588,513 of NC_084738.1, read as the reverse complement.
CTTCCGCTTGAAAACGACTCGGTATGATGACGTATGCGTGTGACGTAGCCAGTTTAACAGAGGTATGGCTTCCCCATTGAAGCCAATACGAAATAGCTCTGTTTTCATCTCATTATTCCACAGTATTCTGGACATCTGTGTCGGTGAATCTGTTGCAATTTGTTCATTGCATTATGGAGAAAGAAGCTGAGCAAGCAAAGAAGAAAGTTGTCAGTGCGAAGTGTCTATTTTGCGAGGGAAGTCAGCAACACAACACAGTCGGTGTTTCATTGTTTACATTCCCGAAAGATGCAGTCAAGATCGAAGAACTCGGACAACAGAGACTCTTACCAGGAGGACTTTGATTTGGATACACAGACGCAGACGCGATACCGTGACTACGTAGCTGTGCTTCCAAACATTTGATCGCTTGCTATAACTAGCTCGAGCTAGTAGCTAGGAGCTAGGAGCTAACATAACAAACACCTAGGTGTTTGTGATGCAGGATTAATTTGTGGCATATTAAATATATGCCTGGTTGTGTTGTGGCTAATAGAGTATATATATGTCTTGTGTTTATTTACTGTTGTAGTCATTCCCAGCTGAATATCAGGTCCCACCCGCGCGCTTCCAAACATTTGATCGCTTGCCCGTACGTGCGTGTCACGTACGTAACTTTGGTTAAATATATAAGCTTTATGAACCTTGGGTTAGGTGAACGGTCCTTTGGGCTGAGTGATTGTGTGTGTTGTGCAGGTGTTTGAATTGTATTGGCGGGTTATATAGACGGGATCCCGTCCATATAACCCGCTCGAGCTATAACTAGCTCGAGCTAGTAGCTAGGAGCTAGGAGCTAGCATAACAAACACTTAGGTGTTTATTATGCGGGATTAATTTGTGGCATATTAAATATAAACCTGGTTGTGTTGTGGCTAATAGAGTATATATATGTCTTGTGTTTATTTACTGTTGTAGTCATTTCCAGCTGAATATCAGGTCACTCTCACAGCATCTTCCCTATCTGAATCGCTTCAACTCCCCACTAGTCCTTCACTTGCATTTTCCTCATCCACAAATCTTTCATCCTCGCTCAAATTAATGGGGAAATCGTCGCTTTCTCGGTCCGAATCTCTCTCACTTCATGCGGCCATCATTGTAAACAATAGGGAACTTTGCGTATATGTTCAACTGACTACGTCACGCTACTTCCGGTAGGGGCAAGACTTTTTTTTATCAGATACCAAAAGTTGCAATCTTTATCGTCGTTGTTCTATACTAAATCCTTTCAGCAAAAATATGGCAATATCGCGAAATGATCAAGTATGACACATAGAATAGATCTGCTATCCCCGTTTAAATAAAAAAAATGTCATTTCAGTAGGCCTTTAAAGTCATATTTATCTCCAAAGAAAACGATTCCTTTGATGTGTTCTTAAAGCAGTTTGTCAACCTTTTTTGAGCCAAGGCACATTTAAAATATATATATATATATATGGAGGCACACCACCAGCAGACAAGGTTAAAAAATTAAACTCCACCAGGTTGTTGTGCCTTATTTTGAGTTTGTTGTTGTTTTCCAGTGTGTCGTGCTTAAGTTCCTGTCTTGCGCTGTTATTTTGGTGGCCCTTCCTGTTTTGTTGGTGTTTCCCTGTAGCAGCTTCATGTCTTCCTTTGAGCGCTATTCCCCGCACCTGCTTTCTTTTCGCAATTAAGACTGTTTTAGTTGTCCTTCTTTGTGGGGAAATTGTTGATTGTCATGCCATGTACGTCTCTGCTCCACACGCTGTAAGTCTTTGCTGTCGTCCAGCATTCTGTCTTTGTTTACTTTGTAGCCAGTTCAGTTTTAGTTTCGTTCTGCGTAGCCTTCCCTAACCTTCAATGCCTTTTCTTAGGGGCATTCACCTTTTGTTTATTTTTGGTTTCAAAATTAGATACCTTTTTACCTGCACGCTGCCTCCTGCTGTCGGTTGCATATTGTGATCACGACAAACTATGTTCCCGACATCTACAGAGCAATTAGCTACCTGCTGCCACCTACTGATATGGAACAGTATTACAGGGTTACTCTGTCGAGCTCTAGACAGCACCGACACTCAACAACGGCACATTTGCGGATTATAATTAAAAGGGACGGCGTGGCGAAGTTGGTAGAGTGGCTGTGCCAGCAATCGGAGTGTTGCTGGTTACTGGGGTTCAATTCCCACCTTCTACCTTCCTAGTCACGTCCGTTGTGTCCTTGGGCAAGACACTTCACCCTTTGCCTCTGATGGCTGCTGGTTAGCGCCTTGCATGGCAGCTCCCGCCATCAGTGTGTGAATGTGTGTGTGAATGGGTAAATGTGGAAATACTGTCAAAGCGCTTTGAGTACCTTGAAGGTAGAAAAGCGCTATACAAGTACAACCCATTTATCATTTACCATTTATTTTGCAAAAAATTTTTTAGTCTTAGACAAACTTTAATGATCCACAAGGGAACATTTTCCACACAGTAGCTCAGTTACAAAGGATGGAAAGGATCGTGCACACTACGGCACAAAAAGAAGTATAAAGTAGACTTAAAATGTAACAATTTGTATTTTTTTTCGTGTTAAAAAAAAAAAAATATTATAACTTTTTTTTATTTTTTTTATAACTTTATGAAAATTTTCCCGTGCATAGTTATACAAGAAAAAAAAAAAAAAGTTTTTTTTTTTTTTTTTAGATATGTGCACGAGAAACTTCTCGTGTCTAAAAAAAATTTTTTTTAAATGTTTTTAATTCTTTTTTTTTTTTTAGACATGTATCTCGTGCACACGGGAAACTTTCTCGTGTGCACGAGAAAGTTTTCATAAAGTAATAAAAAAAATTAAAAAAAGTTATAATTTTTTATTTTTTTATTTTTATTTTTTTAGACATGTTTCTCGTGTGCACAAGATAGTTGCTTTGCGCACAAGATACATGTCTAAAAAAAATTTTTAAATACATTTTTATATTATTATTTTTTAGACATGTGCATGAGACAGTTTATCGTGTGCATGAGATAGTTTCTCGTGTGCACAAGATAAAAAAAAATAATTAAAATTTTTATTTTTTATTTTTTTTTAGACATCTCGTGTGCATGAGAAACGTTCTCGTGTGCACGAGATACATGTCTAAAAAAAAAAGAATTAAAAAATGTTTATTTTTAATTTTTTTAGACATCTCGTGCGCACGAGAAAGTATCTTGTGCGCAGAAGAAAGTTTCTCTTGCGCACAAGATACAACATTGGAAATCATTAGTAACTTTATGAAAACTTTCTCGAAAGTTTTCATAAAGTTATACAAAAAAAAAAGTTATAATTTTTTATTTTTTAAACATGTGCGCACGAGAAAGTTTCTCGTGCGCACGAGATACATGTCTAAAAAAAAAAATTAAAAAAAATGTTTTACTTCTTTTTTTTTTTTTAGACATGTATCTCGTGCACATAAGATAGTTTCTCGTGTGCAGGAGAAAGTTTCTCGTGCGCACGAATACATGTCTAAAAAAAAAAAAAAAAGAATTAAAAAAAAATATTAAAAAAATTTTTTAAATTTTTTTTTTAGACATCTCGTGTGCATGAGAAACGTTCTCGTGTGCACGAGATACATGTCTAAAAAAAAAAGAATTAAAAAATGTTTATTTTAAATTTTTTTAGACATCTCGTGCGCACGAGAAAGTATCTTGTGCACAAAAGAAAGTTTCTCTTGCGCACGAGATACAGGTCTAAAAAAAAAAAATTATAATTTTTTTTTTTTTTTTAGACATGTATCTCGTGCGCACAAGAAACTTTCTCGTGTGCACGAGATACATGTCTAAAAAAAAATATAATTTATTTATTAAAAAAAATATTTTTTTTATAAAAAGTTTCTAAGTTTCTCGTGCGTACGAGAAACATGTCAAAAAAAAAAAAAAACATTATAAAAAAATAAATTTCCCCCATGTCCCTTTAGGGGCTCCGTAATATTCTATTACTGTTAAGCAAACTATGAATAATAAAACATGTGTCCTTTGTCATAGCTACAAGTATGACAAAAAAGTGGGTGAAAATGAGTGGTATTCAGTGAGGTAAGATGAATTAAATGCGCAGACAGTTCATTGCTCCTGCCAAATGAATTGCACTGAGTGGAGCGGATCACCACTCCAAGATGGCGGCCCCGCGTCTCGTCAGCGCCAGTAGGCAGTAGCGCTCCATGCTGCGTCTACTCATAAGATGTCTACGCTGGCTTGTACCAGTCTGCCCTCTGCCGGAGGAGAGGCGCAACTTCCCCCGCCTTCAGCGCTGGAGAAGCGGACCGCGAAACCTCCACCGTCGCCCCGGCGACGAGAAGCGCGGCTTGCGGTCGTTATGACGTGGATCACCGCCCTCGCTCCCTGCCTCCCGAGCGCCAGTCGCGGCTGCTACTAAGCGAGCAGGAACCCTCTCAGGTGACCTGGTTAACATTGAAGGTGAGTTACGTCTCATTGCCAACATACTTTTGTGTTAGTAGAATCAATAAGTTGTTTATTTACTTTAGGTTGACTAGCTAGCATGCTAGCGTTACCAATGCTAACTAGCGCTAACTGTGGCTAATGGTTTATAACTGCTGGTTAAGCAACACTCGCACTAATACTAGCGACTTTAGTGATAAGAAGTCGACTCTAAATCGATACTTTAACAAGTTAAAGTCGCCAACCAAGCGTTTGGTTATGTAAATGTGATGTGATTATTATCGATCTGGCTACGATTAGCTGCTGCGATCATCTGTTGAGCCACATTCGCTCTTTTCCAATCGCAATCATTAAAACATGTCAACAATCATACTCATACAAGAATAAAAGATGCTTGAAAATAGATTTTTTTCATGAGCGTTTTAGTCCGTGTAGTTTAAAGACCAGTGTTTTTCAACCACTGTGCCGCGGCACAGTCTGGTGTGCCGTGGGAGATGATCTAATTTCACCTATTTGGGGTTAAAAATGTGGTGAGTGCCCCTTAAAAAAGGCATTGTAGCTTAGGGAAGGCTATGCTAAACGAAACTAAAACTGAACTGGCTACAAAGCAAACAATAACAGAATGCTGGACGACAGCAAAGACTTACTGCGGAGCAAAGACGGCGTCGACAATGTACATCCGAACAAGACATGACAATCGACAATGTCCCCACAAAGAAGGATAAAAACAAAGCAGATGCGGGAAATATCGCTCAAAGGAAGACATGAAACTGCTACAGGAAAACACCAAAAAAAAGGGGAAAAAGCCACCAAAATAGGAGCGCAAGACAATAACTAAAACACTACACACAGGAAAACAGCAGAAAAGTCAAAATAAGTCAGGGTGTGATGTGGCACACGTGTTAAAAAGTTAGCATGCTAATGTTAGCATGCTGACAGCAAGTTATTAAAAAGAGAAAAAAAACAAAGCGTCTTTAAATATGTGTTTTAGCATTTGTATTAGATGCCATGATGACATCACCATATTAAAATAATATTAATTACAATTAATATACCACCGCTGTTCTTTGTTGCAAATGTAAAACAGTTGACTATTGTTGTTATTTATAATCATGTTTATAAGCACAGTATTGTTTGTTTTGATGTCCTGGGAGATTATAGAACACAGATGTTGTTTTTTCCAATGTAAAAGTACATTTGACATGTTTACATGGTTTTAAAGAAGTGTGGAGAACTGACATTCCTAGGTGAGGTATCGACTAGTGCGGGAGTCTGCAACCCGATGCCCTAGTGCAGGGGTCACCAACCTTTTTGAAAGCAAGAGCTACTTCTTGGGTAGTGATTCATGCGAAGGGCTACCAGTTTGATACACACTTCAATAAATTGCCAGAAATAGCCAATTTGCTCAATTTACCTTTAACTCTATGTTATTATTAATAATTAATGATATTTACACTTAATTGAACGGTTTAAAAGAGGAGAAAACACGAAAAAAATGACAATTACATTTTGAAACATAGTTTATCTTCAATTTCGACTCTTTAAAATTCAAAATTCAACCGAAAAAAAGAAGAGAAAAACTTAAAAAAAAGAATTCATGGAACATCATTAGTAATTTTTCCTGATTAAGATTATTTTTAAAATTTTGATGACATGTTTTAAATAGGTTAAAATCCAATCTACACTTTGTTAGAATATATAACAAATTGGACCAAACTATATTTCTAACAAAGACAAATCATTATTTCTTCTAGATTTTCCAGAACAAATATTTTAAAATAAATTCAAAAGACTTTGAAATAAGATTCAAATTTGATTCTACAGATTTTCTAGATTTGCCAGAATATTTTTTTTTAAATTTTAATCATAATAAGTTTGAAGAAATATTTCACAAATATTCTTCGTCGAAAAAATAGAAGCTAAAATGAAGAATTAAATTAAAATGTGTTTATTATTCTTTACAATAAAAACAAAATAAAATACTTGAACATTGATTTAAATTGTCAGGAAAGAAAAGGAAGGAATTTAAAAGGTAAAAAGGTATATGTGTTTAAAAATCCTAAAATCATTTTTAAGGTTGTATTTTTTCTCTAAAATTGTCTTTCTGAAAGTAATAAGAAGCAAAGTAAAAAAATTAATGAATTTATTTAAACAAGTGAAGACCAAGTCTTTCAAATATTTTCTTGGATTTTCAAATTCTATTTGAGTTTTGTCTCTCTTAGAATTAAAAATGTCGGGCAAAGCGAGACCAGCTTGCTAGTAAATAAATAACATTTAAAAAATAGAGGCAGCTCACTGGTAAGTGCTGCTATTTGAGCTATTTTTAGAACAGGCCAGCGGGCTACTCATCTGGTCCTTACGGGCTACCTGGTGCCCGCGGGCACCGCGTTGGTGACCCCTGTCCTAGTGGCTCCCTGGAGCTTTTTCAACAATGTATGAAAATAGAAAAAAGGGGGGTGAAATATATATTTTTGTTTCTTTAGACGGACAAACATGACACAAACTTTCGTAATTGTTAGAAATCCCACTCTTTGTATCAAACATGCTTCACTGATGAGAGGATTTTGCCGAGTGCTGTGTTGTCCAACTAATTTTGGCTGTCCTTGAACTCACCGTAGTTTGTTTACGTGTACAACTTTCTCCGACGCTGCCACAGAAAGATGTTTTATGCCGCTCTTTCTTTGTCTCATTTTGTCCACCAAACGTTTTGTGCTGTGCGTGAATGCAGTGTTGATGTTATTGACTTGGGTGGAGTGCTAGTCAGGTATATTTGCTAAGCTAATTTAGGCTAGCATCATTATGACTCGTTTGTAGGTATATTTGAGCTCATTTAATTTCCTTTACTTACAGTATGTCCTCTGTATATTTCATTTATGTCTGCGTGTCTCATGACACATTATCTGTATGTAATATTGGCTGCATTTCTCATAGTTTTTTGTGCGCCATGTTGTTCCAGACCACAGCAAACATTACCCAGCTTGCAAAGATTGTAAAAAAAATCCATTCGAAGAAGACAGCCTGTCGTTTTCTTGGACTCTTGTAAAGAACATGATGTCATGGCTGTCTTGAGTTTACAATCATTTCTACAACTCTTATTTTTTGTAGGCTAATATAGACACTTACATCATGTGTTGCCTTCATTATAACACTTATATAAGACTTTTAAAGTAATTTTGATAGTAGGCTAATATAGACACTTACATCATGTGTTGTCTTCATTATAACACTTATATAAGACTTTTAAAGTCATTTTGATAGTAGGCTAATATAGACACTTACATCATGTGTTGTCTTCATTATAACACTTATATAAGACTTTTAAAGTCATTTTGATAGTAGGCTAATATAGACACTTACATCATGTGTTGCCTTCATTATAACACTTATATAACACTTTTAAAGTCATTCTGATAGTAGGCTAATATAGACACTTACATCATGTGTTGCCTTCATTATAACACTTATATAAGACTTGTAAAGTCATTTTGATAGTAGGCTAATATAGACACTTACATCATGTGTTGCCTTCATTATAACACTTATATAAGACTTTTAAAGTCATTTTGATAGTAGGCTAGTATAGACACTTACATCATGTGTTGTCTTCGTTATAACACTTATATAAGACTTTTAAAGTCATTTTGATAGTAGGCTAATATAGACACTTACATCATGTGTTGTCTTCATTATAACACTTAAATAAGACTTTTAAAGTCATTTTGATAGTAGGCTAATATAGACACTTACATCATGTGTTGCCTTCATTATAACACTTATACAACACTTTTAAAGTCATTCTGATAGTAGGCTAATATAGACACATCATGTGTTGCCTTCATTATAACACTTTTAAAGTCATTTTGATAGTAGGCTAGTATAGACACTTACATCATGTGTTGTCTTCATTATAACACTTATATAAGACTTTTAAAGTCATTTTGATAGTAGGCTAATATAGACACTTACATCATGTGTTGCCTTCATTCTAACACTTATATAAGACTTTTAAAGTCATTTTGATAGTAGGCTAATATAGACACTTACATCATGTGTTGCCTTCATTATAACACTTATATAAGACTTGTAAAGTCATTTTGATAGTAGGCTAATATAGACACTTACATCATGTGTTGCCTTCATTATAACACTTATATAAGACGTTTAAAGTCATTTTGATAGTAGGCTAATATAGACACTTACATCATGTGTTGCCTTCATTATAACACTTATATAAGACTTGTAAAGTCATTTTGATAGTAGGCTAATATAGACACTTACATCATGTGTTGCCTTCATTACAACACTTATATAAGACGTTTAAAGTTATTTTGATAGTAGGCTAATATAGACACTTACATCATGTGTTGCCTTCATTATAACACTTATATAAGACTTTTAAAGTCATTCTGATAGTAGGCTAATATAGACACTTACATCATGTGTTGCCTTCATTATAACACTTATATAAGACTTTTAAAGTCATTTTGATAGTAGGCTAGTATAGACACTTACATCATGTGTTGTCTTCGTTATAACACTTATATAAGACTTTTAAAGTCATTTTGATAGTAGGCTAATATAGACACTTACATCATGTGTTGTCTTCATTATAACACTTAAATAAGACTTTTAAAGTCATTTTGATAGTAGGCTAATATAGACACTTACATCATGTGTTGCCTTCATTATAACACTTATACAACACTTTTAAAGTCATTCTGATAGTAGGCTAATATAGACACATCATGTGTTGCCTTCATTATAACACTTTTAAAGTCATTTTGATAGTAGGCTAGTATAGACACTTACATCATGTGTTGTCTTCATTATAACACTTATATAAGACTTTTAAAGTCATTTTGATAGTAGGCTAATATAGACACTTACATCATGTGTTGCCTTCATTCTAACACTTATATAAGACTTTTAAAGTCATTTTGATAGTAGGCTAATATAGACACTTACATCATGTGTTGCCTTCATTATAACACTTATATAAGACTTGTAAAGTCATTTTGATAGTAGGCTAATATAGACACTTACATCATGTGTTGCCTTCATTATAACACTTATATAAGACGTTTAAAGTCATTTTGATAGTAGGCTAATATAGACACTTACATCATGTGTTGCCTTCATTATAACACTTATATAAGACTTGTAAAGTCATTTTGATAGTAGGCTAATATAGACACTTACATCATGTGTTGCCTTCATTACAACACTTATATAAGACGTTTAAAGTTATTTTGATAGTAGGCTAATATAGACACTTACATCATGTGTTGCCTTCATTATAACACTTATATAAGACTTTTAAAGTCATTCTGATAGTAGGCTAGTATAGACACTTACATCATGTGTTGCCTTCATTATAACACTTATATAAGACTTTTAAGTTTTTGCGGCTCCAGACAGATTTTTGTTGTTGTATTTTTGGTCCAAAATGTCTCCTTCAACATTTAGTGTTGCCAAGCCCTGCACTAGTGCACTAGTGGACTGCACTAGTGCACTAGTGGACTAGTGCACTAGTGGACAAGTGCACTAGTGGACTGGACTAGTGCACTAGTGGACTAGTGGTATGGTGACAAGCCTTCTGTGTTGTGTTCCCCCCCAGAGGAGGAGCCCTGCCTGCCAACACTAATGACAAGTTAGCTGTGGTGGCCGTGCAGTAAAAGCAGGTGTGGCGGCCATGAGGAGGCGGTGATCGTGTGGAGGAAGAATGGGCCGGAGCGTCCTCTCCACCGCCGTGCTCTACGGCTCCTTGGCCCTCTTCACCTCCGTCCTCCACAATGTCTTCCTGCTCTACTACGTGGACACCTTTGTGTCCGTCTACAAGATCGACAAGGTCTCCTTCTGGGTGGGCGAGGTAGGTGGCATGAATATGTAGTCGGGTATGGAGCGCCCCTTTGACTTTGTCTTCACAGACCGTGTTCCTGCTCTGGAACAGTTTCAATGATCCTCTGTTCGGGTGGCTGAGTGACCGCACCTTCCTCAGCTCTCCTCAGTGAGTGTCTGCACCCTGGCCTGCTTCCACCACACCCACACACATACAGTACATATTACCACCCGCTGCCATCAACAGTATTTGCGCAATGTTTGCTCTCGAGGTTACATAAAGGGCCACAATGGGAATGTGTTTGCTTAGTGTCAGACTTGCTCCAACAGCAGTTCCACTTGAAGTCTGCCAGGTGGCGCTAACAAGCGTTTCAAGGTGTTGTCTCACTCCTTGTTATTGAGGGCCACCTCGCAATTATGGCTGCCCTCGGAGTGCCTATCACGCAGTTTTTTAACCTGCATTTGGAGATCTTTATAAACCAGAGGTGTCCATTAGGTCAGTGGTCCCCAACCACCGGGCCGCGGCCCGGTACCGGTCCGTGGACCGATTGGTACCGGGCCGCACAAGAAATTTAAAAAAAAATAATTTTTTTTTATTTTTTTCATTTTTTTATGAAATCAACATAAAAAACACAATATATACATTATATATCAATATAGATCAATACAGTCTGCAGGGATACAGTCCGTAAGCATACATGATTGTATTTATTTATGTAAAAAAAAAAAAAAAAAAAAAATTTTTATTTTTATGAAATCAACATAAAAAACACAATATATACATTATATATCAATATAGATCAATACAGTCTGCAGGGATACAGTCCGTAAGCACACATGATTGTATTTATTTATGTAAAAAAATATATCTATATTTTTTTATTTTTTTTATGAAATCAACATAAAAAACACAATATATACATTATATATCAATATAGATCAATACAGTCTGCAGGGATACAGTCCGTAAGCACACATGATTGTATTTATTTATGTAAAAAATAAAATAAAAAAAATTTATTTTATTTTTTTTATGAAATCAACATAAAAAACACAATATATACATTATATATCAATATAGATCAATACAGTCTGCAGGGATACAGTCCGTAAGCACACATGATTGTATTTATTTATGTAAAAAAATAAAAATTAAAAATAAAATAAAAAATGAAATCAACATAAAAAACACAATATGTACATTATATATCAATATAGATCAATACAGTCTGCAGGGATACAGTCCGTAAGCACACATGATTGTATTTATTTATGTAAAAAAAAAAAAAAAAATTTTTTAATTCCCCCCTGTGTATCTCAATTTAACGTCTCCCATTAAAATGAATGGAAATCAGTTTTATAGGTGCCTGCCCCCCAACTCCAAATCACCACAATTTTAACACCTGACATGCCCTTTAAAAAGAAAAAAACACTTTTAGATAAGAAATATTGTATAAAAACAATACAATAGAACAGGGGTCCGATCAGGATTGAGGATTTGGCGACCCCTGCTTTAAAACATCACTACTTATCAGTAGCTTGTGTGCTATTGTGTGCCGAGCTGTTGTGTAGCTGCTAAGTCCCAGTAGACCCAGTGGACCCCGACTTAAACAAGTTGAAAAACTTATTGGGGTGTTACCATTTAGTGGTCAATTGTACGGAATATGTACTTCACTGTGCAACCTACTAATAAAAGTCTCAATCAATCAATCAATAGCATGTTTACCTTTTGTAAATGACTGGACTAATGACTGTACGTGCAACTCTGTCTGTGTGTTGTGGTCCAGGACCGGCTCCCAGGTCACGTCCCCAGAGGTGGTTCTGAAGCGGCTGAAGGCGCTGTCCGCCAACGGGCCTCTCCTGGCCCTCTCCTTCCTGGCCTTCTGGGTGGCGTGGGCCAGCCCGGGCCTGCAGTTCCTGCTCTGCCTGTGCCTGTACGACGGCTTCCTCACCATGGTGGACCTCCACCACAGCGCCCTGCTGGCCGACCTGGCCGTGTCCGCCGCCGACCGCACGCGCCTCAACTTCCACTGCTCGGCCTTCAGCGCCCTGGGCTCGCTGTCCGTCTTCCTGTCCTACTCCTTCTGGGACAAGGAGGACTTCCACGCCTTCCGCCTCTTCTGCCTGGCCCTGGCCGCCTTCTCCATCCTGGGCTTCTTCCTCGTCTCCGGGTTGCTACGGCGACGTTTTGAGAAGGAAGTCCGTCCAAGACACGAGGAGGCGCTGGCGCTCAAAGAGTACGTGACAAAAGGCGCATCTTTATTACAAAGTTTGTCTTCTTCTAATCTTCTGTGTGGCAGGCTGAGTGTGGGCAACGCCCCGTTCACCTCTCCTGAGCACCCCGTCACCATCCAGCAGTACCTCAAGCAGCTGTCCAGACACAAGAACTTCATGTGGTTCGTGTCCATGAACCTCATTCAGGTGAGCTTTCCTCACTTCAAACCTTTTACTACTACTATTTAGGGTTGTACAGTATACCACAACTAGTATAGCACCGCCACACTAATGATGCATATTCGGTACTATACCGCCTCTGAAAAGTACACGTCCCCCACCCTTCCGCGCCCCTGTCGTCGTCATGTCGTGACATTGTTGGTTTTATAAGCAGAGGAGCATGTTGGGCAGCGCACACACACAGAGTACTTACAAGCAGACACAGTGTGGAGACAGAAAAGGGAGAATTAGACGCATTTTGGTGTAAAAAGTCAAGATAAAGGTGAAGTTATAACACTGAAACACCCTCAGGAAGAGCTGCTTTAAGACAGGGCTAACATCCATCCACAGTGTTTTAACTACTTCTAAATCACTAATCCTGGTCTACATGGCGACAAATAAAGTACGTTTCTTACAAGTAATCAATCAATCAATCAATGTTTATTTATATAGCCCTAAATCACAAGTGTGTCAAAGGGCTGTACAAGCCACAACGACATCCTCGGTACAGAGCCCACATACATACATACATACACATAAGTAGCATTATCACTGGAGGATGAGGAATAGCTAAACATGCTTCACTACACACCGTAGGAGGATACAATAGCTCACCTGTGTCACAATGTAAACAAACGCCATGGGGGACATCCACTACAATGATACCAAGTACAAGAGCGTATCTAGCCAATACTACTATGATTACATCAATATTTTTTAGCATCACAAAATCTTTTTCGTTTTTTTTTTTAAATTAATATAATGTTTATAAAGTCAGTAAATATGTCCCTGGACACATGAGGACTTTGAATATGACCAATGTATGATCCTGTAACTACTTGGTATCGGATCGATACCTAAATGTGTGGTATCATCCAAAACTAATGTCAAGTATGAAAGAAGAGAAGAATAAGTGATTATTACATTTGAACAGAAGTGTAGATGGAACATGTTAAAACAGAAAATAAGCAGATATTAACAGTAAATGAACAAGTGGATTAATAATCATTTTTTACAGTTTGTCCCTCATAATGTGTACAAAATAATAGGTGTATAAATGACACAATATGTTACTGCAGACTAATTAGGAGTCGTTGTTTGTTTACTTACTACTAAAAGACAAGTTGACTATTTTATTGAAGGACTAAATCAATCAATCAATCAATCAATGTTTATTTATATAGCCCTAAATCACAAGTGTCTCAAAGGGCTGTACAAGCCACAACGACATCCTCGGTGTCGAGTGGGTCTGACATAATATTGTGAAAGTCCAACACATCAGCGAAAGTCCAGTCCATGGTGGGGCCAGCGGGAACCATCCCGAGCGGAGACGGGTCAGCAGCGTAGAGATGTCCCCATCTGATGGACAGGCTAGCGGTCCACCCCGGAGCAGAGTAGAAAAGAAAAGAAAAGAAACGGCAGATCAACTGGTCTAAAAAGGGAGTCTATTTAAAGGCTAGAGTATACAAATGAGTTTTAAGATGAGACTTAAATGCTTCTACTGAGGTAGCATCTCTAACTTTTACCGGGAGGGCATTCCATAGTATTGGAGCCCGAATAGAAAACGCTCTATAGCCCGCAGACTTTTTTTGGGCTCTGGGAATCACTAATAAGCCGGAGTTCTTTGAACGCAGATTTCTTGCCGGGACATATGGTACAATACAATCGGCAAGATAGGCAGGAGCTTGACCGTGTAGTATTTTATACGTAAGTAGTAAAACCTTAAAGTCGCATCTTAGGTGCACAGGAAGCCAGTGCAAGTGAGCGAGTATAGGCGTAATATGATCAAACTTTCTTGTTTTTGTCAAAAGTCTAGCAGCCGCATTTTGTACCAACTGTAATCTTTTAATGCTAGACATAGGGAGACCCGAAAATAAAACGTTACAGTAATCGAGACGAGATGTAACGAACGCATGAATAATGATCTCAGCATCGCTTGTGGACAAAATGGAACGAATTTTAGCGATATTACGGAGATGAAAGAAGGCCGTTTTAGTAACACTCTTAATGTGTGACTCAAACGAGAGAGTTGGGTCGAAGATAATACCCAGATTCTTTACCGAGTCTCCTTGTTTAATTGTTTGGTTGTCAAATGTTAAGGTGGTATTATTAAATAGATGTTGGTGTTGAGCAGGACCGATAATCAGCATTTCCGTTTTCTTAGCGTTGAGTTGCAAAAAGTTAGCGGACATCCATTGTTTAATTTCATTAAGACACGCCTCCAGCTGACTACAGTCCGGCGTGTTGGTCAGCTTTAGGGGCATGTAGAGTTGAGTGTCATCAGCATAACAGTGAAAGCTAACACCGTATTTGCGTATAATGTCACCTAGCGGCAGCATGTAAATACTAAAGAGTGCAGGGCCAAGAACCGAACCCTGGGGAACTCCGCACGTTACCTTAACATAGTCCGAGGTCACATTGTTATGGGAGACACACTGCATCCTGTCAGTAAGATAAGAGTTAAACCAAGACAAGGCTAAGTCTGACATACCAATACGTGTTTTGATACGCTCTAATAAAATATTATGATCAACAGTATCGAAAGCGGCGCTAAGATGAAGAAGCAGCAACATAGATGAAGCATCAGAATCCATCGTCAGCAATAGATCATTAGTCATTTTTGCGAGGGCTGTCTCCGTAGAGTGATTTGCCCTGAAACCGGATTGAAAAGGTTCACAGAGATTGTTAGACGCTAAGTGTTCATTTAGCTGCTGTGCGACAATTTTTTCGAGAATTTTCGAGATAAACGGTAGGTGGGACACCGGCCGGTAGTTCACCATGAGGTCAGGATCGAGGTTAGGTCTTTTTAGTAGAGGATGAATAACCGCTTTTTTGAATGCTAGAGGAACAGTACCAGAGGAAAGTGATAAGTTTATAATATTTAACACTGATGGACCTAATAAAACAAAAAGCTCCTTGATAAGTTTCCCAGGAATTGGGTCAAGTAAACATGTTGTTTGTTTTGTCCCATTTACACATTTTAACAATTCCTCCAATGTTATTTCATCAAAGAGAGAGAAACTATTTTGGAGGGCAATGTCCGTCGTATATACCGTCGTATTTGTGTTAATAGAACCCAGTTGTAGCTGAGATTCATTGTCTTTAATCTCTTTTCTAATGACTTCAATTTTCTTATTAAAGAAATTCATAAAGTCATCTGCTGAGTGGGTGGAGCTACTGGGAGGAGTCCCTTGTTGGGTTAGCGATGCTACTGTACTAAACAAAAATTTAGGATCATTTTTGTTGAGGTGGATGAGATTTGAGTAATATTTAGCTTTAGCTGAGGTAAGCATGCGTTTATAAGTTGTTGTTACAATAAAGACAATAATGACATTTTTTGTGCTCTCCTTTATTTAGAAAAGTATCGAAAAGTACCGAAAAATATCAAAATAATTTTTTCCTAACATCCACTGTAATGATACCAAGTACAGGAGCGTATCTAGTCGATACTACTATGATTACGTCTACATTTTTTGGCATCACAGTATCTTCTATCGTTTAAAAAAAATTCATATAATGTTTATAAAGTCAGTAAATATGTCCCTGGACACATGAGGACTTTGAATATGACCAATGTATGATCCTGTAACTACTTGGTATCGGATCGATACCTAAATGTGTGGTATCATCCAAAACTAGTGTCAAGTATCAAAGAAGAGAAGAATAAGTGATTATTACATTTGAACAGAAGTGTAGATAGAACATGTTAAAACAGAAAATAAGCAGATATTAACAGTAAATGAACAAGTGGATTAATAATCATTTTTTACAGTTTGTCCCTCATAATGTGTACAAAATAATAGGTGTATAAATGACACAATATGTTACTGCAGACTAATTAGGAGTCTTTGTTTGTTTACTTACTACTAAAAGACAAGTTGTCTATTTTATTTAAGGACTAAATGACAATAATAAACATGTTTCATGCACACTAACATTTTTTGTTACAATAAAGACAATAATAACATTTTTTCTGGTCCCCTTTATTTAGAAAAGTATCGAAAAGTACCGAAAAATATCAAAATAATTATGGTACCGGTCCCAAAATATTGGTACTAAACACTACTACAGTAGAACTTCAATCACCAACTTGAATAGGGTTCTTAAATCAACAAGTTTGTATTGTGAAGAAAACTTGTCCTTAAAGGCCTACTGAAAGCCACTACTAGCGACCACGCAGTCTGATAGTTTATATACGGTTGATACGGAAGTATTCGGACCCATTGAATCCAATACAAAAAAGCTCTGTTTTCATCCCAAAATTCCACGTTATTCTGGACATCTGTGTTGGTGAATCTTTTTGCAATTTGTTTAATGAACAATGGAGACTGCAAAGAAGAAAGATGTAGGTGGGATCGGTGTATTAGCGGCGGACCACAGCAACACAACCAGGAGGACTTTGAGGATAGCAGACGCGCTAGCCGAACGACCTCACCTTGACTTCCTCCGTCTCTGGGCCGCCGACCGCATCTGTGATCGGGTGAAGTCCTTCGTCGTACCGTCGATCGCTGGAACGCAGGTGAGCACGGGCGTTGATGAGCAGATGAGGGCTGGCGTAGGTGCAGAGCTAATGTTTTTAGCATAGCTCTGTCGAGGTTCCGTAGCTAAGTTAGCTTCAATGGCGTCGTTAGCAACAGCATTGCTAAGCTTCGCCAAGCTGGAAAGCATTAACCGTGTACAGTGTTTCCCACACATTCATTTATTTGTGGCGGCCCGCCACGAAAGAATGACGTCCGCCACAAATACAAATATTTTTTTGTTTTTTGTCCTGTCCAGCTTCTCAGGCAAATGATATAGTTGATGTAGATGCCCATATAGGCTGTTCACATTTACTTTACAAAAGAGAAGTGTAGGATACTTCTCTTGTTGCCTTATTTGTATTTGACCACTACTGGTTTCTGTTTATTTGTTACTGACTATGGCAGGACACCTCTGCCTCTGTTTCACTTTATGTTGCTGGTAAATAATATGCTTGTAGTAGTAGGCTAAAGTTAAACGATTTAGTATGCACTAATTAAAGGGGCAGAGCTTTAAGAGACATTTTAGCTTTTATATTTTATAAGATATATTTTTTGTAAGAACCACAATGAATAAATATATTTCAGTGAATAACTTATTGTTCAAATATGTATATAAATATGTACATAAAGTGTTGTAATTATATTGTAAAATGGATGGATGGATGGATGGACGTTTAAAACAAAACTGTTATTATTAATTAGTAAGTATACATTTTTTTAGCCTTTTTAGAGAAAATCATATCATTGTAGTAAATTATGCAAATTACTCGACGATGTCATGGTGACCACGCCCATAGCCACGCCCCCACCGCCACAGGTATCTTGGCAGTTTATGGGAAACACTGGTGTATTTACATGTCCAGAGTTTGGTAGTATTGTTGATCTTCTGTCTATCCTTCCAGTCAGGGACTTATTTGTTTTGTTTCTATATGCAGTTAAGCATGATGCTATCACGTTAGCTCAGTAGCTAAAGAGCGTCACCGATGTATTGTCGTGGAGATAAAAGTCACTGTGAATGTCCATTTCGCGTGCTCGACTCTCATTTTCAAGAGGATATAGTATCCGAGGTGGTTTTAAAATACAAATCCATGATCCACAATAGAAAAAGGAGAGAGTGTGGAATCCAATGAGCCAGCTTGTACCTAAGTTACGGTCAGAGGGAAAAAAGATACGTCCTGCACTGCACGCTAGTCCTTCACTTTCACGTTCCTCATCCACGAATCTTTCATCCTCGCTCAAATTAATGGGGTAATCGTCGCTTTCTCGGTCCGAATCGCTCTCGCTGCTGGTGTAAACAATAGTAAAATGTGAGCAGTCCTTCCTCGGTGTCGTCACGCTACTTCCGGTAGGGGCAAGGCTTTTTTTTATCAGAGACCAAAAGTTGCGAACTTTATCGTCGTCGTTCTCTACTAAATCCTTTCAGCAAAAATATGGCAATATCGCGAAATGATCAAGTATGACACATAGAATGGATCTGATATCCCCGTTTAAATAAAAAAAATGTCATTTCAGTAGGCCTTTAAGAAACAATATAAATATGAATCATGTGTTCTAGCCTCCACAAAAGAAGAGATATGTTCCAAATAAACTGAACTGATCATTAATTCTTGTACTTTCTCATGTATTTGATTGTTGGTACTATTAATGATTGTGTTTCCACAGGTCTTTCACTGCCACTTCAACATGTGTGATTGTTGGTACTATTAATTATTGTGTTTCCACAGGTCTTTCACTGCCACTTCAACATGTGTGATTGTTGGTACTATTAATGATTGTGTTTCCACAGGTCTTTCACTGCCACTTCAACAACAACTTCTTCCCTCTTTTCCTGGAGCACCTCCTGTCAGACAACATCTCCGCCTCCAGCGGCTCCATCCTCCTGGGTAATGTGGATAATGCATATGTTTAAGAGTTATTTCTTTATTCATAATCATGTTTGAATCAGCTCATATTTTTCCATGTGTACTCTGTATACCAGTTTCTCTTTGTCTTCAGATTGCCTGTTTAGACAGGGTCGTAAACCATCAGGAATGTGAACACAACCCCCAAGTCTCTCTTCTTATCAGTGTTGAGAGGAGGGGGGGGGGGGGGCTTTCTTTGTGTGAAAAGAGTTGCTTTTTCCTTTGGAATGCCAGATCAACTTGGGCTACGCATTTGTATGTGTTGTTCGAGGCTGGTCTCTATTCTCAAATATTTGACAATAAATTACAAAATACCTATTCTGTGCTTGGTGGTACCTTTGAGTTCAGTTTATATGTCATCTAAGGAACTTGGGACTGACCAGCGTTTTACATCCCACTTGGAGGAACATCTGGTCAAACGCAACAGTAACCATGACAACGCAGCCACACGACTGTGAAGACAGATGTTGATGTTTGTCTCCCACGGTGCAGGCATCTCCTACGTGGCCCCCCACCTCAACAACCTCTACTTCCTCACCCTGTGCCAGCGCCATGGGGTCTACCAGGTCATCCGCTGGCTTTTTCTGCTCAAACTGGGACTGAGTGTGGCCATGCTGCTGGCGGGGGCCGACCACGTCTTCTTGCTCTGCATCTTCATCGCCAGGTGAGTTAGGGGGGACCCCATCCCATATTAACATTGTGGGCTGTAGTTAGGGGGGACCCCATCCCATATTAACATTGTGGGCTGTAGTTAGGGGGGACCCCATCCCATATTAACATTGTGGGCTGTAGTTAAGGGGGACCCCATCCCATATTAACATTGTGGGCTGTAATTAGGGGGGACCCCATCCCATATTAACATTGTGGGCTGTAGTTAGGGGGGAACCCATCCCTTATTAACATTGTGGGCTGTAGTTAGGGGGGAACCATCCCATATTGAGAAATGTTGGAGAAGTAGAGGTGAAAAGTTCCTGGTAATCTTCATGTTGGTTTGAATGTCCAGGATAGATGTTTGTAGTCATGTTCCAGGACTGAATGTCCAGGATAGATGTTTGAATGTCCAGGATAGATGTTTGTAGTCATGTCCCAGGACTGAATGTCCAGGATAGATGTTTGTAGTCAAGTCCCAGAACTGAATGTCCAGGATAGATGTTTGTAGTCATGTCCCAGGACTGAATGTCCAGGATAGATGTTTGAATGTCCAGGATAGATGTTTGTAGTCATGTCCCAGGACTGAATGTCCAGGATAGATGTTTGTAGTCATGTCCCAGGACTGAATGTCCAGGATAGATGTTTGTAGTCAAGTCCCAGAACTGAATGTCCAGGATAGATGTTTGTAGTCAAGTCCCAGAACTGAATGTCCAGGATAGTTGTTTGTAGTCAAGTCCCAGAACTGAATGTCCAGGATATATGTTTGTAGTCATGTCCCAGGACTGAATGTCCAGGATAGATGTTTGTAGTCAAGTCCCAGAACTGAATGTCCAGGATAGATGTTTGTAGTCATGTCCCAGAACTGAATGTCCAGGATAGATGTTTGTAGTCATGTCCCAGAACTGAATGTCCAGGATAGATGTTTGTAGTCAAGTCCCAGAACTGAATGTCCAGGATAGATGTTTGTAGTCATGTCCCACAACTGAATGTCCAGGATAGATGTTTGTAGTCATGTCCCAGAACTGAATATCCAGGATAGATGTTTGAATGTCCAGGATAGATGTTTGTAGTCATGTCCCAGAACTGAATGTCCAGGATAGATGTTTGTAGTCAAGTCCCAGAACTGAATGTCCAGGATAGATGTTTGTAGTCAAGTCCCAGAACTGAATCTGTGTCCCCGCAGTAACCGGGTGTTCACGGAGGGAACGTGCAAGCTGCTGAAGCTGGTCATCTCCGACCTGGTGGACGAGGACTTTGTGGTCAACCGCCGACAGCAGCCGGTGTCGGCGCTGCTTTTTGGGATGGTGGCGCTGTTGACCAAGCCCGGGCAGACCTTAGCGCCGCTCTTCGGCACGTGGCTGCTGTGCGCCTACACAGGTACCGCCGGCCAACACCACCCACACCACCATCTCTGCACGGCTCACTACCTTCTGCTCCCTAGGCTACGACATTTTCCAAAGGGAACCCGCCGAGGACATACCGGGACCCCACGTGGCTCCGGGCTCAGGGACCCCGCCTCTGCGCCTGGGTTGCTTCCACATGCTGGTGTTTGTGCCCATCACCTGCGCCCTGCTGCAGCTGGCCGCCTGGTCTCGCTTCACGCTGCACGGGCGCAAGCTGCGGGGCATCAAGAGCTCCAGGCAGGGCGCCCAACACGGCGGCCTGGTGGACGTCAAGGCCATCTGACGGAGCAGGGGAGTCCAATCTAAAACATACGGGGGCCATTTTCATATTTTCAAAACCAATACATTACATAACGTAACCATTCGGGTCACTTTTGGTTAACATTAAAGGTCCCGGTCATTAAACTGTTAAAAATAATATTTTGTTATACCTTCAACACTTAAATATCTATAGCTCAACCTCAAAACTATCTGTTGCCAAAATCTTATTGATTTTTCTTCAGTTTTTTGCCCAAAACCCTCCTTTTTATGGAATAAACCAAAATATCCAAATGTGAAGTAATTTTAGCCATAAATAATGCTTTGTATTCATTATTGTTTTTTGACTGTGTAAATCCAAAAGGCCTACACCGACACTCATAAAATTGTTAAAAATAAGTAATATATTTAATTTTTACTTTCAACGCTTAAATCCTTGAAGCAACTTCCGATCCATCTGTAATCTTAGCCATAAGTACGTAAATAATTCATAACAACAATGCTTCGTATTCATTGTTTTTTGACTGTGTAAATCCAAAAGGCCTCCACTCATAAAATTGTTAAAAATAAGTCTTATACTGTATATATATATATATATATATATATATATATATATATATATATATATATATATATATATATATATATATATATATATCGCTCCCAGTCTGTGGAACGCTCTCCCTGACCACCTGAGGGCACCACAGACTGTGGATGGTTTTAGAAAAGGCTTAAAAGCCCTTCTTTTTAAAAAAGCATTTTTTTTTTATATATATATATGCATACTAGTTATAGCTATTTGGCTGTTCTAGTTTTTATTTTTATTTTTATTTTTATTTTTATTTTTATTTATTTATTTTTTTAATACACTGTAGCACTTTGAGATTATTTACTCAATACAAAGTCCTTTTTACAAATAAAATCTATTATTATTATATCAATATATCAAATTTTTACTTTCAACGCTTAAATCCTTGAAGCAACTTCCGATCTATCTGTAATTGTAGCCATAAATACATAAATAATTCATAACAACAACAATGCTTCGTATTCATTATTGTTTTTTGACTGTGTAAATCCAAAAGGCCTCAACTCATAAAATTATTGAAAATAAATCATATATCAATATATTTTATTATTTACTTTCAATGCTTAAATCCTTGAAGCGACTTCCGATCTATCTGTCGATTATTTACATTTTTGATGAGTAAGAGTAATAAAATAATACTAATACTAACATAAACGTACGTGTCCTTAATATAGCATATTTTGTGTTTTGGCCATAAGCAGGGTTTTTCTTTTTGGGGGGAAAAGGAGCGTAAAACATAACAAAATAAAAGCATTAGGTCGTCGGGAAGGTGATAAATAGACATGGAAGTGTTGAAAGTTTTAAAAAAATACTAATCTGTAACTTATTTTAACACTTTAATGACCGAGACCCTTTTGGGTCCCCAGGACTTTTAAAGTTAGTCATTTTCATTCCCCTTTCTTTTCTCTTTTTTTTTAAAAAAGTATTTTAA
This sequence comes from Entelurus aequoreus, assembly GCF_033978785.1. Classification (NCBI taxonomy): domain Eukaryota; kingdom Metazoa; phylum Chordata; class Actinopteri; order Syngnathiformes; family Syngnathidae; genus Entelurus; species Entelurus aequoreus. Next base: position 72,565,585 of record NC_084738.1, on the reverse strand, counting down.
AAATTTGCCGTGGGCCGTTAAAAGAATTGGCTGCACTTTGGACACCCTGGAATAGAAGCAAGCAGCACAAAGACACTTTTTGTCCACTTTTTTTTACAAAGATGACTGAAGTCTGCACACAGCAACTAGCTTTGTGTACCAACATGTCAAAAAAACAGCAGCACAGTTGCTGAGTAGAACCTAAATTAATATTTTCAAACAAATGAAACCTGCCTTCTTTTTTAACAGAGCATTGACATATATTTATACTGTAACAGATCGCATGTATTTAACTTGTTGGAATATCTGATGAAGAACAAGACTGCATATCTTTTTCTTTTTCTCTTATTGTGTTAAGTCTTCAGGAAGGTGGAAGCAGACGGCTTCCTGTTTACACACACACATGTTCAGTGTCTTTTAAATGATTGTTTTTGCACTAAACTGCCAGTTTGTCTGTTGGAGTTCTCCTTGTGATGATAGTGATTCTCCTACTGCCACTTTTTTTTGTATTCTTCAAAATATTCTACCACAAATATGTGCCATTACCAAAAAATAAACCTCATACCAAAACGATGTAATAGTCCGTCCTAATATTATTATAGCTAATATTATTTATGATAACGTCTTGTGTGTTTGTTTATGCGCGTCACGCCCTGGTTAGTAGAGCGCATGCGCGTACGCAATTGATGCCGTTTAGAAGCAGACATATTGGGAAGTACTACTAATAACAGACTTCCCATTTTTGTGACCACAGTGTGTGAAAATGTGTCACAAGGAAGAAATAGGACCGAAGGAGAAACATGCGAGTCTGTCAGACGCCAGTAGAAACCTTGTAAGTAAGTCTTGTTGTTTGCTTCTTGCTCGCCATGTTGTGTGATTGTGACGTCAAAATATGTATCTAAAGATACCAAAATCTGAATTAGGAGGCATTCAACTCATTTTCTCCTATTTAAAAAAAATAATAATAATAATAGGAATGTGACTTTACGTCTTATCAGTTATTAAAATGTTTGTTCCCATTTACTAGACAAGTGCAATATAGAGTTTCGGGATGACGTCACACCTCGATAGCAACTTCCGGGTTTGAAGCTAACGCTAATTCGAGTTTTCAGAGTCGGTTTTTTTCTTTACTAGTAAAGCCCAAAAGAGAGTATATTTTAAAGTTAGACGTATAAACTGGATAATAAATAGAGAAAACGGTACATTTGTTTATTTTTAATTTCCGTAATGGGAGGTTTCAAATGTGTGTCGAAGCGCAAGGCATCATGGGATAGCTAGCAAAGCAAGGCATTGCCCGCCTAAATGTTAGCCAGATGTAAACAACAACAGCAAGCATGTTTATTGTCAACATATGAATATATCATATTCTCTACTGTAAACAAAAGTTTGTTTTGCTTGTCACCCGATGGAAGATGTATGTGAGCAACACTCGGGTTAATTGGACAACAGAGAATGCTGTTTTGACATTTGTATATACATATTTTGTCATTTGCAGAGGTGGGTAGTAAGGCGCTACATTTACTCCGTTACATCTACTTCAGTAACTTTCGGGATGAATTGTACTTCTAAGAGTAGTTTTAATGCAACATACTTTTACTTTTACTTGAGTATATTTATAGAGAAGAAACGCTACTTTTACTCCGCTCCATTTATCTACATTCAGCTCGCTACTGATTTTTATCCATCTGTTATTGCACGCTTTGTTTGTTTTGGTTTGTCAGACAGACCTTCAAAGTAGGATCTATCGCATGCCTGCGTTTCACATATCAAATACAGTCACTGGTGACGTTGGACTCCGTTTCACCAATCAAATACAGTCACTTGTGACGTTGGACTCCGTTTCACCAATCAAATACAGTCACTGGTGACGCTTGACTCCGTTTCACCAATCAAATACAGTCACTGGTGACGTTGGACTCCGTTTCACCAATCAAATGCAGTCACTGGTGACGTTTGACTACGTTTCACCAATCAAAAAATGTATATATTTTTATTTTCTTACTGTATTGAAAATGAACCGAGCCGTGACCTCTAAACCGAGGTACGTACCGAACCCAAATTTTTGTGTACCGTTACACCCCTACCATAAGTACATTATACTCTTACATATCCAGTGTTTCCCATAAACTGCCAAGATACCTGTGGCGGTGGGGGCGTGGCTATGGGCGTGGTCACATGACATCATCGAGTAATTTGCATAATGTACTACAATGATATGATTTTCTCTAAAAAGGCTAAAAAAATGTATACTTACTAATTTAATAACAGTTTTGTTTTAAACGTCCATCCATCATCCATTTTACAATATAATTACAACACTTTATGTATATATTTATATACAGATTTGAACAATAAGTTATTCACTGAAATATATTTATTAATTTTATATTTATTAAAAAATATATCTTATAAAAATATAAAAGCTAAAATGTATCTTAAAGCTCTGCCCCTTTAATTAGTGCATACTAAATAATTTAACTTTAGCCTATTACCACAACCATATTATTTACCAGCAACATAAAGTGAAACAGAGGCAGAGGTGTCCTGCCACAGTCAGTAACAAATAAACAGAAAACAGTAGTGGTGGTAGATAGACACAAAATCTTGATCCTACACTTCTCTTTTGTAAAGTAAATGTGAACAGCCGATACGGGCATCTACATCAACTATATGATTTGCCTGAGAAGCTGGACAGGACACAAAAAATAAAAAATTAAATTAAATTTAAAAATTTTTTTTTTTTTTTTTGTGAATGTGTGGGAAACACTGATATCATTTTTATTACATTTTTTTCTCTATTGTTAAAATGCTCTTTATTCCAGAAAGTGTTTTAGATGAGGCCACCACATTCAAAAGAGTGATGTCCCTGTCAAAGCATGGCTATATGGCACCACCTTAGGGAATGTTTACAATACAACAACAAAATTGTAGCTGTAGCTAGCTTTTTTTTCTTTTTTTTTTTATCAATCCAACAAAATAATACCATAATAATTAGGGATGTCCGATAATATCGGCCTGCCGATATTATCGGCCGATAAATGCGTTAAAATGTAATATCGGAAATTATCGGAATCGTTTTTTTTATTATCAGTATCGGTTTTTATTTTTTTATTTTTTTTATTGGCCTGTTCTAAAAATAGCTCAAATAGCAGCACTTACCAGTGAGCTGCCTCTATTTTTTACATTTTATTTATTTACTAGCAAGCTGGTCTCGCTTTGCCCGACATTTTTAATTCTAAGAGAGACAAAACTCAAATAGAATTTGAAAATCCAAGAAAATATTTTAAAAACTTGGTCTTCACTTGTTTAAATAAATTCATTAATTTTTTTACTTTGCGTCTTATAACTTTCAGAAAGACAATTATAGAGAAAAAAATACAACCTTAAAATGATTTTAGGATTTTTAAACACATTTTTACCTTTTAAATTCCTTCCTCTTCTTTCCTGACAATTTAAATCAATG
>NC_084738.1:72549643-72552143 GCF_033978785.1 Entelurus aequoreus | reverse complement strand
TCAAATTCAGTGTAAAAAAACGAGTGTAAAAAAAAAAAAATCTGTAAGAAAATTTAGTGTAAAAAAAGCCTGTTTTAAAAATTCAGTGTTTTCAAATTCAGTGTAAAAAAACGAGTGTAAAAAAAAAAATCTGTAAGAAAATTTAGTGTAAAAAAAGCCTGTTTTAAAAATTCAGTGTTTTCAAATTAAGTGTAAAAAAACGAGTGTAAAAAAAAAAAATCTGTAAGAAAATTTAGTGTAAAAAAAGCCTGTTTTAAAAATTCAGTGTTTTCAAATTCAGTGTAAAAAAACGAGTGTAAAAAAAAAAATCTGTAAGAAAATTTAGTGTAAAAAAAGCCTGTTTTAAAAATTCAGTGTTTTCAAATTCAGTGTAAAAAAAAAAAATCTGTAAGAAAATTTAGTGTAAAAAAAAGCCTGTTTTAAAATTTAGTGTATAAAAGTCTGAATAGAAAAATTCACTTTATAAAAATTCTATGTATAAAAATCAGTGCAAAAAAACTATTAAAATTCAGTGTTTTAAAATTCAGTATTTTTTAAATTTAGTGCATAAAACATCAGTGAAAAAAATTTAGTGTAACAAAACTGTTTTAAAATTCAGTGTATAAAAATCAGTGCAAAAACACTGCATAAAAATTCAGTTTAAAAAAATTCAGTGTTTTAAAATTCAGTGTTTAAAACATCAGTATATAAAAATTCAGTGTATAAAAGTCAGTTTAAAAAAACTCCGTTTTTAAATTTAGTGCATATAAATCAGTGTAAAAACAGTGTAAAAAAAAGTCAGTATACATTTTTTTTAATAAAAATTCAATGTTTTCAAAATCAGTGTATAAAAATCCAGTGTAAAAAAATTCAGTGAACAAAAATTTAGTGTAAAAAAAGCCTGTTTTAAAATTCTGTATATAAAAATCTGAATAGAAAAATTCACTTTATAAAAATTCTATGTATAAAAATCAGTGCAAAAAAACTATAAAAATTCAGTGTTTTAAAATTCAGTATTTTTTAAATTCAGTGCATAAAATATCAGTGAAAAAAATTTAGTGTAACAAAACTGTTTTAAAATTCAGTGTATAAAAATTCAGTATTTTTTAAATTCAGTGCATAAAACATCAGTGAAAAAAATTTAGTGTAACAAAACTGTTTTAAAATTCAATGTATAAAAATCAGTGCAAAAAATTCAGTTTAAAAAAATTCAGTGTTTTAAAATTCAGTGTTTAAAACATCAGTGCATAAAAATTCAGTGTATAAAAGTCAGTTAAAAAAAACTCAGTTTTTAAATTTAGTGCATATAAATCAGTGTAAAAACAGTGTAAAAAAAAGTCAGTATAAATTTTTTTTAATAAAAATTCAATGTTTTCGAAATCAGTGTATAAAAATCCAGTGTAAAAAAATTCAGTGAACAAAAATTTTGTGTAAAAAAAGCCTGTTTTAAAATTCAGTGTATAAAAATCTGAATAGAAAAATTCACTTTATAAAAATTCTATGTATAAAAATCAGTGCAAAAAAACTATAAAAATTCAGTGTTTTAAAATTCAGTATTTTTTAAATTCAGTGCATAAAACATCAGTGAAAACATTTTAGTGTAACAAAACTGTTTTAAAATTCAGTGTATAAAAAACAGTGCAAAAACACTGCATAAAAATTCAGTTTAAAAAAATTCAGTGTTTTAAAATTCAGTGTTTAAAACATCAGTATATAAAAATTGAGTGTATAAAAGTCAGTTAAACAAAACTCAGTTTTTAAATGTAGTGCACATAAATCAGTGTAAAAACAGTGTAAAAAAAAGTCAGTATAAATTTAAAAAAAAAAAAATCAATGTTTTAAAAATCAGTGTATAAAAATCCAGTGTAAAAAAAAAATCAGTGAACAAAAATATAGTCTAAAAAATTAGTGTAAAAAAACTTAAAAATCAGTGTATAAAAATTCTGTGCATAAAAATCAGTGTAAAAACGGTGTAAAAAAAGTCAGTGTTTTAAATTTCAGTGTATAAAAAAATCATTGTAAAAAAATCAGTGAATAAAAAAAATTGTGTAAAAAAATTCAGTGTAAAAAAACTCAGTGTAAAAAAAAAAATCAATGATTTAAAAATCAGTGTATAAAAATCCAGTGTAAAAAAAAAATCAGTGAACAAAAATATAGTCTAAAAAATTAGTGTAAAAAAACTTAAAAATCAGTGTGTAAAAATTCTGTGCATAAAAATCAGTGTAAAAACGGTGTAAAAAAAAGTCAGTGTTTTAAATTTCAGTGTATAAAAAAATCAGTGTAAAAAAATCAGTGAATAAAAAAAATTGTGTAAAAAAATTCAGTGTAAAAAAAACTCAGTGTAAAAAATAAAACAATGTATAAAGACTCAGTGTTTTAAAAATCAGAGTATAAGAATTCAGCGTTAAAAAAAATGAATGTAAGTGAATTTCTTTACACTGATTTTTAATACACTGCATTTTTAAACACACAATTTGCTAACAAATTAGTTTTCTATGAAACTCTCAGCATAATCAGATGT
>NC_084738.1:72524551-72544551 GCF_033978785.1 Entelurus aequoreus | reverse complement strand
CTCGAGTTGCGGAAATGAGGAGTGAGGATAGACGTGCGTGTGGAAGGAACGAGATCAGTTGAGCTGTGTTAGTATAGCTTGCTCAATAAGAGCGTCAGACTTGGTGTGCACTTCTTCTGGACGCTACAATTGGTGGCAGAAGTAAAACTTTGCGCATACTGCACTGTCTGTGTGCTACATCAGTGGCCCCCAACCACCGGGCCACTGACAAAAAAAATAAATAAATAAATAATTTCTGGTACCAATCGGTACCGGGCCGCGGACCGGTACCGATTGGTACCAGAATTTTTTATTTTTTATTTTTTTTATTTTTATTTTTTTTAAAATTAAATCAACATAGAAAAACACATTTTATACATTATATATCAATGTAGATCAATATAATCTGCAGGGATACAGTCCGTAAGCACACATGATTGTATTTCTTTATGAAAAAAAAAAAAAAAAAAAAAAAAAAAAATTCCCCCCCAACCCCCGGTCCGCGGGACAAATTTTCAAGCGTTGCCCGGTCCTCAGCTACAAAAAGGTTGGGGACCACTGTGCTACGTCATCGTGCTACGTGAGGAGCTCGCCGTAAAGAGAGAGAGAGAGAGAGAGAGAGAGAGAGAGAGAGAGAGAGAGAGAGAGAGAGAGAGAGAGAGAGAGAGAGAGAGAGAGACAGCGTTTACAGGTGCAGCCACGCTGCTTGCCACGGGTGATTCCGCCCTCAATGAAGACTCCCAGGTTTGATGGCAATGCGAACTGGGAGGCATTTCATCCCACTTCTGACACCAATTGTAGCGTCCAGAAGAAGTGCACACCAAGTCTGATGCTCTTTTTAAACTTTTATTGAGCATGCTATACTAACACAGCTCAACTTATCTTGTTCTTTCCACACGCACGTCTATCCTCACTCCTCATTTCCGCAACAGCAACGCTTCCTCCTTCTTCACCAATCACCTTGCAGGCGTGCTACGTTCACAACAAAGAGGATGCAGGATAAAGTGACAGAAATGGACATTTTTGCATTGTATTATACATCAGGAAGTGTTGTGTAAGAAAGTCTTAAAAATAAAACCATCAAAAGCCATCTGCTTATGTATAAAGATAAGTTAGGTTAAATGAAAATATTATTATTATCTATCTTACGGTATATCAAAAATAATTTGAGCAAAATTGAATTGAAATATTGTCGGTGTGGCCCTCCAGCAGTGCTCGGGTTGCTCGGTAAAAATTAATTGCCCACCCCTGGTGTAGCAGGAAGTAGCCTCACACACGTCGTTGTTCCACGCTACTTGGAACAGTTGGCGGAGGTCTGAGGCGTGGAGCGTTTGAGAAACACAGCAAAAGTTCAAAGACATATCTGGCCCACACAGTCAGACCATCGCTGTGAGACCACGCTGTGGTGTTTGGACTGCTGCTGCACACCCAAACAAGGTCATGGCGGGGGGGGCGGTCCACTCACTCTGACCTGCCAATCGCCACAAATTCTCATGCTTGAACCTGGGATTTAAAGTCTCACGTGTCACCTTTTGTCAAAGTGCAAATCGGGGGCCATTTTGGATCCCCCTTTGCCTTTTAATATTTACCGGAAAAAAGGTGAAGCATGGAAGCAAGGTTGGTTGCATGAACAAAGGCACGCGCTCTCTGGTAACCTAGCAACGCAGGAAGTGACGACTGATCAGTGGGAGGGACACGCTGACAGCCAATCGGGTGACAGTATCAACTGTCAGGTTTGGTTATCTGGCGGTTGATTGAGTGAGAAGAGAACGTCAACATGAAGAAAGTGTGGATAAAAGAGGAAAAGTCACCTTGACAGTTTTTAAAACATTTTTTCTTGTAAATGATGCTAGCTGCACGCACCTACCAAGACCGCTCAAACCACACCACCTTAGCCGCGCTCACCCTTTAGAGCACAGCTGTAACTTCCTGCCACTAAACCTTCAGAAAATAGTTCTTTTCCTCGTCCTTATTTTCCATAGGTCATAGAGAATATATAATAATAAATAGGGATGTCCGATAATGGCTTTTTGCCGAGTTGTTGATTGGTTGAGGTGTCCCTGACAGTACATCCCAGGTGTTTAAGGAGTAGTTGATTGGTTGAGGTGTCCCTGACAGTACATCCCAGGTGTTTAAGGACTGGTTGATTGGTTGAGGTGTCCCTGTCAGTACATCCCAGGTGTTTAAGGAGTAGTTGATTGGTTGAGGTGTCCCTGACAGTACATCCCAGGTGTTTAAGGAGTAGTTGATTGGTTGAGGTGTCCCTGACAGTACATCCCAGGTCTTTAAGTAGTTGATTGGTTGAGGTGTCACTGACAGTACATCCCAGGTGTTTAAGGAGTAGTTGATTGGTTGAGGTGTCCCTGACAGTACATCCCAGGTGTTTAAGGACTAGTTGATTGGTTGAGGTGTCCCTGACAGTACATCCCAGGTGTTTAAGGACTAGTTGATTGGTTGAGGTGTCCCTGTCAGTACATCCCAGGTGTTTAAGGAGTAGTTGATTGGTTGAGGTGTCCCTGACAGTACATCCCAGGTGTTTAAGGAGTAGTTGATTGGTTGAGGTGTCCCTGACAGTACATCCCAGGTGTTTAAGGACTAGTTGATTGGTTGAGGTGTCCCTGACAGTACATCCCAGGTGTTTAAGGACTAGTTGATTGGTTGAGGTGTCCCTGTCAGTACATCCCAGGTGTTTAAGGAGTAGTTGATTGGTTGAGGTGTCCCTGACAGTACATCCCAGGTGTTTAAGGAGTAGTTGATTGGTTGAGGTGTCCCTGACAGTACATCCCAGGTGTTTAAGTAGTTGATTGGTTGAGGTGTCCCTGACAGTACATCCCAGGTGTTTAAGGACTAGTTGATTGGTTGAGGTGTCCCTGACAGTACATCCCAGGTGTTTAAGGACTAGTTGATTGGTTGAGGTGTCCCTGCCAGTACATCCCAGGTGTTTAAGTAGTTGATTGGTTGAGGTGTCCCTGACAGTACATCCCAGGTGTTTAAGGACTAGTTGATTGGTTGAGGTGTCCCTGTCAGTACATCCCAGGTGTTTAAGGAGTAGTTGATTGGTTGAGGTGTCCCTGACAGTACATCCCAGGTGTTTAAGGACTAGTTGATTGGTTGAGGTGTCCCTGACAGTACATCCCAGGTGTTTAAGGAGTTGTTGATTGGTTGAGGTGTCCCTGACAGTACATCCCAGGTGTTTAAGGAGTAGTTGATTGGTTGAGGTATCCCTGACAGTACATCCCAGGTGTTTAAGGACTAGTTGATTGGTTGAGGTGTCCCTGACAGTACATCCCAGGTGTTTAAGGACTAGTTGATTGGTTGAGGTGTCCCTGTCAGTACATCCCAGGTGTTTAAGGTGTAGTTGATTGGTTGAGGTGTCCCTGACAGTACATCCCAGGTGTTTAAGGACTAGTTGATTGGTTGAGGTGTCCCTGACAGTACATCCCAGGTGTTTAAGGACTAGTTGATTGGTTGAGGTGTCCCTGACAGTACATCCCAGGTGTTTAAGGACTAGTTGATTGGTTGAGGTGTCCCTGACAGTACATCCCAGGTGTTTAAGGAGTAGTTGATTGGTTGAGGTGTCCCTGACAGTACATCCCAGGTGTTTAAGGAGTAGTTGATTGGTTGAGGTGTCCCTGACAGTACATCCCAGGTCTTTAAGTAGTTGATTGGTTGAGGTGTCCCTGTCAGTACATCCCAGGTGTTTAAGGAGTAGTTGATTGGTTGAGGTGTCCCTGACAGTACATCCCAGGTCTTTAAGTAGTTGATTGGTTGAGGTGTCACTGACAGTACATCCCAGGTGTTTAAGGACTAGTTGATTGGTTGAGGTGTCCCTGACAGTACATCCCAGGTGTTTAAGGACTAGTTGATTGGTTGAGGTGTCCCTGTCAGTACATCCCAGGTGTTTAAGGAGTAGTTGATTGGTTGGGGTGTCCCTGACAGTACATCCCAGGTGTTTAAGGAGTAGTTGATTGGTTGAGGTGTCCCTGACAGTACATCCCAGGTGTTTAAGGACTAGTTGATTGGTTGAGGTGTCCCTGACAGTACATCCCAGGTGTTTAAGGACTAGTTGATTGGTTGAGGTGTCCCTGTCAGTACATCCCAGGTGTTTAAGGAGTAGTTGATTGGTTGAGGTGTCCCTGCCAGTACATCCCAGGTGTTTAAGGAGTAGTTGATTGGTTGAGGTGTCCCTGACAGTACATCCCAGGTGTTTAAGGAGTAGTTGATTGGTTGAGGTGTCCCTGTCAGTACATCCCAGGTGTTTAAGGAGTTGTTGATTGGTTGAGGTGTCCCTGACAGTACATCCCAGGTGTTTAAGGAGTAGTTGATTGGTTGAGGTGTCCCTGACAGTACATCCCAGGTGTTTAAGGTGTAGTTGATTGGTTGAGGTGTCCCTGACAGTACATCCCAGGTGTTTAAGGACTAGTTGATTGGTTGAGGTGTCCCTGTCAGTACATCCCAGGTGTTTAAGGAGTAGTTGATTGGTTGAGGTGTCCCTGACAGTACATCCCAGGTGTTTAAGGACTAGTTGATTGGTTGAGGTGTCCCTGACAGTACATCCCAGGTGTTTAAGGTGTAGTTGATTGGTTGAGGTGTCCCTGACAGTACATCCCAGGTGTTTAAGGTGTAGTTGATTGGTTGAGGTGTCCCTGACAGTACATCCCAGGTGTTTAAGGACTAGTTGATTGGTTGAGGTGTCCCTGACAGTACATCCCAGGTGTTTAAGTAGTAGTTGATTGGTTGAGGTGTCCCTGACAGTACATCCCAGGTGTTTAAGGACTAGTTGATTGGTTGAGGTGTCCCTGACAGTACATCCCAGGTGTTTAAGGACTAGTTGATTGGTTGAGGTGTCCCTGTCAGTACATCCCAGGTGTTTAAGGAGTAGTTGATTGGTTGAGGTGTCCCTGTCAGTACATCCCAGGTGTTTAAGGACTAGTTGATTGGTTGAGGTGTCCCTGACAGTACATCCCAGGTGTTTAAGGACTAGTTGATTGGTTGAGGTGTCCCTGTCAGTACATCCCAGGTGTTTAAGGAGTAGTTGATTGGTTGAGGTGTCCCTGACAGTACATCCCAGGTGTTTAAGGAGTAGTTGATTGGTTGAGGTGTCCCTGACAGTACATCCCAGGTGTTTAAGGACTAGTTGATTGGTTGAGGTGTCCCTGACAGTACATCCCAGGTGTTTAAGGACTAGTTGATTGGTTGAGGTGTCCCTGTCAGTACATCCCAGGTGTTTAAGGAGTAGTTGATTGGTTGAGGTGTCCCTGACAGTACATCCCAGGTGTTTAAGGAGTAGTTGATTGGTTGAGGTGTCCCTGACAGTACATCCCAGGTGTTTAAGGAGTAGTTGATTGGTTGAGGTGTCCCTGACAGTACATCCCAGGTGTTTAAGGACTAGTTGATTGGTTGAGGTGTCCCTGACAGTACATCCCAGGTGTTTAAGGACTAGTTGATTGGTTGAGGTGTCCCTGCCAGTACATCCCAGGTGTTTAAGTAGTTGATTGGTTGAGGTGTCCCTGACAGTACATCCCAGGTGTTTAAGGACTAGTTGATTGGTTGAGGTGTCCCTGTCAGTACATCCCAGGTGTTTAAGGAGTAGTTGATTGGTTGAGGTGTCCCTGACAGTACATCCCAGGTGTTTAAGGACTAGTTGATTGGTTGAGGTGTCCCTGACAGTACATCCCAGGTGTTTAAGGAGTTGTTGATTGGTTGAGGTGTCCCTGACAGTACATCCCAGGTGTTTAAGGAGTAGTTGATTGGTTGAGGTATCCCTGACAGTACATCCCAGGTGTTTAAGGACTAGTTGATTGGTTGAGGTGTCCCTGACAGTACATCCCAGGTGTTTAAGGACTAGTTGATTGGTTGAGGTGTCCCTGTCAGTACATCCCAGGTGTTTAAGGAGTAGTTGATTGGTTGAGGTGTCCCTGACAGTACATCCCAGGTGTTTAAGGAGTAGTTGATTGGTTGAGGTGTCCCTGACAGTACATCCCAGGTGTTTAAGGAGTAGTTGATTGGTTGAGGTGTCCCTGACAGTACATCCCAGGTGTTTAAGGACTAGTTGATTGGTTGAGGTGTCCCTGACAGTACATCCCAGGTGTTTAAGGACTAGTTGATTGGTTGAGGTGTCCCTGCCAGTACATCCCAGGTGTTTAAGTAGTTGATTGGTTGAGGTGTCCCTGACAGTACATCCCAGGTGTTTAAGGACTAGTTGATTGGTTGAGGTGTCCCTGTCAGTACATCCCAGGTGTTTAAGGAGTAGTTGATTGGTTTAGGTGTCCCTGCCAGTACATCCCAGGTGTTTAAGGAGTTGTTGATTGGTTGAGGTGTCCCTGACAGTACATCCCAGGTGTTTAAGGAGTTGTTGATTGGTTGAGGTGTCCCTGACAGTACATCCCAGGTGTTTAAGGATTAGTTGATTGGTTGAGGTGTCCCTGTCAGTACATCCCAGGTGTTTAAGGAGTAGTTGATTGGTTGAGGTATCCCTGACAGTACATCCCAGGTGTTTAAGGACTAGTTGATTGGTTGAGGTGTCCCTGACAGTACATCCCAGGTGTTTAAGGACTAGTTGATTGGTTGAGGTGTCCCTGTCAGTACATCCCAGGTGTTTAAGGTGTAGTTGATTGGTTGAGGTGTCCCTGACAGTACATCCCAGGTGTTTAAGGACTAGTTGATTGGTTGAGGTGTCCCTGACAGTACATCCCAGGTGTTTAAGGACTAGTTGATTGGTTGAGGTGTCCCTGACAGTACATCCCAGGTGTTTAAGGACTAGTTGATTGGTTGAGGTGTCCCTGACAGTACATCCCAGGTGTTTAAGGAGTAGTTGATTGGTTGAGGTGTCCCTGACAGTACATCCCAGGTGTTTAAGGAGTAGTTGATTGGTTGAGGTGTCCCTGACAGTACATCCCAGGTCTTTAAGTAGTTGATTGGTTGAGGTGTCCCTGTCAGTACATCCCAGGTGTTTAAGGAGTAGTTGATTGGTTGAGGTGTCCCTGACAGTACATCCCAGGTGTTTAAGGAGTAGTTGATTGGTTGAGGTGTCCCTGACAGTACATCCCAGGTCTTTAAGTAGTTGATTGGTTGAGGTGTCACTGACAGTACATCCCAGGTGTTTAAGGACTAGTTGATTGGTTGAGGTGTCCCTGACAGTACATCCCAGGTGTTTAAGGACTAGTTGATTGGTTGAGGTGTCCCTGTCAGTACATCCCAGGTGTTTAAGGAGTAGTTGATTGGTTGGGGTGTCCCTGACAGTACATCCCAGGTGTTTAAGGAGTAGTTGATTGGTTGAGGTGTCCCTGACAGTACATCCCAGGTGTTTAAGGACTAGTTGATTGGTTGAGGTGTCCCTGACAGTACATCCCAGGTGTTTAAGGTGTAGTTGATTGGTTGAGGTGTCCCTGACAGTACATCCCAGGTGTTTAAGGAGTAGTTGATTGGTTGAGGTGTCCCTGACAGTACATCCCAGGCAAAGACGCCAAGTACGTCTTCTACAACTGGGTGGTGTCCAACGACACGTCGCTGACTCTCCGGAACCAGCCGGTCAACTACACCTTCAGCTGCGTGTACCCAGCCTCCTACCTGGTCAACAACGCCGTCTTCAGCCAGAGGTAAGATCCCGCCCGCCCGCCCGCCCGCCGCCGCAGGTGAGAAAGACGTTGACACAAAGACTGGCAGTGTTCGGACTCCACCGTCTGCTTCTTCCAGAGTGGCGACCGTCTACGTCAACAACGGCACGTCGGGCACGTTTATGTCCCAGTTGTCTCTGGGCGTGTTCACGGTGAGTCCCGCCCCCCCCCCCCCCCCTGTGCACGCCGGGCCGAGGTCAGAGGTGAAATGAATGTGTTCTCCAGAACGCCAAGTTCTTGTACGCCAAGGAGGCGCCCTACGTGATCGACACCTCCGAGATCGGCTCGGACGTCTTCATCGGCGTGGAGGCCAAAGGACTCAGCAGCAGGTTCAAAGTGGTCGTCGCCAACTGCTGGGCCACGCCCACACCTTACTCCACCGACAGGAAGAGGTGGAGCCTCATCATCAACAGGTACCTTCACCACGGCCTTACCTTTTAGTCCCGGTGGCGTGACGAGAAGATCCAGCAGAGAAGGTTTAATACTCAATTTGTGTGAGGAATTACTTCTAAATCACTAATCCTGTTCTCCATGGCGACAAATAAAGTGAGTTTCTTACAAGTACCATTATCACTGGAGGAGGAGGAATAGCTAAACATGCTTCACTACACACCGTAGGAGGATACAATAGCTCACCGCCGTCACAATGTAAACAAACACCATGGGTGGATCTACACCTGACATCCACTGTAATGATACCAAGTACAAGAGCGTATTTAGTCGATACTACTATGATTACATCGATATTTTTTATCGTCACTAAATGTATTAATTCATGTAATGTTTATAAAGTCAGTAAATATGTCCCTGGACACATGCGGACTTTGAATATGACCAATGTATGATCCTGTAACTACTTGGTATCGGATTGATACCTAATGTGTGGTATCATCCAAAAGTAATGTAAAGTATGAAAGAAGAGAAGAATAAGTGATTATTACATTTGAACAGAAGTGTAGATAGAACATGTTCAAACAGAAAACAGCGTGACACCTACCCTTTACATCCGTATTTATTAACCATATTATTATTGGTTTATTAGGTATTATATTTTATTGTATGATCCTGTAACTACATGGTATCAGATCGATGCCTAAATGTGTGGTATCGTCCAAAACTAATGTCAAGTATGAAAGAAGAGAAGAATAAGTGATTATTACATTTGAACAGAAGTGTAGATAGAACATGTTCAAACAGAAAATAAGCAGATATTGACAGTAAAGTAGATTAATAATCATTTTTTACAGTTTGTCCCTCATAATGTGTACAAAATAATAGGTGTATAAATGACACAATATGTTACTGCAGACTAATTAGGAGTCTTTGTTTGTTTACTTCCTACTAAAAGACAAGTTGACTATTTTATTGAAGGACTAAATGACAATAATAAACATATGTTTCATGTACACTAACATTTGTTGTTACAATAACGACATTTTTTGTGCTCCCCTTTATTTAGAAAAGTATCGAAAAGTACCGAAAAATATCAAAATAATTTTTTCCCAACATCCACTGTAATGATACCAAGTACAGGAGCGTATCTAGTCGATACTACTATGATTATGTCTACATTTTTTGGCATCACATCTTCTTTCGTTTGAAAAAAATTCATCCCCTTTATTTAGAAAAGTATGGAAATACATTTTGGTAGCGGTACTAAAATATTGGTATGTAGACAACCCTAAAGCATCCCAGGGAGAGGTACAGTAAAGCTGGGCTGTGACTCCTCCTCTTCCACCCAACGTAAAATAAAGGAGTAAAATGCTGCACATTTGTTTAGTTCTGTGAAAATTGATGGCTTTCAACGAAAGTGAGCAATGGAAATGACAAATGAGGTCGTTGCATTTTAATGTGAGCTTCATTGAGTGTTGTGTTCCATCCTGGATGGTTTATGACTTCAGTGTAGTTCCTGTGTCGATACGCTGAGATCAAGTCCAAGTCCAAGTCCAAGTCTTCTTCAAGGTGCTTTTGAAACTCCTCAGATGTTTCACCTAACTTGAAATGTTTTGTCAAGAAGTTGTGGTATTTTGAAGTTGTCATGCCATGATTTGATCTGTCCATGGGGATAGATGTTCCTCCATGTGGCCCCTGGGCTAAAATGTGTTTGAGCCCCCCAGTTTTATATTCTCCAGGTTTATTTGACAGAAAATAGCTGAAATTCAATATCAATTCTACTCATCATTGTCTTCATTACTTTTTATTTACGTTCTTAGGCCCTCTTTCACCCTTTTTTTACCTTTTATATTCCTTTTTTATTGTGTTTACCTTCTTTCACCTTCTATTGAATTTTTTTTTACCTTTTATTTACATTCTATTAAACTTATTTTACCTCTTATATTCCTTTTTTATCGTGTTTACCTTCTTAAAACTTTCTATTCAACTTTTTTTAACCTTTTATTTACATTCTATTAAACTTATTTTACCTCTTATATTCCTTTTTTATCGTGTTTACCTTCTTAAAACTTTCTATTTAACTTTTTTTAACCTTTTATTTACCTTCTATTAAACTTATTTTCCTTTTTATATTAATTTTTTTTATCTTCTATTTACCTTTTACCTTCTATTTATAGTTATTTTACCTTTTTTTTTAACTTTCTATTTCACTTTATACTATTTTTAAAATGAGTTATATATTATTTTTAAGGCTTCTTTTCTTTCTTTCTTTCTTTCTTTCTTTTAGTTTATTTGGAACATGAACACATTTACATCATAATACATCACACAATTTCATATCATTTCATTTACATCATGCCCGAAAAGGAGTAGGAAGAAGCAAAGCTTATTTAATCCTACCCCTTTCCCACTTCGAAGCATTTACAATTATATAAAATCATTTACTGACCTTTTTATATAATAAAATAACATCTATGAATTAGTATATACAACAGTTTGTAATATGTAATTAATTAATTCAGTCATTATTAACATACTGAGATGAAGAATATTTTCAATAAGGTTGGAAGTTTTTCTCATAATTCTTCTTCTTTGTACTTTGTAAGCACTATTAATTTAAACAACCTCTTAAACTGGATCATGTCAGTACAATTTTTAACTTCTTTACTTAATCCATTCCATAATTTAATTCCACATACTGTTATGCTAAAAGTTTTAAGTGTTGTACGTGCATATAAATGTTTTAAATGATTTTTTCAGGCTTAAATCTGTATATCAACTTCAAATCTAAAGTTAAAAGAATGTTGTTGTTTTTTTTATGTTTTATGCCCTTTTGGTTAAAGAAAACATTGTTTTTTTATGGCAAAAAACACAAAATCTAAAATTTTCAGTTCAATATTTGATGTGATGTAACTGGAGCCTTAAATAATTCAATAATTCATATTTTTTGAGCAAGGACAGTTAAAAATAAATCTCAATAAAGTTCTCAAGGATCCAAAAGAGCCCAAATCAAAAAGTGTTCAAAATATGCTACTTTTTTTTAACTTTCAACATTTAAGTCTCTAGATCAACTATCCATCAAGTATGTTTTTATAATTTTTTTAAATGTTTTTTGCTTGTTTTTTTACATCCTTTTTTCATACAAAACTTAACATTTTTATGCCAAATACACAATTTGCAATATTTTCCCCCGAAATAATTTTAGGGTGTAATATTTCATGTGAATTAATTGAAGCTATAAATAAGTCAATAATTCATATTTTTTGAGCAAGGACAGTTAAAAAACAATCTCACTAAAACTCTCAAGGATCCAAAAGGGCTCCAATCAAAAAGTGTTCAAAATATGCTACATATTAATATCTTTTTTTTTTTTTTTTTAACTTTCAACATTTAAGTGTCTAGAATACTATCTGTCAAGTATGTTTTTATAATTTTTTTTAAATGTTTTTTTTTTTTTACACACTTTTTTCATACAAAACTTATCATTGTTATGCCAAACACAAAACTTGCAATATTTTCCCCCCAAAACATTTTAGGGTGTAATATTTCATGTGAATTAATTGGAACTGTAAATAGGTCAATATTTCAATAATTCATATTTTTTGGGCTCTGTACCGAGCATGTCGTTGTGGCTTGTACACCCCTTTGAGACACTTGTGATTTAGGGCTATATAAATAAACATTGATTGATTGATTGATTGAATTTTTTAAAATGTATTTAAAAAAAAAAAAGTACACCCTTTTTTTTATACAAAACATAACATTTGTATACCAAATACAAAATTTGCAATATTCCCCCCCCCCCCCCCCCCCCAAATCATTTTAGGGTGTAATATTTGATGTGAATTAATTGGAGCTGTAAATAGGTCAATATTTCAATAATTCATATTTTTTGAGCAAGGACAGTTAAAAAAAAATCTCACTAAAACTCTCAAGGATCCAAAAGGGCCCCAATCAAAAGGCGTTAAAAATAGGCTACATATTATTATTATTATTATTTTTAATATTATTTTTAAGTCTCTTGATCAACTATTCCTTCATTATAATTTTTTTAAATGTTTTTTTGTCTGTTTTTTTTTTTACCTCTTTTCTCATACAAAACTTATCATTTTTATGCCAAACACAAAACTTGCAATATTTTCCCCCAAAAACATTTTAGGGTGTAATATTTCATGTGAATTTATTGGAGCTATAAATAAGTCAATAATTCATATTTTTTGAGCAAGGACAGTTAAAAAACAATCTCACTAAAACTCTCAAGGATCCAAAAGGGTTAGGGTTATTATTTATTATTTCTATTATTTTTTCCCTTTCAATGTTTAAGTCTCTAGATCAACTATTTGTTCGTTATAATTTTTTTAATGTTTTTTTTGTCTGTTTTTTTTTACCTCTTTTTTCATAAAAACTTATCATTTTTATGCCAAACACAAAACTTGCAATATTTTCCCCCGAAAACATTTTAGGGTGTAATATTTCATGTTAATTAATTGGAGCTATAAATAAGTCAATAATTCATATTTTTTGATCAAGGACAGTTAATAAACAATCTCACTAAAACTCTCAAGGATCCAAAAGGGCCCCAATCAAAAGGTGTTAAAAATAGGCTACAAATTATTTTTATTTTTTTTCCCTTTCAATGTTTAAGTCTCTAGATCAACTATTCGTTCGTTATAATTTTTTAAATGTTTTTTGTGTTTTCTTTTTTTACCTCTTTTTTCATACAAAACTTATCTTTTTTATGCCAAACACAAAACTTGCAATATTTTCCCCCTCAAACATTTCAGGGTGTAATATTTGACGTGAATCATTCGGAGCCCTAAATGGGTCAATAATTCATAACAACATTGATTTTGATTCATTATTATTCTTCCAACAGTTTCAAAGACAAAAACAGTTTGTGTTACATTGCAACTTTCTCTCCTTGCATTTCACCTTTTTGCTCTTTTATTACACTTTTTTCATTTTCCATTCATTAATTTAAAAAAAAAAAAAAAGGTATTTTTAGAAGGCGCCGCTAACAAGTGGCCCCCCGGGGCCGCACTTTGGCCACCTCGGAGCGAGGAGAATCATTTTGAAATGATGATGAAATAAGTGCACCTACAGTAATTCTGTGAATTCTGCCTAGCAACAAGAATAATATTTCACGTCCAAACTTCCGCCAGCTGCCCGTCCGACCACACGGTCAGCATCTTCGAGAACGCCAAGGAGGGACGCTCCACCTTCAAGTTCCGCTCCTTCCGCTTCCAGGGCCAGGACAAGGTGTCCACGGTCTGGCTGCACTGCCAGGTCCACGTGTGCGACGGCGAGAGGCTCGTCTGTCAGGCCGTGAGTGTGCGTGGCACGCCCCACAGGAAGTGGTTATTTCACCTCTTCCTTTCCTCCCTCCAAAGGGTCCGTGTCCGGCCAGCAGACTGGCATGGAAGGCGGAGCCAAAGGGCGGGGTCCTCACAGCCGAGTTCTCCATTAAAGGTGCAGTACGTCAGGATGGTAGAACCAGTCCAATAAGACAGTGGTCCCCAACCTTTTTGTAGCTGCGGACCGGTCAACGCTTGAAAATTTGTCCCACGGACCGGTGGGGGGATGGGGGTGAGGGGGGGGGGGGTGTATTTCCAAAAAAAAAAAAAAAAAAATTTTTTTTTTTTTTTTTACATAAATAAATACAATCATGTGTGCTTACGGACTGTATCCCTGCAGACTGTATTGATCTATATTGATATATAATGTATATGTTATGTTTTTTATGTTGATTTCATAAAAAAAAATAAAAGTAATAAAAATTCCAAAAATTAAAAAAATGTATTTATGTAAAAAAAAAAAAAAATTTTTATTTTTTTTTACATAAATAAATACAATCATGTGTGCTTACGGACTGTATCCCTGCAGACTGTATTGATCTATATTGATATATAATGTATATGTTATGTTTTTTATGTTGATTTCATAAAACAAAAAAAAACAAACAAAAAAAAATTTCAAAAAAAAAAAAAAAAAAAAAAAAAATTTTTTAATTATGTTAAAACATTTTTTTTTTTTTTTTGACATGAATAAATACAATCATGCGTGCTTACGGACTGTATCCCTACAGACTATATTGATCTATATTCAATCAATCAATCAATCAATGTTTATTTATATAGCCCTAAATCACAAGTGTCTCAAAGGGCTGTACAAGCCACAACGACATCCTTGGTGTCGAGTGGGTCTGACATAATATTGTGAAAGTCCAACACATCAGCGAAAGTCCAGTCCATGGTGGGGCCAGCGGGAACCATCCCGAGCGGAGACGGGTCAGCAGCGTAGAGATGTCCCCATCCTATGTATATGTTATGTTTTTTATGTTGATTTCATAAAAATAAAAAAAATTTAAAAAAAAATTCCAAAAAAAAATAAAAAAAAAAAAAATTTATTTATGTAAAAAAAATATTATTATTTTTTTTTTTTACATAAATAAATACAATCATGTGTGCTTACGGACTGTATCCCTGCAGACTGTATTGATCTATATTGATATATAATGTATATGTTATGTTTTTTATGTTGATTTCATAAAACAAAAAAAAAACAAAAACAAAAAAATTAAAAAAAAAAATTAAATTAAAAAAAAAAATTGTTTTTATGTAAAAAAAAAAAAATATATATTTTTTTTTTTACATAAATAAATACAATCATGTGTGCTTACGGACTGTATCCCTGCAGACTGTATTGATCTATATTGATATATAATGTGTATGTTATGTTTTTTATGTTGATTTCATAAAACAAAAAAAAACAAACAAAAATACATTTAAAAAAAAAAAAAAAAAATTTGTTTTGTTTTTTTTGTTTAATTTCTTGTGCGGCCCGGTACCAATCGGTGGTTTGGGACCACTGCAATAAGACATTTCATTATCGGCCTAAAGTAGTTTTGTCTCCACAGGTGACGGATCCTCCGGCCGTGGACACGTCACAGGTGACGCCTTTCAGTCATCAAAGGAAATGTTTATAAGTAGTCCTTTAAGTCAGGGGTGTCCAAAGTGAGGCTCGGGGGTCGCTAACGGCCTTGTAACCCACCTAAAAGTGATGAATGTTAATGAGTGAAATGTCATGATAGTAAAAGTGATGAATGTTAATGAGTGAAATGTCATGATAGTAAAAGTGATGAATGTTAATGAGTGAAATGTCATGATAGTAAAAGTGATGAATGTTAATGAGTGAAATGTCATGATAGCAAAGGGATGAATGTTAATGAGTGAAATGTCATGATAGTAAAAGTGATGAATGTTAATGAGTGAAATGTCATGATAGTAAAAGTGATGAATGTTAATGAGTGAAATGTCATGATAGTAAAAGTGATGAATGTTAATGAGTGAAATGTCATGATAGTAAAAGTGATGAATGTTAATGAGTGAAATGTCATGATAGTAAAAGTGATGAATGTTAATGAGTGAAATGTCATGATAGTAAAAGTGATGAATGTTAATGAGTGAAATGTCATGATAGTAAAAGTGATGAATGTTAATGAGTGAAATGTCATGATAGTAAAAGTGATGAATGTTAATGAGTGAAATGTCATGATAGTAAAAGTGATGAATGTTAATGAGTGAAATGTCATGATAGTAAAAGTGATGAATGTTAATGAGTGAAATGTCATGATAGTAAAAGTGATGAATGTTAATGAGTGAAATGTCATGATAGTAAAAGTGATGAATGTTAATGAGTGAAATGTCATGATAGTAAAAGTGATGAATGTTAATGAGTGAAATGTCATGATAGTAAAAGTGATGAATGTTAATGAGTGAAATGTCATGATAGTAAAAGGGATGAATGTTAATGAGTGAAATGTCATGATAGTAAAAGTGATGAATGTTAATGAGTGAAATGTCATGATAGTAAAAGTGATGAATGTTAATGAGTGAAATGTCATGATAGTAAAAGTGATGAATGTTAATGAGTGAAATGTCATGATAGTAAAAGTGATGAATGTTAATGAGTGAAATGTCATGATAGTAGAAGTAATGAATGTTAATGAGTGAAATGTCATGATAGTAAAAGTGATGAATGTTAATGAGTGAAATGTCATGATAGTAAACGTGATGAATGTTAATGAGTGAAATGTCATGATAGTAAAAGTGATGAATGTTAATGAGTGAAATGTCATGATAGTAAAAGTGATGAATGTTAATGAGTGAAATGTCATGATAGTAAAAGTGATGAATGTTAATGAGTGAAATGTCATGATAGTAAAAGTGATGAATGTTAATGAGTGAAATGTCATGATAGTAAAAGTGATGAATGTTAATGAGTGAAATGTCATGATAGTAAAAGTGATGAATGTTAATGAGTGAAATGTCATGATAGTAAAAGTGATGAATGTTAATGAGTGAAATGTCATGATAGTAAAAGTGATGAATGTTAATGAGTGAAATGTCATGATAGTAAAAGTGATGAATGTTAATGAGTGAAATGTCATGATAGTAAAAGTGATGAATGTTAATGAGTGAAATGTCATGATAGTAAAAGTGATGAATGTTAATGAGTGAAATGTCATGATAGTAAAAGTGATGAATGTTAATGAGTGAAATGTCATGATAGTAAAAGTGATGAATGTTAATGAGTGAAATGTCATGATAGTAAAAGTGATGAATGTTAATGAGTGAAATGTCATGATAGTAAAAGTGATGAATGTTAATGAGTGAAATGTCATGATAGTAAAAGTGATGAATGTTAATGAGTGAAATGTCATGATAGTAAAAGTGATGAATGTTAATGAGTGAAATGTCATGATAGTAAAAGTGATGAATGTTAATGAGTGAAATGTCATGATAGTAAAAGTGATGAATGTTAATGAGTGAAATGTCATGATAGTAAAAGTGATGAATGTTAATGAGTGAAATGTCATGATAGTAAAAGTAATGAATGTTAATGAGTGAAATGTCATGATAGTAAAAGTGATGAATGTTAATGAGTGAAATGTCATGATAGTAAACGTGATGAATGTTAATGAGTGAAATGTCATGATAGTAAAAGTGATGAATGTTAATGAGTGAAATGTCATGATAGTAAAAGTGATGAATGTTAATGAGTGAAATGTCATGATAGTAAAAGTGATGAATGTTAATGAGTGAAATGTCATGATAGTAAAAGTGATGAATGTTAATGAGTGAAATGTCATGATAGTAAAAGTGATGAATGTTAATGAGTGAAATGTCATGATAGTAAAAGTGATGAATGTTAATGAGTGAAATGTCATGATAGTAAAAGTGATGAATGTTAATGAGTGAAATGTCATGATAGTAAAAGTGATGAATGTTAATGAGTGAAATGTCATGATAGTAAAAGTGATGAATGTTAATGAGTGAAATGTCATGATAGTAAAAGTGATGAATGTTAATGAGTGAAATGTCATGATAGTAAAAGTGATGAATGTTAATGAGTGAAATGTCATGATAGTAAAAGTGATGAATGTTAATGAGTGAAATGTCATGATAGTAAAAGTGATGAATGTTAATGAGTGAAATGTCATGATAGTAAAAGTGATGAATGTTAATGAGTGAAATGTCATGATAGTAAAAGTGATGAATGTTAATGAGTGAAATGTCATGATAGTAAAAGTGATGAATGTTAATGAGTGAAATGTCATGATAGTAAAAGTGATGAATGTTAATGAGTGAAATGTCATGATAGTAAAAGTGATGAATGTTAATGAGTGAAATGGCTTATAATGTCTTTGCAGAAACGAGAATGGTGTACCTAATGAAGTGTCCATGTTGTGTTTGTGGCCACAGCAGCTTCTCCCGCCCTCCTGCTGCTCGCCATCACAAACACGTGTCGCCTTTCACTCGCCGTCTACGTGGACTGAGCGCTGCTGGGAGTCGGGTCAGCTCGCACTCGCCGCTAACGAGTCCTGGCGGGACTTGTGGCGTGCTGATGAAGTTCCTGTGCTCTCATAAAAAGTCCTTCTCAAACTCAGCAAACAAACGATTGAGCAGCTTTTATTTGCTTTGGCTTGCCAGCGGACTTGCAGACCTTCACCAGGCGGACCTGCAGCGTGACTACAATGTGACTACAGCGTGACTACAGTGTGACTACAATGTGACTACAGTGTGACTACAGTGTGACTACAGAGTGACTACAGCGTGACTACAATGTGACTATAGTATGACTACAGTGTGACTACAGCGTGACTACAGTGTGACTACAGCGTGACTACAGCGTGACTACAGCGTGACTACAGCGTGACTACAGTGTGACTACAGCGTGACTACAGCGTGACTACAGTGTGACTACAGCGTGACTACAGTGTGACTTCAGCGTGACTACAGCGTGACTACAATGTGACTACAGCGTGACTACAGCGTGACTACAGTGTGACTACAGCGTGACTACAGAGTGACTACAGTGTGACTACAGCATGACTACAGCATGACTACAATGTGACTACAGTGTGACTACAGTGTGACTACAGTGTGACTACAATGTGACTACAGTGTGACTACAGTGTGACTACAATGTGACTACAGTGTGACTACAATGTGACTACAGCGTGACTACAATGTGACTACAGTGTGACTACAGTGTGACTACAATGTGACTATAGTATGATTACAGCGTGACTACAATGTGACTATAGTATGACTACAGTGTGACTAAAATGTGACTACAGCGTGACTACAATGTGACTACAGTGTGACTACAGAGTGACTATAGTATGACTACAGCGTGATTACAATGTGACTATAGTATGACTACAGTGTGACTATAATATGACTACAGCGTGACTACAGCGTGACTACGGCATCACTACAGCGTGACTACAGTGTGACTACAGAGTGACTATAGTATGACTACAGCGTGATTACAATGTGACTATAGTATGACTACAGTGTGACTACAATGTGACTATAGTATGACTACAATGTGACTAAAGTATGACTATAGTGTGACTACAGCGTGACTACAGTGTGACTACAGGGTGACTACAGAGTGACTACAGTGTGACTACAGTGTGACTACATTGTGAATACAATGTGACTATAGAGTGACTACAGTGTGACTACAATGTGACTATAGTATGACTACAGCGTGACTACAATGTGACTACAGTGTGACTATAGTATGACTACAGCGTGACTACAGTGTGACTACAGTGTGACTACAATGTGACTATAGAGTGACTATAGAGTGACTACTATGTGACGACAGTGTGACTACAGTGTGACTACAGCGTGACTACAGCGTGACTACAATGTTACTACAGCGTGACTACAGCGTGACTACAGTGTGACTACAGCGTGACTACAGCGTGACTACAGTATGACTACAGTGTGACTATAGAGTGACTATAGAGTGACTACAGCGTGATTACAATGTGACTATAGTATGACTACAGTGTGACTACAATGTGACTATAGTATGACTACAATGTGACTAAAGTATGACTATAGTGTGACTACAGCGTGACTACAGTGTGACTACAGTGTGACTACAGTGTGACTACATTGTGACTACAATGTGACTATAGAGTGACTACAGTGTGACTACAATGTGACTATAGTATGACTACAGCGTGACTACAATGTGACTACAGTGTGACTATAGTATGACTACATTGTGACTACAATGTGACTATAGAGTGACTATAGAGTGACTACTATGTGACGACAGTGTGACTACAGTGTGACTACAGCGTGACTACAGCGTGACTACAATGTTACTACAGCGTGACTACAGCGTGACTACAGTGTGACTACAGCGTGACTACAGCGTGACTACAGTATGACTACAGTGTGACTATAGAGTGACTATAGAGTGACTACAGCGTGATTACAATGTGACTATAGTATGACTACAGTGTGACTACAATGTGACTATAGTATGACTACAATGTGACTAAAGTATGACTATAGTGTGACTACAGCGTGACTACAGCATGACTACAGCACGACTACAGTGTGACTACAGTGTGACTACAGTGTGACTACAGCGTGACTACATTGTGAATACAATGTGACTATAGAGTGACTACAATGTGAC
>NC_084738.1:72497051-72514551 GCF_033978785.1 Entelurus aequoreus | reverse complement strand
TCACTCCAAGTTCCTCCCAAATGAAAGATCCTTATCCTATCAGGTTAAGTGTATCCATACTACAGAGGAAACCCATTGCAGCTGCTTGTTTTCGCAGTGTTGCTCTTTCGGTCACTACCTTAAGCTTGAGGGTAAAATTGTACATGGACCAGGAAATTCAAAAGCTCTGCCTTCTGCTTCAGCTCTCTCTTCAACACGACGGTCCGGTGATGACACAGTGACCGCATTTTTGCAGACGCTGCGTCAATCTGCCTGTTGATCTCACTTGCAAGCTTTACCTCACTGGTAAACAAGCTCACGGGACACTTGAACTCCTCCACCCGGGGTAAGACTTCACTCCCACCATGGCCTCTGCGAACTGCCCCCACTCATCGCTGATAGTCACAAGGCAATCAGGAACAAATCCACTGCAAATATAAGAGATCGTCATGGGGTATCAGGCCTGTTTGCAGGCAAGGATGATCAGGGCTCTCCAGTCTTCTCTGTCGTCCGCTCTATATATGAGTTCTATATTATTGATGTTTCTGATAACATTTCTTAGGCTGTTGATATACTGTATGTTGTTCTTTGTCGACCTGGAGCTTTCTTTCCTACTAGTTTCCTTGTTAACATCAGTTTTTCTAAGCTGTCTTTTCTAAGGATATCCATCCATCCATCCATCCATCTTCTTCCGCTTATCCGAGGTCGGGTCGCGGGGGCATCAGCCTAAGCAGGTAAACCCAGACTTCCCTCTCCCCAGCCACTTCGTCCAGCTCTTCCCGGGGGATCCCGAGACGTTCCCAGGCCAGCCGGGAGACATAGTCTTCCCAACGTGTCCTGGGTCTTCCCCGTGGCCTCCTACCGGTTGGACGTGCCCTAAACACCTCCCTAGGGAGGCGTTCGGGTGGCATCCTGACCAGATGCCCGAACCACCTCAACTGGCTCCTCTCGATGTGGAGGAGCAGCGGCTTTACTTTGAGCTCCTCCCGGATGACAGAGCTTCTCACCCTATCTCTAAGGGAGAGCCCCGCCACCCGGCGGAGGAAACTCATTTCGGCCGCTTGTACCCGTGATCTTGTCCTTTCGGTCATAACCCAAAGCTCATGACCATAGATGAGGATGGGAACGTAGATCGACCGGTAAATTGAGAGCTTTGCCTTCCGGCTCAGCTCCTTCTTCACCACAACGGATCGATACAGCGTCCGCATTACTGAAGACGCCGCACCGATCCGCCTGTCGATCTCACGATCCACTCTTCCCTCACTCGTGAACAAGACTCCCAGGTACTTGAAGTCCTCCACTTGGGGCAGGGTCTCCTCCGCAACCCGGAGATGGCACTCCACCCTTTTCCGGGCAAGAACCATGGACTCGGACTTGGAGGTGCTGATTCTAAGGATATGTCCGAGGAATTTCAGCTGCCTATTTTGAATCGTTGCGATTAGAGATCCTCTTGTTTTAGCCTTTGCCTATACCTCTTTATTACTTTTCTTTTCAGTCCATAAAATTAGTATTTTTCTGAAGAACCACATTTCAGTTGCCTCTAATTAACGGGGACGGCGTGGCGCTGTTGGGAGAGTGGCCGTGCAGCAACCTGAGGGTTCCTGGTTCACCCCCACCTTCTACCAACCTCGCCACGTCCATTGTGTCCTTGAACTAGACACTTCACCCTTGCTCCTGATGGGTCGTAGCTAGGGCCTTGCATGGCAGCGCTCGCCATCAGTGTGTGAATGGGTGAATGTGGAAATAGTGTCAAAGCGCTTTGAGTACCTTGAAGAAATAAAAACGCCATCCAAATATAACCCATCATTTCTCAGTTGTTGATTGTTTAAAGTCCAGCATTCACAGTCGTAAAGTAGGACAGACCATACGTACGTTTTGAGGACTCTGAGTTTGAGATGTTTCTAATTTTAAATATAAGACTCATTTTGTTGAAGCTGTCTTTTGACACGGCAATCCTTTTGTTTATCTCTTTTTCACACCTCCCACCAGATGTCACTGTGACACCCAGGTATTTGAATTGACCCGCTTGTTTTATTGTCTTGTTGTTGCATGTGAGGTTCCATGCAGGTCGATGTGGTTTCTTGGAAACTGTTTTGTTGAGGTTTAAAGCCAGTCCGTTTGCTTCACCGTGGGCTACTGCTGTCTTCAGGATGTTCTGTGGTTTTTCTTCAGAGTCTGCCACTAGCACAGTGTCATCTGCATATCTGAGGTTGTTAACATTAATTTCTCCAATTTTACACCATCTTGATGATTGATGTTGCATAAGATCATTTCACTGTAGATGTTAAACAGAACAGGAGACAGTACACAACCTTGTCGAACACCCCTTTGAATGGCTTGGAATTGACTGCATTCACCATCTGTTCGGACTGCTGCTTCTTGTTCCCAGTGTAGCCGGGACGGGTCTGCAGGGTTCTATCTGTTACACCAGTACAGATTTATTGAAGAGATAAGACCTCAAACTAGACCCCCCCCCCCCCCCCCCCCCCCTCGACGCCTCGGCTGTGCCTAAAGTGATGTTGACTAAAATGATGAACAGAACTTGAGACAAAGGGCAGCCTTGGCAGAGGCCAATGTTCACTGGGAACAGGCTGGACTGACAATGCCAACCAGGCTCCTGCTCTACCTGTACAAAGACTAAATGACTCACAGTAGCATGATACAAATCCATTTACTCCCTTTGGTAGGCCATTTTTAGATTGGACCTGAAAATATTCTCAGAGCAGTGAATTGATCGCAACTGGACCGGTTATGATTTTATTGTTGTTTAATGGCCACCCTACCATCAAGACTTTTGTATCATTCCACCTTTTCTCAGGGGTTTTATTAGGTATTTTTAACAAGTTACTTTCTTTCCAATTGTTATTGACTGCAATGGACTTCCAGTTATCGGCTATGGCGCTACCTGTCGCTTGGGCATAAGCCCGCCAGTCTGGGAACACCTTTCATTGACCCCAAAGTGGTGTTAAACATGCAGAGGTATTATATTAGGACAATCAATGGAGGGACCTGTCTGGGCTGGAATCCTTCAGTTGTCTCAATATGGACCTAAACGGCGGTCGGTGGTCTGGGTTTTCGTTCCAGCAGACTCTGAGCAGTGAGTTGATGTTTTCATCACACAGCTCGGACAGCTCGGGTCTGATGGGTTCCCCGTGGAAGGGCCCCCGCAGCCTGGTGATGATCTCTGAGGGGGGAAAAGAAGATGGTTGTAACCCCTCAGAGAGACTGAGTGAAATATTTGAAAAGCAACCTTTAGGCAGAAGGTTGATGTCATGGTATGGTCCATTCCTGGAGTTGTACATGAGCTCCCACAGGATGATGGCAAAGCTAAACACGTCTGCTTTTGGCGTTCCCTTCACAGGGTGGTCGGCTTGTCTCAAAAGTTCAGGCGCTGTCCAGTACAACCCTGAAAAAAGCCAGCATATAAAGAACTGGTATGTGACACTTCAATGAGAACATCAAGCATTCTTTATGAAACCTAAACTTTTGTCTGCTAAAAGCCAACCTCCCGCTCTGACCTTCGTATTGGAAACTTTCCGGATAGACTAGCTTGCCTTTGCTGCCATATTTAAACTCCCACAGTCCGAATCCGGAAAGTTTAACCTGCAGCCGGCTGTCCACCATGCAGGTGCTGGTCTTTAGGTTGCCGTGAAACTTGAGGCTGCTTTTGTGAATGAAGTCCATGCCCTGGAGGACCAACCGAAATGCTTGTAGGTCCGAGTCTTGTATTTGTATTATTTGAAAAGAAGTAGACCTACATTGACAATGTCATAGGCAAACGAGAGCTTGAACATCCCATCCAGCTCAATGTCTGAGGCCTTCAAGACATCCTGCCAAAAAACAACAACAAACAGTTTGAGGACCTAAGTGAGCGTTGACGCCCTCTACTGGCAAAACAACTGACCCTCAGACTGCCTTTCCTGCAGTACTGCGTGACAAGACACACGTCTGGCGGCTCCACGCACGCCCCAAAGAACTGCACAAGGTTCTCGTGCTTCATCTCTTTCATCTGTCATGGTGGATATGGACATGATTAGCATGATTATAAGGATAAGTGCACGTTTGAAGAGATGAACGTTACCATGTTGAACTCAGCAAGGACTGAGGGTCTTTGGAGGTTGTCACAAACGTGGTTCTTCAAGTACTTGATGGCCACTTGGTTTCCCTGTGTGCAGTCACATGTTCTTCATTTACAAAACCCCAAAGCAGTGAAGTTGTCACGGTGTGTAAATGGTAAATACAAACAGAATACAATGACTTGCAAACACTATTCAACTTATAGTCAATTGAATAGACTGCAAAGACAAGATATTTAACGTTGGAACTGGTAAAGTTTGTTATTTTTTGCAAATATCAGCTCATTTGGAATTTGATGACTGCAACATGTTTCAAAAAAAGCTGGCACAAGTAGCAAAAAAGACTGAGAAAGTTGAGGAATGCTCATCGAAGACTTATTTGGAACATCCCACAGGTGAACAAGCTAATTGGGAACAGGTGGGTGCCATGATTGGGTATAAAAGCAGCTTGCTACTCTGGAATGCCCTCCCGGTAACAGTTAGAGATGCTACCTCAGTAGAAGCATTTAAGTCCCATCTTAAAACTCATTTGTATAATCTAGCCTTTAAATAGACCCCCCTTTTTTTAGACTAGTTGATCTGCCGTTTCTTTTCTTCTCTCCTCTTCTCCCCTGTCCCTTGCGAGGGGGAGTTGCATAGGTCCGGTGGCCATGGATGAAGTGCTGGCTGTCCAGAGTCGGGACCCCGGGTGGTCCACTAGCCTGTGCATCGGTTGGGGACATCTCTGCGCTGCTGACCCGTCTCCGCTCGGGATGGTTTCCTGCTGGCCCCACTATGGACTGGACTCTCGCTGATGTGTTGGATCCACTGTGGACTGGACTTTCACAATGTTATGTCAGACCCACTCGACATCCATTGCTTTCGGTCTCCCCTAGAGGGGGGGCGGGGGGGGGGGGGGGGGGGGGTTACCCACATATGCGGTCCTCTCCAAGGTTTCTCATAGTCATTCACCGACGTCCCACTGGGGTGAGTTTTTCCTTGCCCGTATGTGGGCTCTGTACCGAGGATGTCGTTGTGGCTTGTACAGCCCTTTGAGACACTTGTGATTTAGGGCTATATAAATAAACATTGATTGATTGATTGATTGATTCCATGAAATGCTCAGTCATTCACAAACAAGGACGGGGACGAGGGTCACCACTTTGTCAACAAATGCCTGAGCAAAGTGTTGAACAACAACATTTCTCAACAAGGAATTTAGGGATTTCACCATCTACGCTCCATAATATCATCAAAAGGTTCAGAGAATGTGGAGAAATCACTGCAGGTAAGCCATGATATTACGCACCTTGGATCCCTCAGGCGCTACTGCATCAAAAAGCCACATCGGCGTGTAAAGGATATCACCACATGGGCTTTAGGAACACTTCAGAAAACCACTGTCAGTAACTACAGTTGGTCGCTACATCTGTAAGGGCACGTTAAAACTCTACTATGCAAAGCCAAAGCCATTTAAAAACAACACCCAGAAACGCTTGGCTGGGCCCGAGCTCATCTAAGATGGACTGATGCAAAGTGGAAAAGTGTTCTGTGGTCTGACGAGTCCACATTTCAAATTGTGTTTGGAAACTGTGGACGTTGTTTCCTCAGGACCAAAGAGGAAAAGAACCATCCGGACTGTTCTAGGGTGAAAGTGTAAAAGGCAGCATGTGTGATGGTATGGGGGTGTATTAGTGGCCAAGACATGTTCTAGGGTGAAAGTGTAAAAGGCAGCATGTGTGATGGTATGGGGGTGTATTAGTGGCCAAGACATGGGTAACTTACACATCTGTGAAGGCACCATTAATGCTGAAAGGTACATACAGCTTTTGGAGCAACATATGTTGCCATCCAAGCAACGTTTATCCTTAATGATGATGCCTTTTTAGAACTTGCCTTTTGCGGGGGAAAGGGTTTTCCCTAAAGTGTTGGGGTGGTACCTGGTAGAGACCAATGGTGGAGTAGATGCGTTCTTTGCCCGTCTTGTCCCTCAGGCCGTAGCTTTTGTTAGACAAGGTGGAGTAGGAGCCTCCACTCCCACTCTGGCTCCTTGTGGTGCTGAAGGACAATCCCTGCAGACCCTGCGTGGAGGACACACCAACCAGACAGAACATGGGCCGAGTGCATCGCTCGGTCAAGGTGTACAAGGTAGGGTTCGTACCGACGCTTCCCTGATGATGCTGATGTCGCTGTAGTTGATGAGCCACCAGCGCGAGTCCTCCAGCCTCGTCTGGAGTCGCAGTTTCTGCAGGACCAGGACGCCCACGCCCAACACGGACAGCACGCCGATGACAGGGAAGGTGACAAGGAGGCCCATCAGGGCGATATCTGGGACGAGAATGCTCCTTGTCAAAAATGCACCCAATGCGGTCTTTTACTGGACTGTACCATTGCTCAGCCATTCACAGAGCTCGTTGTTGAAACCACACTCAGGGTTGTCAGACGGAGGTCTTCCTTTGGGCCAAACCACAGAACTAAACATGGCCGTTGGTCTGAAAGCATGTGATTCCAAGATGAATACTGGTGCCGATCTCCCTGAACTTGACCGGAGACGGTTACCGGATTCTCTTGATGCTGCTGTCAAAATTGAGGATGGGCACGAACGCGGCGGTGCCCGTTGTGTACTGCAGGTCGTAGATGGAATAGTCCAGGTTTCTTTCCCCGTCTTCATCAAAGTGTACCAGTCCAGAAGCTCCTACAAAAGAAGGTGGACACAGCTTGGCATGCAAGCTCACTTGACGCACACAAAGGTTGAAGGTTCAAGCTGCCGGCTACCGTAGAAGCGAACGCTGTTCTTGTTTTTTAATCTCCGCAAAATCTGACGACCGTCACGAGGATCCTTGCCGTCCTTTAAGACCTCCTTCAAGGCCATGGCGTAAAGAAGCACGGCGTCGTGCAGGTAGACCGAGTAGGTGCTAACCTGGAACGACCCAATCAACATGCAAGGTCTTCCCCCCCAAAACGTTCCAAAGGGACAGTACCTCTCTCTCAGACGTCAGGTTGCTCAGGAACGGCGGTCCTTTGAGTCGCTCGAAAACCTGCTCGAAGAAGTCATAGTACTCGTAGCCTTCGTACGACTTCTGGCCGATGATGAAGGCCATGTCGAAGGCTCGGAGGGCCGCCTGGTTGACGCGGCTGCTCAGGCTATGTTTCCACATGTTGTCCTGCTCAGTCAAGAAGATTGACATACGAGCAAGTTAGCTAAATGTTTACTTCGCAGATGAACTCAATTTCAAACTTGGAGCGTAAAGCCCCCAAAGTGTTGCTAGTGCTAATTCACACATTGGGTAGCCTGGCTAACAAAGTTTTATAAGAGTTGTGACGTTAGCATGAAGTGTTTTTAGCCATGTTGTACATGCTTGCTAGAAATGTACTAAAACTATTTGAGCAATGTCGTGCATGTTGCTTTGTAAGAATTAGCGAGGTAGCTAACTGGAAGTCGGTCACATACAAGTCTTGAATAGAACACATTTTTGGAAATATCACAGAAAATACCAAATTTGTCGGTTTTGTTTTGCTTGAAAGACTACTTTTAAAATATTCTCCACCATTACTCAACAACAACTAGCATGTCTACAGTTAACGTTGCTAATGCGAGAGTAACCCATATCATTTTGTTGAATTATGTTACTTAGCAGACTTCCATGAGTCAAATGTTTTTTTCGGGTTTGGTTCGTTTTGCTTTGTCTGTGATTTTTGTTACCTTTCTACTTCAATTTTTACAGCACTTTTCTGTTTTTAAAATTACGCTATGTAAATAAAACAAACCTTGATCTTGGAAAGCTGTCAATTATAACATGGCAAAGCCTAAACTCGATGGCTAACGTGAAACATTTACTTTGAATAGAACATTCAATATCATTTTGGAAATGTATATTCTTTTGGAAATATTACAAAACATACCGTTTTTTTTACTGTTTATTGTGTGAATGTTACTTTAAACAGCTGTTTATTGTTAGGGTTAGGGTTAGGGTTAGGGTTAGGGGTTTGGGTTAGGGTTAGGGTTTAGGGTTTCTGTTAGGGTTAGGGTTAGGGTTAGGGTTGGGGTTGGGTTTAGGGTTAGGGTTAAGGTTAGGGTTAAGGTTGGGGTTAGGCATAAAGAAAAAGAGTTGGTTAGGGTTAGGATTAGGGCTAGGGTTTAGGGTTAGGGTTAGGGTTGGGGTTGGGGTTGGGGTTAGGGTTAAGGTTAGGGTTAGGGTTAGGTTTGGTGTTAGGGTTATGGTTAGGTTTGAGGTTAGGGTTAGGGTTAGGTTTGGTTTAGGGTTAGGGTTAGGGTTAGGAGGAGGGGCAAAGGGAGTGCACTGTCCGTCTACAACCCGTCAAGGCGACGCCCACGCCAAACGCAGGACCCCCCCCCCCGGAGCCCCCGAATGAAAATGTGGTGGCAAACACATGCGCAGAAATTATTGTGGTTGTCCAACTACGCGTTTCGGCCCCCTAGGCCTAGGGCTAGGGTTGGGGTTGGGGTTAGGGTTAAGGTTAGGGTTAGGGTTTAGGGTTAGGGTTAGGGTTAGGGTTGGGGTTGGGGTTGGGGTTAGGTTTATGGTAAGGATTTAGGGTTAGGGTTATGGTTGGGGTTAGGGTTAGGGTTAGGGTTAGGGTTAGGGTTTGGGTAGGGTTAGGGTTAGGGTTAGGGTTAGGGTTGGGGTAGGGTTAGGGTTAGGGTTAGGGTTAAGGTTAGGGTTAGGGTTTTTACTGTATTTAGTACCTGTGTTACCTGTCATTGATTGATTGATTGAGACTTTTATTAGTAGATTGCACAGTACAGTACATATTCCGTACAATTGACCACTAAATGGTAACACCCCAATAAGTTTTTCAACTTGTTTAAGTCGGGGTCCGCGTTAATCCACGTTAAGCTAATGTTGCTAACATGGTTCTGGCTACTTTGGGGTCCTAAGCAGAATTTTATTCGGGTCAAAAGTATACATACAGCAATGTTAATATTTGCTTACATGTCCCTTGGCAAGTTTACCTGCAATAAGGCACTTTTGGTAGCCATCCACAAGCTTCTGCTTGACCACTTGACCACTAAATTGGTGCAGTTCAGCTAAATGTGTTGCTTTTCTGACATGGACTTGTTTCTTCAGCATTGTCCACACCTTTAAGTCAAGACTTTGGGAAGGCCATTCTAAAACCTTCATTCTAGCCTGATTTAGCCATTCCTTTACCACTTTTGAGGTGTGTTTGGGGTCATTGTGGTCACCTGCTTCACTGTAGCTTGCTTTCTGATCAGCAGGGGCTTGTATGTAGGAATTAGCATCACAGATAGAAGGTCTGAGGAGCCGAGGTGGGGGCGGGGTGCAGCTTTAAACGCGTGCTTAATATTGCTGTGCACCATGTCCAGCTTACTTCCACCCCTGGTTGCAAAATTCACATATTGATGGAAATGGGGGAACACAGTTTTCATGTTAGCTTGATTAAAGTCCCCTGCCACTAATGTAACGAAATTGTGTTCTTATCTTTACTGTAAAGTACAAATTTGAATAACAATAAAAAGGAAGTCTAAGTCAAAGTCTAATTGTCCTGTTGGAACACCCAACTGCGCCCAAGACCCAAACTCCGGGCTGATGATTTTAGCTTATCCTGAAGAATTTGGAGCTAATCCTCCTTTTTCATTGTCCCATTTAAAGCACCAGTTCCATTGGCAAAATAAATTCCAGGTGTTTTGTGTTAAAAGTAGTGAAAATGTCCAAATTAATGTAGCTTACCTAGCGTATCGTTCCGGAGAGTTCTGTGTTCTGGCTCCACATTGTACACGAAGAAAAGAGTGTCATCGTCAAGGTTTTACTCACCACGCCGCCACTGACCTCAAAATGTTGCACCAGGAAGAAGATGTAGTCTCCGCCCATCAGGCCCTGGCGCTCCGCCTCCATCAGCAGAGCGGCGGAGTCCTCTCTGTTGGTCACGACCACGATCACTAAGCACACACGCATGGCGGCGTCAACAAGACGGGTGGAGTTCGCCGCCACCAAGGCCACGCTCACCTCTGGCCACGGTGGCGATGTACGTCACGTGGCGAGACACCAGCCGCGGGTCGCTGGTGTCGAACTTGACGGCCGCCGTCAGCGTGAACCTGGACCGCAGTGGCGTCTCCACGGTTTTCCACAGAGCGTCCACTTTGTCCCAGGTGTTGGAGTCCAGCCCGCCCCCGATCATGGCCACGTGGGTCCAGCCGAAGAAGTCCAGGGTCTCGATCAGGACCTCGGCGCTCCTCTTGAGGGGCGGCACCACGTTGACGTAGGAGTCGTAGACGGCGGCGTCGTCCATCTTGGAGGACTGGCCCACGAAGCCGAACATGGGGACGCTCCACGCCGAGGCGATGAGGCCGGTTACCTTGGCAACAAGCAAGCAGACGTCACCTGATGGGGGGCGGGGCTTTGAAACTGTACATACTGTACATTACCTTTTGCACTATATTCATTTATTAGGGACCGCAATGTCCCTTTGGGACAGAGGACCCTATTTTAATTGTAAGGTTTTATCTTTTCTTTATTATTATTATTCCGCCGCCTCTTTGAGCTGTAATTTGACCCCCTAAACATACTTCAAAACTCACCATATTTGACACACACATCAGGACTGGCCAAAATTGCCATCTAATAAAAAAAAAAAAAAAAAAAAAAAAAAACTCAAAATTGCACTCTAGCGCCCCCTAGGAAAAAACACAGACAAAACTGCTTGTAACTTCCGTTAGGAATGTTAAAGAGACATGAAACAAAAACCTCTATGTAGGTCTGACTTAGCCCTACATTTCATAAACTGACATCCTTCAGCAAAAATCAACAGGAAGTTGGCAATTACCCCTTCAAAACAAAAGTTTTGTAAAAACAGTCATTTTTGCCTCTTTGAGCTGTAATTTGCCCCCCTTAAAATGCTTCAAAACTCACCAAACTGGACACACACATCAGGACTGGCGAAAATTGCGATCTAATAAAAAACAGAACCCCAAAACTCAAAATTGCGCTCTAGCGCCCCCTAGGAATAAAAAACAGACAAAACTGCTCCTCGGAGGAAAACACAGACAAAACTGCTTGTAACTTCCGGTAGGAATGTCGTAGAGACATGAAAAAAAAAACCTCTATGTAGGTCTCATTTAGACCTACATTTAATTCTTTTACATCCTTCAGCAAAAAGCAACAAAAAGTTGGCAATTACCCCTTCAAAACAAAAGTTTTGTAAAAACAGTCATTTTTGCCTATTTGAGCTGTAATTTGACCCCCTTAAAATACTTCAAAACTCACCAAACTGGACACACACATCAGGAGTGGCAAATTTTGCGATCTAATAAAAAAACCCAACCCCCAAAACTGGTTTCATAAAAACAGTCATTTTTGCCTCTTTGAGCTGTAATTTGCCCCCTTAAAATGCTTCAAAACTCACCAAACTAGACACACACATCAGGACTGGCGAAAATTGTGATCTAATAAAAAACAGAACCCCAAAACTCAAAATTGCACTCTAGCGCCCCCTAGGAAGAAAACACAGACGAAACTGCTCCTCGGAGGAAAACACAGACAAAACTGCTTGTAACTTCCGGTAGGAATGTCGTAGAGACATGGAAAAAAAACCTCTATGTAGATCTCACTTAGACCTACATTTCATTTTTTTGACATCCTTCAGCAAAAAGCAACAGGAAGTTGGCAATTACCCCTTCAAAACAAAAGTTTCATAAAAACAGTCATTTTTGCCTCTTTGAGCTGTAATTTGCCCCCTTAAAATGCTTCAAAACTCACCAAACTAGACACACACATCAGGACTGGCGAAAATTGTGATCTAATAAAAAACAGAACCCCAAAACTCAAAATTGCGCTCTAGCGCCCCCTAGGAAGAAAACACAGACACAACTGCTCCTCGGAGGAAAACACAGACAAAACTGCTTGTAACTTCCGGTAGGAATGTCGTAGAGACATGAAAAAAAAAACCTCTATGTAGGTCTCATTTAGACCTACATTTAATTCTTTTACATCCTTCAGCAAAAAGCAACAAAAAGTTGGCAATTACCCCTTCAAAACAAAAGTTTTGTAAAAACAGTCATTTTTGCCTATTTGAGCTGTAATTTGACCCCCTTAAAATACTTCAAAACTCACCAAACTGGACACACACATCAGGAGTGGCAAATATTGCGATCTAATAAAAAACCCAACCCCAAAACTTAAAATTGCGCTCTAGCGCCCCCTAGGAAGAAAACACAGACGAAACTGCTCCTCGGAGGAAAACACAGACAAAACTGCTTGTAACTTCCGGTAGGAATGTCGTAGAGACATGAAACAAAAACTTCTATGTAGGTCTTACTTAGACCTACATTTCATTCATTGACAACTTCCAGCAAAAATCCACAGGAAGTGTGCTATTTCCCCTTCAAAAAAAAAGTTGGTTCAAAACAGTCACCTTTTTTTTAGACATTATCTCCTCTGAGCGCGTTTGTCGGGTCGGCTTCAAACTAGCGTGAAAGAAAGAAGCACCAGTGTGACCCCAGGATGCAGGGAAGGTAGGTAATGTGCAGGTCAAGATATGTTGAATGGGTAAAGGCAGGAAACACCAGCAAAAGTCGGTCCCGTCCATCACTGCTTGCAGCTTTAATATTATTATTAACTTTCTACTTTTTTTTATGTCCATACCAATATGTTGGTACTGGTACCAAAATGTATTTCCATACATTTCTAAATAAAGGGGACCACAAAAAAATATCATTATTGTCTTTATTTGAGCAAAAAAATCTTAGTGTATATGAAACATATGTTTATTATGAGGGCGGTGTAGCTCGGTTGGTAGAGTGAGCGGACGTGCCAGCAACTTGAGGGTTCCAGGTTCGATCCCCACTTCCGCCATGCCTAGTCACTGCCGTTGTGTCCTTGGGCAAGACGCTTCACCCACCTACTCCCAGTGCCACGCACGCTGGTTTAAATGGAACTTAGATATACACTGGCTTCCTGTTCCACTCAGGATTGAATTCAAAGTCTCCCTACTAACCCACCAGTGCCTCCATGGAAATGCCCCCCTCTACCTCAAAGAACTACTCACCCCCAAATCCTCCACACCACACCTCGGCTACAGACAGGCTAACCTCCTCCAACCTCCGAGGACAAAGCTAGGAACAATGGGAGACCGGGCTTTCTGCTCCGCCGCTCCCAGTCTGTGGAACGCTCTCCCTGACCACCTGAGGGCACCACAGACTGTGGATGCTTTTAAAAAAGGCTTAAAAACCCTTCTTTTTAAAAAAGCCTTTTTTTTTTTTAGATATATGCATACTAGTTATAGCTATTTGGCTGTTCTAGTTTTAATTTTTATTTATTTCTTTATTATTTATTTATGTATTTATTTATTTATTTTATTTTTTCTTTTTTCTTTTTTTTTTTAATACACTGTAGCACTTTGAGATTGATTGACTTTTGTCGAAGCTAGAATGAATTATTGATGTTTCCAATGATTCTTTTGAGGAACACTGCTTCACTATATCAACTTTTCGGTTGACAAACTATGTTTGAAAAGCATTTCAATTCGTAAATCAATGTTACCCTCTTTTTTTTTTACTTGAGGGCTCCCATCAAGTTTGGTCCTGGGGATCCAGAAGGGTCTCAGTGATTAAAATGTTCAAAATAGGTCATATATTAGATTTTTTTTATTTTTTCATGTTGTATGCCCTTTTTTGTCAAAAACATGTTTATGGCAAAATACATACAGTATTTTCCCCCTCAAAATTTCATATTCAATGTGAAATAATTGCAGCAATTATTTCCTGAGGAATTACAGTTTGTTTTTTTAATCCCACAAATGGTTTGGAATCCAAAAGAGCCTGACTCAGAAAAGTGTTACAAATAAATCATACTGTACATTTAAAAATATGTTGGCTTTTTTAAAACTTTCAACGCTTAAGTAGATCAACTTCATGTCTATTAGTCAATTATACATTCTTATTACAACAAACAAAAAATGCACTATTTCCCCCCCGCGTAAATCATTTCAAAGTGGAATATTTAATGTGAAATAATTGGAGATCAATAATTCATAACATTGATTTAAATTCATTATTAATGACCGTTTGAAATTTTTTAAAATTTTTATATGATTTTTATATGATTTTTTTAAATTTTAATTTTCACTTTCAATGCTTAAATCTCTAGCTCAACTTCATATTCATCCATCAATTATAAGTTTATAATATTTGTTCCTGTTTTTTTTTCTTTGTTTTATGCACTTTTTGTCTTTTATATGGCAAACACACAAAGAATGCAAGCTTTTCTCCCCAAAAATGTGATGTGAAGTCATGGCAACCTTGAATATGTCAATAATCCATGACAACTTTCATTTTGATTCATTATTATTTTTCAAATAATGATCATTTAAAAAAATTTAAAAAATCCCAGTTAAATTTTTGAGGAACAAAATAGACCCACTGTTATTTTATGTATTTATTTATTTATTTATTTATTTATTTATTTATTTATTTATTTATTTATTTATTTATTTATTTATTTATTTATTTATTTATGTATTTATTTATTTATTTATTTATGTATTTATTTTAATTTTCACTTTCAATGTTTGAATCTCTAGCTCAACTTCCAATCTAGCCCTCATTTATAAGTTTATAATATTTGTTCCTGTTTTTTTTTTCTTTGTTTTATGCACTTTTTGTCTTTTATATGTCAAACACACAAAGAATGCAAGCTTTTCTCCCCAAAAATGTGATGTGAAGTCATGGCAGCCTTGAACATGTCAATAATCCACGACAACTTTCATTTTGATTCATTATTATTTTTCAAATAATGATCATTTAAAAAAAAAAAAAAATCCCAGTAAAATTTTTGAGGAACAAAATAGACCCCTGTTATTTTATTTATTTATTTATTTATTTATTTATTTATTTTGATTTTCACTTTCAATGCTTAAATCTCTAGCTCAACTTCCAATCTAGCCCTCATTTATAAGTTTATAATATTTGTTCCTGTTTTTTTTTTCTTTGTTTTATGCTCTTTTTGTCTTTTATATGGCAAACACACAAAGAATGCAAGCTTTTCTCCCCAAAAATGTGATGTGAAGTCATGGCAGCCTTGAATATGTCAATAATCCATGACAACTTTCATTTTGATTCTTTTTTTTTTTTTAAATAATGATCATTTAAAAAAAAAAAAAAAAAATCCCAGTAAAATTTTTGAGGAACAAAATAGACCCACTGTTATTTTATTTATTTATTTATTTATTTATTTATTTATTTATTTATTTATTTATTTATTTATTTATTTATTCATTTATTTATTTATTTATGTATTTATTTTAATTTTCACTTTCAATGCTTAAATCTCTAGCTCAACTTCCAATCTAGCCCTCATTTATAAGTTTATAATATTTGTTCCTGTTTTTTTTTCTTTGTTTTATGCACTTTTTGTCTTTTATATGGCAAACACACAAAGAATGCAAGCTTTTCTCCCCAAAAATGTGATGTGAAGTCCTGGCAGCCTTGAATATGTCAATAATCCATGACAACTTTCATTTTGATTCATTATTATTTTTGGCTTTAAAGAAAAAAACACCCGCATGACAACTTTGTGTTATTGTTTTCTTCTGATTATATTTCAGCTGTTTGCTCTTTTCTTCCACTTTTTGATGTTCGTGGTATTTGGTGGGAAGCGACCTACCTCGGCTTCTTCGGGACACGCCGGTCCGAAGACGGCGGACACGTTGTCCCTCCACACCTGCTGGATGAAGGCCCCCAGAGACCGCTTGGGGCTGCAGTCCGTGTCGGCGTAGACCAAGGCCAGGCTGTAGTTGCCCAACAGGGACGGGTTGGCGTTGACCTTGTCCACGGCGATCTGGATGGCGGCGCCCAGACGCGGCGCGCTGAAGGGGAAGGTGGCGTTCCACGGGGCCTGGAAGCCAATCAGCAGCTTGGGGTTGGCGGGGGGGGCGTCGCCGCCCCGGCCGGGGGTCAGGGCCAGCGCCAGGCGGAGCAGCAACACCCGGAAGAGGGCGCGGGACCAGGCGGCGCTCCTCGGCATCTTCAAGCTGTGAGCGGCGTGATGCCACAGGGCTTAAGTAGTGATGCTGGACAGGAGGGGAGGGGCCATCACTCCGAGGCAGGCCACCTCATTAGGTACACCTGCACAAGCCAAATCTTAACATCATTTGTTTGACTAACAAAAGTAGAAATGTTCCTTTTTTTGAAAACAAACTTTAAACCTTACATTTTTATAATGCATGTTTTTCATATTTTCATATTTTGACTGCGATGACGTACAATTGACCCTTGACCCCATTCCCCATGTGGTCAAATTATGGTAACCACATCTCAGGTGGCGAAGGGAAAATAAATATTGTAGTCAAGTAAAAGTTCTGTGCTGGAGTTTGCTGAGCAGGCCTCAAAAATATACTGCAAAACATCAAATAAATTATTTACTATAAATCAGGGGTTTTTCCACTACTAAAAATAAATAAATACATAAATAAATAAATAAATAAATAAATAAATATAATAATAATAATAATAATAATAATAATAATAATAAAGTAAATAAATAATAATAAAATAAATAAATAATAATAACAAATAAAATAAATAAATAATAATAAAATAAATACAATAATAAAATATGATAATAAATAATAATAATGAATACAGAAATAATAATAAATAAATAATAATAAATAAAAAAATAAATAAAAATAATAATAAATAAAATAACTAATATAATACTAATAATATTAACACAGAATTATTAGTAATGATGTTGATGATATCTGACCTACTCACACTTTACAACCTTGTCAAACGATTTGAAAGTAAAATAATAATTTCATGTTTCTTAAATAAACTGTCAATGAAATGAAAGAGCAGCTTCACCACTTTAGCCCTACTTTTTTTGCGCTTAAGAAACGACGACTTTGGCTGCAGACTTCTCAAACAAAAACTTCCATGCATCTCCACAGGGAGTGCTCGTGCTGACACACACACACACACACACACACACACACACACACACACACACACACACACACACACACACACACACACACACACACACACACACACACACACACACACACACACACACACCTGCAAGTGTTAACGAGCACAGGTGCATACATTCAAGGTGACACCTCTGCAGCTCTTCTTCCAGGAGGGTGTGAAACATCCCAGCAGGTAACTTCCAGGATAAATAATAATAATCATAACAATAATAATAATAATAATAATAATAATAATAATAATAATAATAATAATAATATGCCATCTTTATATTTATGCATCACTGAGTTGTTTATGTTTCAGCCTCTCAACATTTAAAATGTCATTAAAAGCAAGAAAGCGAGCTCTGACTTTGTATTATTTAGTATTTATTCAGCAATAAAACTCAGATTTAAGAGAGGAAAATGTTGCAACTGCTCTCGGCCTTTCACCCACTTACTAACTCTGCTAATGTTGGACATAATCGCTCGTCTTGGCTGTAAATGATTCATTTCCCAGC
>NC_084738.1:72472051-72489551 GCF_033978785.1 Entelurus aequoreus | reverse complement strand
TATTCAACTCTCACCCACAGAGAAAAGAGCAGACATTCTTGACAGACACGAAATATAGTTCAAAGGTCAGAAATTCCACTACATACCCCCCTTCCAGGGTTCCAGAACCCTGGACCATACCAATTTCTGATGTAGGCCACTTACTTAAAAATCTCTACCACAGATAGAGGCAAAAGCCCCAATGTTTTTATACGAGGCGAAATTCCTCTATGACCCTTCTACGGAGCGATCGCTGTTACCAGCCTGCAGTAAAACCATATCACAGAACACAATTAGTGGCCTACCCTTTGATTTAGTAAAATGGAATAACAGAATACTTTGATCATGAACATCATTGAACAAAGGTCAGAAATTCCACTACATTCTACTTGGGTTTTAGCCCAG
The DNA here is from genome assembly GCF_033978785.1 of Entelurus aequoreus. Lineage (NCBI taxonomy): Eukaryota > Metazoa > Chordata > Actinopteri > Syngnathiformes > Syngnathidae > Entelurus > Entelurus aequoreus. The sequence continues at coordinate 72,489,167 of NC_084738.1, read as the reverse complement.
TGGTCCCCAACCACTGGTCCGGGGACCGGTACTGGTCCGTGCCGCAGCTAAATGATTTGTAAATGACTGCATTTTCTCTGACTTAATCTTTGCTTGTCCCACTAGACTCACCAATAAGATTGTTTATAAATGGACAATAACACTCCTCTTAGGAAGTTGCCATTTCTTATATGTGTGGTAACTTTGTGACATGATACGATGCACAAACTCAAATTGCACTCTAGCGCCCCCTAGGAAAAAACACAGACAAAACTGCTTGTAACTTCCGTTGGGAATGTCGTAGAGACATGAAACAAAAACCTCTATGTAGGTCTGACGTAGACCTACATTCCATACACTGACATCCTTCAGCAAAAATCAACAGGAAGTTTGAAATTACCCCTTCAAAACAAAAGTTTCATAAAAACAGTAATTTTTGCCTCTTTGAGCTGTAATTTGACCCCCTTAAAATGCTTCAAAACTCACCAAACTGGACACACACATCAGGACTGGCGAAAATTGCGATCTAATAAAAAAAACCCAACCCCAAAACTCAAAATTGCGCTCTAGCGCCCCCTAGGAAGAAAACACAAACACAACTGCTCCTAAGAAGAAAACTCAGACAAAACTGCCTGTAACTTCCAGTAGGAATGTCGTAGAGACATGAAACGAAAACCTCTATGTAGGTCTGACTTAGACCTACATTACATTCGTTGACAACCCCCAGCAAAAATCCATAGGAAGTTTGCAATTTCCCCTTCAAAACAAAAGTTGGTTCTAAACAGTCGCCTTTTTTTTAAACATTATCTCCTCTGAGCGCGTTTGTCGGCTCGGCTTCAAACTAGCGTGAAAGAAAGAAGCACCAGTGTGACCCCAGGATGCAGGAAGGTAGGTAATGTGCAGGTAAAGATATGTTGAATGGGTAAAGGCAGGAAACACCAGCAAAAGTCGGTCCCGTCCATCGCTGCTTGCAGCTTTAATTTTGACTCTTTAAAATTCAAAATTCAACCGAAAAAAAAAGAGAAAAACTAGCTCATTCGAATCTTTTTGAAAAAATAAAAAAAATAATTTATGGAACATCATTAGTAATTTTTCCTGATTAAGATTAATTTTAGAATTTTGATGACATGTTTTAAATTGGTTAAAATCCAATCTGCACTTTGATCCTACAGATTTTCTAGATTTGCCAGAATAATTTTTTTGAATTTTAATCATAATATGTTTGAAGAAATATTTCACAAATATTCTTCGTCGAAAAAACAGAAGCTAAAATGAAGAATTAAATTAAAATGTATTTATTATTCTTTACAATAAAAAAAATCAATTGACTTGAACATTGATTTAAATTGTCATGAAAGAAGAGGAAGGAATTTAAAAGGTAAAAAGGTGTATGTGTTTAAAAATCCTAAAATCATTTTTAAGGTTGTATTTTTTCTCTAAAATTGTCTTTCTGAAAGTTATAAGAAGCAAAGTAAAAAAATAAATTAATTTATTTAAACAAGTGAAGACCAAGTCTTTAAAATATTTTCTTGGATTTTCAAATTCTGTTTGAGTTTTGTCTCTCTTAGAATTAAAAATGTCGAGCAAAGGGAGACCAGCTTGCTATTAAATAAATAACATTTCAAAAATAGAGGCAGCTCACTGGTAAGTGCTGCTATTTGAGCTATTTTTAGAACAGGCCAGCGGGCTACTCATCTGGTCCTTACGGGCTACCTGGTGCCCGCGGGCACCGCGTTGGTGACCCCTGATCTGCATAAATAGCGAGTGGCTGGACAGGACTGATTAAAAAACAATTAAAAAATAAATTAAATAAATAAAAATTGGGACATCCTGCGGGCCAGATCCCTACTCAGATCCCTCCGGGCTGTAAATTGGGGACAGATGCTCTAGAACAGCGGTCCCCAAACTACGGCCCAAGTAAAAAAAATAAAAAATAAATAAAATAAAAAATAAATAAAATAAAAAATAAATATATATATATATATATATATATAATATTATATATATATATATATATATATATATATATATATATATATATATAATATATATATATATATATATATACATATATATATATATATATATATATATATATATATATATATATATATATATATATATATATATATATATATATATATTCAGAGCACGATGATGTCAAGTTATTGATGGGAAAATGCATTTTTATACAATATAATTTGCCTGAGCGGCTAGGAGACCCCTAGAATAAAAAGCAGTAGAAAATGGATTAAAAAGGACAGACTAAAAAAAATTAATGATAAAAAAATAATGAAAAAATCTAATTATATATATATATATATATATATATATATATATATATATATATATATATATATATATATATATACATGCAGCATGTCAAAAAAAGTACATTTACACACACATTCATATTTACTGTACATATTTACACACATTCATATTTACTGTACATATTTACATAGAGGTTTTTGTTTCATGTCTCTACGACATTCCTACTGGAAGTTACAGGCAGTTTTGTCTGAGTTTTCCTCCGAGGAGCAGTTTTGTCTGTGTTTTATTCCTAGGGGGCGCTAGAGCGCAATTTTGAGTTTTGGGGTTGGTTTTTTTTTATTAGATGGCAATTTTCGCCAGTCCTGATGTGTGTGTCCAGTTTGGTGAGTTTTGAAGCATTTTAAGGGGGTCAAATTACAGCTCAAAGAGTCAAAAATGACTGTTTTTACGAAACTTTTGTTTTGAATGGGTAATTGCCCACTTCCTGTTGATTTTTGCTGAAGGATGTCAATGAATGAAATGTAGGTCTAAGTGAGACCTACATAGAGGTTTTTGTTTCATGTCTCTACGACATTCCTAACGGAAGTTACAAGCCGTTTTGTCTGTGTTTTTTCCTAGGGGGCGCTAGAGCACAATTTTGAGTTTTGGGGTTAGGTTTTTTTACTAGATCGCAATTTTCGCAGGTCCTGATGTGTGTGTCCAGTTTGGTGAGTTTTGAAGTATTTTAAGGGGGTCAAATTACAGCTCAAAGAGGCAAAAATGACTGTTTTTACGAAAGTTTTGTTTTGAAGGGGGAATTGATAACTTCCTGTTTATTTTTGCTGAAGGATGTCAAAGAATGAAATGTAGGTCTAAGTCAGACCTACATAGAGGTTTTTGTTTCATGTCTCTACGACATTCCTACTGGAAGTTACAAGCAGTTTTGTCTGTGTTTTCTTCCTAGGGGGTGCTAGAGCGCAATTTTGAGTTTTGGGGTTGGTTTTTTTTATTGATCGCAATTTTCGCAAGTCCTGATGTGTGTGTCCAGTTTGGTGAGTTTTGAAGCTTTTTAAGGGGGTCAAATTACAGCTCAAAGAGGCAAAAATGACTGTTTTTACGAAACTTTTGTTTTGAAGGGGTAATTGCCAACTTCCTGTTGATTTTTGCTGAAGGAAGTCAATGAATAAAATGTAGGGCTAAGTGAGCCCTATATAGAGGTTTATGTTTCATGTCTCTACGACATTCCAACTGAACTGTTGATTTTTGCTGAAAGATGTCAAAGAATGAAATGTATGTCTAAATGAGACCTTCATAGAGGTTTTTGTTTCATGTCTCTACGACGAAAGTTACAAGCCGTTTTTTCTGTATTTTCCTAAGGGGCGCTAGAGCGCAATTTAGAGTTTTGGGGTTTGGTTTTTTTATTAGATGGCAATTTTCACCAGTCCTGATGTGTGTGTCAAATATGGTGAGTTTTGAAGCATGTTAAGGGGGGAAAATTACAGCTCAAAGAGGCGGCGGAATAATAATAATAAAACCTTACAATTACAATAGGGTCCTCTGTCCCAAAGGGACATTGCGGTCCCTAAAAATCCTCAGTGCTGAACTCTGTAGAACTTGCACCTGGCTCGCTGACAACAAGCTATCCATCCACTTGGGTAAAACTGAATCCATCCTGTTTGGGTCCCACATCAACCTTAAGAAAGTCAATGACTTCACCATAAAAGTGGGTGACATTGTTATCACCAGGAAAGATGAGGTCACCTACCTAGGTTCCATTCTAGAGGCTAATCTTTCCTGTGATAAAATGGCAACCAAGGTCATCAAAAAGGTCGACCAACGAACGAGATTTCTCTACAGAATCTCCTCTCTGGTCAACAAAGCACCTTGAGGATTCTGGCGGGAACTCTCGTTCAACCCTTTTTCCATTACGCATGCACCTCCTGGTACCCTAGCACCTCCAAAACCCTCAAATCTAAACTCCAAACATCCCAGAACCAGCTAGTCAGATTACTTCTAGACCTCCACCCCAGATCCCACCTCACTCCTACCCACTTCTCTAAAGTGGGCTGGCTCAAAGTGGAGGACAGGGTTAAACAACTTGCACTGAGCCTGGTCTATAAAAATCCACTACACCTCCCTGATACCGAAGTACATGTCAAACTACTTCCTTAACGTAAATGACCGCCATAACCACAACACCAGGGGGTGCTCCACTAACCACGTAAACCCAGATTCCCAACTAACAAAGGTCTTAACTCATTCTCTTTCTATGCCACATCAATGTGGAATGCACTCCCAACAGGTATAAAAGAAAGGGCATCTCTATCCTCCTTCAAAACCGCAATAAAAGTTCACCTCCAGGCAGCTACAACCCTAAACTAACACCCTCCCCGGATTGCTAATAATCAAATGTAAACAATCAAATGCAGATACTTTTTCTATGCCTTCTGATCTCTCTCTCTCTCTCTCTCTCTCTCTCTCTCTCTCTCTATGTCTCTCTCTCTCTCTCTCTCTCTCTCTCTCTCTCTCTCTCTCTCTCTCTCTCTCTCTATGTCCACTACTTGATGTCCATACCCCCCCCCCCCCCTCCACACCCCTGATTGTAAATAATGTAAATAATTCAATGTGATTATCTTGTGTGATGACTGTATTATGATGATAGTATATATGATAGTATATATCTGTATCATGAATCCATTTAAGTGGACCCCGACTTAAACAAGATGAAAAACTTATTGGGGTGTTACCATTTAGTGGTCAATTGTACGGAATATGTACTTCACTGTGCAACCTACTAATAAAAGTCTCAATCAATCAATCAATGTCCTCCCAAAATAAATGTAGAGTGTCCCATTCCAAAAATGAATGATTCCCATTTTCAATATTATTACAAATATAACAGTTGTCAACCATAATGTTATTAAAGAAGTTAAAGTTCAAGTTAAAGTAGCAATGATAGTCACACACACACACTAGGTGTGGCGAAATTATTCTCTGCATTTGACCCATCACCCTTGTTCACCCCCTGGGAGGTGAGGGGAGCAGTGGGCAACAGCGGTGGCCGCGCCCGGGAATCATTTTGGTGATTGAACCCCCAATTCCAAGCTTGATGCTGAGTGCCAAGCAGGGAGGTAATGGCTCCCATTTTTATAGTCTTTGGTATGACTCGGCCGGGGTTTGAACTCACAACCTACCCATCTCAGGGCGGACACTCTAACCACTAGACCACTGAGTAGGTATTAATATTATTAATATTAATAATGTAAAGCATTTATTTTATTTATTTTATTTTTTGTTTTTTTTAGTGGGATAAAATAAGATAAATAAATTAAAAGAAAGAAAAAAAATGGGGAAAAAAAAACAAAAACTTTTTCTTGGATAGAAAAGAAAGAAAAACAATAAAAAAACAATTACATTAAAAAAATAGTAATTAATGAAAATGTTAGTGGACCAGCAGCACACACAACCATGTGTGCTTTAAAGACTGTATCCCTTGCAGACTGTATTATTCTAGATCAGTGGTTCTTAAAGGCCTACTGAAATGATTTTTTTTTATTTAAACGGGGATAGCAGATCCATTCTATGTGTCGTACTTGATCATTTCGCGATATTGCCATATTTTTGCTGAAAGGATTTAGTAGAGAACATCGGACCGAGAAAGCGACGATTACCCCATTAATTTGAGCCAGGATGAAAGATTCGTGGATGAGGAACGTGAGAGTGAAGGACTAGAGTGCAGTGCAGGGTGTATCTTTTTTCGCTCTGACCGTAACTTAGATACAAGCTGGCTCATTGGATTCCACACTTTCTCTTTTTTCTATTGTGGATCACGGATTTGTATTTGAAAGCACCTGGGATACTATATCCTCTTGAAAATGAGAGTCCAGAACGCAAAATGGACATTCACAGTGACTTTTATCTCCACGACAATACATCGGTGAAACACTTTAGCTACGGAGCTAACGTGATAGCATCGTGCTTAAATGCAGATAGAAACAAAAGAAATAAACCCCTGACTGGAAGGATAGACAGAAGATCAACAATACTATTAAACCGTGGACATGTAAATACACGGTTAATGCTTTCCAGGCTGGCGAAGATTAACAATGCTGTTGCTAACGACGCCATTGAAGCTAACTTAGCTACGGGACCTAGAGCTATGCTAAAAACATTAACTCTGCACCTACGCCAGCCAGCCCTCATCTGCTCATCAACACCCGTGCTCACCTGCGTTCCAGCGATCGACGAAGGACTTCGCCCGATCACCGATGCGGTCGGCGGCCCGGAGACGGAGGAAGTCAAGGTGAGGTCGGCGGCTAGCGCGTCTGCTATCCATCCCAAAGTCCTCCTGCTTGTGTTGCTGCAGCCAGCCGCTAATACACCGATCCCACCTGCAACTTTCTTCTTTGCAGTCTCCATTGTTCATTAAACAAATTGCAAAAGATTCACCAACACAGATGTCCAGAATACTGTGGAATTTTGAGATGAAAACAGAGCTTTTTTGTATTGGATTCAATGGGGTACCAATACTTCCGTATCAACCGTTGACGTCACGCGCATACGTCATCATACAAAGACGTTTTCAAGCGGAAGTGTGGCGGGGAATGTAAAATGTCACTTTCTAAGTTAACCCGGCCGTATTGGCATGTGTTGCAATGTTAAGATGTCATCATTGATATATAAACTATCAGACTGCGTGGTCGCTAGTAGTGGCTTTCAGTAGGCCTTTAACCTTGTTGGAGGTACCGAACCCCACCAGTTTCAGATGCGCATTCACAGAAGCCTTCTTTAGTGAAAAATTAAATGTTTGTTCTTTTCAAATTCAAGGCAAAGTTATATGTTTTTTTAGTGGTGCACAAAATGAAACGTGCATGAGCATCACCTTGTCCAAAGAATAAACCAACACAGTGCATGAACTCACAACAAATGACACACCTGCAAAGCAGATAGAAATGATAGGGAACATTGTTTGGGGGTGTCCATAATATGCCGATAGGGAGAAGTTTTTATTTTCACCATGAGTTGGGCGTGTCTTGACCTCCGCGGCAGAGGCTCTGCCGAACCCCTGAGGCCGACGCACCGAACCCCTAGGATTCCATCGAACCCAGGTTAAGAACCACTATATATTATTTTAAAATTATTATTATTATTTTATTTATTTATAGTAATATATAATTTTAAAATATTTATATATATATATATATATATATATATATATATATATATATATATATATATATATATATATATATATATATATATATATATATATATATATATATATATATATATATATATATATATATATATATATATATGTATAATATTTTTTATTATTATTATTACTATAAAAAATATTATTATTATTACTATAAAAAATATTATTATAAATACTATAAAAAATATTATTATTATTACTATAAAAAATACATTGTCAGACTGTTGATTATCTACTAAACTGACAAAGTTGGTGAGATAAAAAAAAGAAAACCTTTCAAAGTGCAGATATTTGAGTTGTAAGTGAACACTGTCCTCTTGTGGTCAAACGTCTTCATTACATCCACTGGCGCTTGCTTTTATTTTGAAGAACTCAAGACGAGCTTTTTCTGACACTGAATGTATGGAAGTGCATCTTTTTCACTGTATTTTGATGGAAATAATTTAAAACTATTTGGACAAATTGATTTATTGGAGCACAAAGTTGTCATGGATGACAGTCACATGGAGATGATGGGCACCAATACAACTTTTCCTAAATGGATTTTTTTAATTTTTTATCAATTTTTACAGAAATTAATATTCACTTCCTGATATCTAAATACTTTATAAATATTACAAGTGGGAATCTTGAAGCATAATACCATTCAATTAAAAATCTTATCGATGCATCTTTAATTCAGGTACAATGATGCAGTTTTACTTTTCATGTCACTAAATAAGTGTTAGTCACTTGGAAACCAACATTGAATGAGCGTGACCTTCGACACTGTATCAAAAAGCGACATCAATCTGTAAAGGATATCACCACATGGGCTCAGGAACACTTCAGAAAACCACTGTCACTAAATACAGTCGGTTGCTACATCTGTAAGTGCAAGTTAAAGCTCTACTATGCGAAGCGAAAGCCATTTATCAACAACACCCAGAAACGCAGCCGGCTTCTCTGGGCCCGAGATTATCTAAGATGGACTCATGCAAAGTGGAAAAGTGTTCTGTGGTCTGACGAGTCCACATTTCAAATTGTTTTTGGAAATATTCCACATGGTGTCATCCGGACCAAAGGGGAAGTGAACCATCCAGACTGTTTTTGATGCAAAGTGTAAAAGGCAGCATGTGTGATGGTATGGGGGTGTATTAGTGGCCAAGACATGGGTAACTTACACATCTGTGAAGGCACCATTCATGCTGAAAGGTACATACAGCTTTTGGAACAACATATGCTGCCATCTAAGCGCCGTCTTTTTCATGGACGCCCCTGCTTATTTCAGCAAGACAATGCCAAGCCACATTCAGCACGGCGTCGTAAAAAAAAGAGTGCTGGTACTTTCCTGGCCCGCCTGCAGTCCAGACCTGTCTCCCATGGAAAATGTGTGGCGCATTATGAAGCCTAAAATAGGACAGCGGAGACCCCGGACTGTTGAACCACTGAAGCTCGACATAAAACAAGAATGGCAAAGAATTCCACTTTCAAAGCTTCAACAATTAGTTTCCTCAGTTCCCAAACCTTTACTGAGTGTTGTTCAAAGGAAAGGCCATGTAACACAGTGGTGAACATGCCCTTTCCCAACTACTTTGTCACGTGTTGCAGCCATGAAATTATAAAGTTCATTATTATTTGCAAAAAAAATAAAGTTTATGAGTTGTAACATGAAATATGTTGTCTTTGTAGCATATTCAACTGAATATGGCTTGAAAAGGATTTGCAAATCATTGTATTCCGTTTATATTTACATCTAACACCATTTACCAACTCATATGGAAACGGGGTTTGTATATATATATATATATATATATATATATATATATATATATATATATATATATATATATATATATATATATATATATATATATATATATATATATATATATATATGCAACTCCCCACAACATTACAATATAACAACAACAAGTTATATTTTGTTTACTGCCAACATTTTGTATCGGGCTTTTGTTATTGTCTCCAACATTTAGAGTGACGTCACACAAGTCTGAATACTAAAACGTTTTGTCAGTTGAGGGATTTAAAATTGTTCCCACAAGACGTTGGTTGGTCCCTCATGTTGTTGGACTATTAATGATCAATCAGGTGTGACGTCACGGGCAGCGTGGTGACGACACCCATGTGACCCGCGCGGGGGCGTGTCCTCCTTCCTGCCACACAAGTCCAGCATCGGCTCTCCCCGCCGGTCCTCGATCCCGTCCTCTCCCGGTGGTCGTCGTTGCACGCGTGGACTTACCGGACGCTGCCAGGGTGAAACACTCCGCAACTCACCTGGGAAACAACATGGCTTCTCCCGCCACAGGTGCCCGCCGTCAGCAGGTAAGGAGCCCCCCCCTGCCCCCCCCCCCGTTAAAGAAGAAAAGTTGTATTTTATTTGTTGTGCTGCAGAATAAGCTGACATTATTCATTCATGTGCACTTTTATGGCACAAAAAGCGGAGAATGTGCGACTTCCGCTGACTGTGGAAGATGTTTGTGGTGCTGGTTAATCATCACTGCGCTTGCGCAACGTGCTGTCTTTTACACGCAAGCGGCAGGGGAAGGCAGACTTTTTTTATTGCTCGTCTTGGCTCTTTTTCAAGGTCAAAAAGTCTTGTTGCTCTCACATTTGCACATTGTGGAAGTAGTCTTTGTCCATTGCAACGCTCAAACCACAAGATCGATACTTGTGATACTACGTGATGGTATTTCACATCGTGCATGATATCATTAGCAGGAAAGTCACTCAATCTTGTCAAAATGAAAGGTTGATTGGCGGGGACTACTTTTCCTTCCGCCTGGGTGAGTACACCATGCACACCCGACTGGCAAGTCCAATGAGTCACTCATTATAATCCAACATGTGTCCTTTTATCCCAGGCAGACTACAATATTAATAAGATGATGATTTGATATCGTTTAAAGACAATGTGTGGTATCGCACATCACTGGTGTATAGGACAGTGTTGACGTTTATAGTAGGGGTGCTTGAAAACAAGTCGATTCACGTCTGAATGGGGATGTGACGATAAACGGTAACTGGAATTTGCAATTCCGGTTGGAAGGAATGGCGCGCGAGTGCCCGGTGTGTGCGCCAGCCGCCACACCGCCGGTAGGCTTGAATGTCCCGGGTGAGGTGAGTGTGTGGATGCTGGAACGGTTTGAATCGGTTGAAAAATGTGGGATGTGGAGAGGTTTGTATATTGCCCATCCATTGTCAATGGGGAGAAATTCCTGGAAATTCCTGTGAAAACCGGGAATTTGGGAAAAGGGAAGACATGTTTTGCGTTCTATGTATGGGAAAGGTGGTGTGTGTGTGTGGATGGAGGTTTAAAAAATGCACCAAAAAAAATTAAAATGTCCCATTCATTTCCCTGGAATTTCGGGAAAACCGGGAATTTTTGAAAATATTGATCCTAGCGTAATTGTCCCCAATGATATGAGTGGGTTGGTTTGGAATTTTTGGAATCGGTTGAAAAATGTTGACGTAGTAACAGTTTGAATTGAGAATGGGTATTTCCTGGAATTTCGGGGAAACCGGGAATTTGTACAGAAAAAAAAGAGTAACATTTGTAATGTTTTGTAGGTGGAATGGTCGAAAACGGTTGAGAAATGTGGACTGTGAAAACTTACCTAGGAGAGGTGAAAATAGGGCTTGGAAAAACGGGAATTTGGGGAATACCTGGAATTTTTTTAAACATGGAAAATGGTAGTTTGATTGTCCAAAGTGAGGTGAGTGTGTGGATGCTGGAACGGTTTGAATCGGTTGAAAAATGTGGGATGTGGAGAGGTTTGTATATTGCCCATCCATTGTCAATGGGGAGAAATTCCTGGAAATTCCTGTGAAAACCGGGAATTTGGGAAAAGGGAAGACATGTTTTGCGTTCTATGTATGGGAAAGGTGTGGTGTGTGTGGAGGGAGGTTTAAAAAATGCACCAAAAAAAATTAAAATGTCCCATTCATTTCCCTGGAATTTCGGGGAAAACCGGTAATTTTTGAAAATATTGATCCTAGCATAATTGTCCCCAATGATATGAGTGGGTGGTTTGGAATTTTTGGAATCGGTTGAAAAATGTTGACGTAGTAACAGTTTGAATTGAGAATGGGTATTTCCTGGAATTTCGGGGAAACCGGGAATTTGTACAGAAAAAAAAGAGTAACATTTGTAATGTTTTGTAGGTGGAATGGTCGAAAACGGTTGAGAAATGTGGACTGTGAAAACTTACCTAGGAGAGGTGAAAATAGGGCTTGGAAAAACGGGAATTTGGGGATTACCTGGAATTTTTTTAAACATGGAAAATGGTAGTTTGATTGTCCAAAGTGAGGTGAGTGTGTGGATGGTGGAACGGTTTGAATCGGATGAAAAATGTGGGATGTGGAGAGGTTTGTATATTGCCCATCCATTGTCAATGGGGAGAAATTCCTGGAAATTCCTGTGAAAACCGGGAATTTGGGAAAAGGGAAAACATGTTTTGCGTTCTATGTATGGGAAAGGTGGTGTGTGTGGTGGATGGAGGTTTAAAAAATGCAAAAAAAAAATTGAAAATGTCCCATTCATTTCCCTGGAATTTTGGGGAAAACCGGGAATTTTTGAATATATTGATCCTAGCGTAATTGTCCCCGATGATATGAGTGGGTTGGCGTTGGAATTTTTGGAATCGGTTGAAAAATGTTGACGTAGTAACAGTTTGAATTGAGAATGGGTATTTCCTGGAATTTCGGGAAAACCGGGAATTTGTACAGAAAAAAAAGGGTAACATTTGGAATGTTTTGTAGGTGGAATGGTTGAAAACGGTTGAGAAATGTGGACTGTGAAAACTTTCCTAGAAGAGGTGAAAATAGGGCTTGGAAAAACCGGGAATTTGGGGAATACCTGGAATTATTTTTAACTTGGAAAATGGTAGTTTGATTTTTCAAAGTGAGGTGAGTGTGTGGATGGTGGAACGGTTTGAATCGGATGAAAAATGTGGGATATGGAGAGGTTTGTATATTGCCCATCCATTGTCAATGGGGAGAAATTCCTGGAAATTCCTGTGAAAACCGGGAATTTGGGAAAAGGGTAAACATGTTTTGCGTTCTATGTATGGGAAAGGTGGTGTGTGTGTGGACGGTTGAAAGGTTGGAATCGGGTTTAAAAAACCAAACATTTTTTAGAAAATGTCACATTCATTTACCTGGAATTTCGGTAAAAATTGGGAATTTTTGGGAATTTTTAAAAATATTTATCCTAGCGCAATTTTACCCGATGATATGAGTGGGTTGGAGTTGGAATTTTTTTATTTGGTTGAAAAATATTGACGTAGTAACAGTTGGAATTGAGAATGGGTATTTCGGAATTCCTGGAATTTCGGGAAAACCAGGAATTTGTACGAAAAAAAAGAGTAACATTTGTTGTTCCAACTAAGAGGAATGTTTTGAAGGCGGAATGGTCAAAAACAGTGGTTTGTATATTGCCCATCCATTGTCAATGGGGAGAAATTCCTGGAAATTCCTGTGAAAACCGGGAATTTGGGAAAAGCGAAAACATGTTTTGCGTTCTATGTATGGGAAAGGTGGTGTGTGTGGACGGTTTTTAGAAAATGTCCCATTCCTTTACCTGGAATTTCTGTAAAAATTGGGAATTTTGGGGAATTTAAAAAATATTTATCCTAGCGCAATTTTCCCCGATGACATGAGTGGGTTGGAGTTGGAATTTTTGGAATGGGTTGAAAAATGTTGACTTAGTAACAGTTGGAATTGAGAATGGGTATTTGGGAATTCCTGGAATTTCGGGAAAACCAGGAATTTGTACGAAAAAAAAAATAGTAACACTTGTTGTTCCAACTAAGAGAAATGTTTTGAAGGTCAAAATGGTTGAAAAATGTGGACTGTGAAAACTTTCCAGGAAAAGGTGAAAATAGGGCTTTGAAAAACCGGGAATTCTGAGGAACAAAATGATCGGACTCTCTATCGGACGCATTTTTTCGTATTGATATGGATGATACCATGTTGATTGATTTAACAGGAAAAAAGAGCGAAGGTTTGTTGTTTATTTCAACTATTTTTATCCGATTAATCGAGCAAACTAATCGATTATTCATATAATCGCTCGCTACTTTAGTCGTAGTCGTCATTTTTGACTCTTTTATGCTTCCGACTTTATTTATTTATTTGTATTTATTTGCAAGACTGCTTGTGTCAGAGCTTTTATCGGATATTACTCCCGATACTTGTTTTTTATGCTGATATCGGACCAATATCACTACTCTATCACCCCAGTGATGTATAAAATTGTTTTAATATAAAAAAAATGTTTCTATGCAGAACTGCTTGTTTTTTAAATTTTTATAATTTTTAATTTGAATTTTTTTTTTTTGCAGGACAGCTTGTTTTTTTAAATTTTATATTTTAAATTGTTTTTAAAATATTTTTAAAATTATCCATCCATCCATTTTCTACTGCTTATTCCCTTCGGGGTATATATTTATTATTTTTACTATTATTTATTTGTAATGATTTATTTTCAAGACTGCTTGTATCAGAGCGTTTATCGGATATTACCCCTGATACTTGGTTTTCATGCTGATATTGGACCGATATCACTATCAGATCACCCCTACATGACAGTGATTTATTTTATTTTTTATAGTTAATTATTTCATTTGTTTTTGCAGGACTGCTTGTTTTTTGTTGTTGTTTTTTTAGAATTGTTTTTTTAATTGTTTTTATTTTTTGCAGGACTGTTTGTTTTTAAAATGTTAAATTTGTAATCTTTTGTAAAAAGTATTTTTTAAATGATTATTATTATTATTATATCACCATTATTTATTTATTCGTATGTATTTTCAAGACCGCTTGTATCAGAGCGTTTATCGGTTTACCCCCGATACTTAGCTTTTATGCTGATATCAGACTGATATCACTATCAGATCACCCCCACATGACAGTGATTTATTTTATTTTTCATAACTGTTATTATTTTATTTTTTTTCAGAACTGCTTGTTTTTTATTTTTTATAATTTTCTATTTTAATTGGTAATTATTTGTTTTCTGCAGGACTGCTTGTTTTTTAAATGTTATATTTTTAATGTTTTCAAAATATATTTATTATTATTATTATATTACTATCATTTATTTATTTGTATTTATATTCAAGACCACTTGTATCAGAGCGTTATCGGATTTTACCCCCGATACTTGGTATTCATACTGATATCGGACCGATATCACTACTCTATCACTACTCTATCACCCCTACATGACTGATTTATTTTATTTTTTATAATTAAAAAAAATAAATTCTATGCAGGACTGCTTGTTTTTTAAATTTTATATTTTAAATTGTTTTCAAAATATTTTTAAAATTATATTTGTATTATTTTTACTATTATTTCACTATCACTTATATCACTATCAGATCACCCTTACATGACAGTGATTTATTTTTTTATAGTTAATAATTTTTATTTTTTTGCAGGAATGATGTTTTTTTGTTTTTTTTAATAATTTTTATTTTTAATTATTACTTAACATTTTTTTGCAGGACTGCTTGTTTTTAAAATCTTATATTTGTAATTGTTTATAAAAAGTATTCTTAAAATTATTATTATTATTATTATTATTATTATATCACCATTATTTATTTATTCTTATGTATTTTCAAGACCGCTTGTATCAGAGCGTTTATCGGTTTACCCCCCGATACTTAGCTTTTATGCTGATATCGGACTGATATCACTATCAGATCACCCCTACATGACAGTGATTTATTTTATTTTTCATAACTATTATTATTTTATTTTTTTTCATAACTGCTTGGTTTTTTATTTTTTATAATTTTCTATTTTAATTGGTAATTATTTGTTTTTTGCAGGACTGCTTGTTTTTTTAAATGTTATATTTTTAATGTTTTCAAAATATATTTATTATTATTATTATTATTATTATTATTA
Source organism: Entelurus aequoreus (assembly GCF_033978785.1). Lineage (NCBI taxonomy): Eukaryota > Metazoa > Chordata > Actinopteri > Syngnathiformes > Syngnathidae > Entelurus > Entelurus aequoreus. The sequence goes on along the minus strand of NC_084738.1, from coordinate 72,473,800 downwards.
TTATTATATTACTATCATTTTTTTGTTTGTATTTATTTTCAAGACCACTTGTATCAGAGCGTTATCGGATTTTACCCCCGATACTTGGTATTCATACTGATATCGGACCGATATCACTACTCTATCACTACTCTATCACCCCTACATGACTGATTTATTTTATCTTTTATAATTTAAAAAAATAAATTCTATGCAGGACTGCGTGTTTTTTAATTTTTAATTTTTTTTTTTTTTTTTTGCAGGACTGCTTGTTTTTTAAATGTTATATTTTAAATTGTTTTCAAAATATTTTTTAAATTATATTTTTATTATTTTTACTATTATTTCACTATCACTTATATCACTATCAGATCACCCTTACATGACAGTGATTTATTTTTTTATAGTTAATAATTTTTATTTTTTTTGCAGGACTGATGTTTTTTTTTTGTTTTTTTTATAATTTTTATTTTTAATTATTACTTAAAAATTTTTTGCAGGACTGCTTGTTTTTAAAATGTTAAATTTGTAATTTTTTATAAAAAGTATTTTTTAAATTATTATTATTATTATTATATCACCATTATTTATTTATTCGTATGTATTTTCAAGACCGCTTGTATCAGAGCGTTTATCGGTTTACCCCCCGATACTTAGCTTTTATGCTGATATCGGACTGATATCACTATCAGATCACCCCTACATGACAGTGATTTATTTTATTTTTCATAACTATTATTATTTTTATTTTTTTCAGAACTGCTTGTTTTTTATTTTTTATAATTTTCTATTTTAATTGGTAATTATTTGTTTTTTGCAGGACTGCTTGTTTTTTAAATGTTATATTTTTAATGTTTTCAAAATATATGTTTTATTATTATTATTATTATTATTATTATATTACTATCATTTATTTATTTGTATTTATTTTCAAGACCGCTTGTATCAGAGCGTTATTGGATTTTACCCCTGATACTTGGTTTTCATACTGATATCGGACCGATATCACTACTCTATCACTACTATATCACCCCTACATGACAGTGATTTACTTTATTTTTTATAATAAAAAAATAAGAAAAATTCTATGTAGGACTGCGTGTTTTTTAATTTTAATATTTGTTTTTTTTGCAGGACTGCTTGTTTTTTTAAATTTTATGTTTTAAATTGTTTTCAAAATATTTTATAAATTATATTTTTTATTATTTTTACTATTATTTCACTGTCACCTATATCACTATCAGATCACCCCTACATGACAGGGATTTATTTTGTTTTTTATAGTTAATTATTGAAAAAATGTTTTGCAGGACTGCTTGTTTTTTTTAATTTTTAATAATTTTTATTTTTAAATGTTATTTTAATTTTTTTGCAGCACTGCTTGTTTTTAAAATGTTACTTTTTACAAAATATTAAACAAATATATCTTTAAATTGATTATTATTACTATTATATCACCATTATTTATTTATTCGTATGTATTTTCAAGACCGCTTGTATCAGAGCGTTTATCGGTTTACCCCCGATACTTAGCTTTTATGCTGATATCGGACTGATATCACTATCAGATCACCCCCACATGACAGTGATTTATAAAAAAAATTATACTTAATTCCTTTTTTTTTGCAGGACTGCTTGTTTTTTTTGTTTTTTTTTAATCATTTTTATTTGCAATTGTTAAGTTAAATATTTTTGCAGGACTGTTTGTTTTTTCAATTTTATATTTGTAATTTTTTATAAAAAGTACATTTAAAATGATGATGATGATTA
>NC_084738.1:72459551-72464551 GCF_033978785.1 Entelurus aequoreus | reverse complement strand
CAGGACTGATTTTTTTTTTTTTTTTAATAATTTTCAATTTTAATTGGTAATTTATATATATATATATATATATATATATATATATATATATATATATATATATATATATATATATATATATATATATATATATATATATATATATATATATATATATATATATATATATATATATATATATATATATATGTATGTATACATATGTATACATACAGTATATGTATGTATACATATGTATACATACAGTATATGTATGTATACATATGTATACATACATATATATATATATATATATGTATGTATACATATGTATATATACAGTATATGTATGTATACATATGTATATATATATATATATATATTCATATATATTCATATGTGTGTATATATATATATATATTCATATATACTGTATATATATATATATATATATTCATATATACTGTATATATATATATATATTTTTTTATTTTTTTATTTTTTTTTGCAGGACTGCTTGTTTTTTTTTAAAACAAGCAGTCCTGCACAAAAACAAAAATACAATTAAAATGATAAAAATTTAAAAAACAAGCAGGACTGCTTGTTTTTTTTTACATTTTATCATTTTAAATTTTAGTTGTTAAAATGTTACAAACATTTTTGCAGGACTGCTTGTTTTTTTAATTTGATGGGTTTTTTTATTTAAAAAAAAAACAAAAAACATTTTTAATTATTATTTATTTACTTGCAGGGCTGTCAAGCCTTCGATACTTTTTTTTATTCATGCTGATATCAGCCCGATATCACTATCGGACCTGACGGTGCTGCTCAGGTCCACTGACAACAAGTACATTCCAGACCCTCTGCAGCCACGTCTCCATCCTGTACTTTACCTGTACTTTACCTGTACTTTACCTCTGTCATCAAGTCACAAGGTGGTGTTTAGCGTGTTCTCGTGGCAGAAGAAGAAGTCAAAGTATGTCATTACTCACAGAAGAAGAAGTCAAAGTGTGTCATTACTCACAGAAGAAGAAGTCAAAGTGTGTCATGACTCACAGAAGAAGAAGTCAAGGTGTGTCATGACTCAGGTGTCCATTAGTAGGTGTGCATTAATTGCCACTAATGGACGCCACTCAGGAACACAACCTTTGTTTTCCCCGCCATGTTTGTTCAGTGTCTTGTCCGCCATGGTCCCCGGTGTCTTGTCCGACATGGTCCCCGGTGTCTTGTCCGCCATGGTCCCCGGTGTCTTGTCCGCCATGGTCCCCGGTGTCTTGTCCGCCATGGTCCCTGGTGTCTTGTCCGACATGGTCCTCTGTATCTTGTCCGCCATGGTCCCCGGTGTCTTGTCCGCCATGGTCCCCGGTGTCTTGGCCGCCATGGTCCCCGGTGTCTTGTCCGCCATGGTCCTCGGTGTCTTGGCCGCCATGGTCCCCGGTGTCTTGGCCGCCATGGTCCTCGGTGTCTTGGCCGCCATGGTCCCCGGTGTCTTGGCCGCCATGGTCCCCGGTGTCTTGTCCGCCATGTTCTTGTCCGCCATGGTCCCCGGTGTCTTGTCCGCCATGTTCTTGTCCGCCATGGTCCCCGGTGTCTTGTCCGCCATGGTCCCCGGTGTCTTGGCCGCCATGGTCCCCGGTGTCTTGGCCGCCATGTTCCCCGGTGTCTTGGCCGCCATGGTCCCCGGTGTCTTGGCCGCCATGGTCCCCGGTGTCTTGGCCGCCATGGTCCCCGGTGTCTTGGCCGCCATGGTCCTCGGTGTCTTGGCCGCCATGGTCCCCGGTGTCTTGGCCGCCATGTTCTTGTCCGCCATGGTCCCCGGTGTCTTGTCCGCCATGGTCCCCGGTGTCTTGGCCGCCATGGTCCCCGGTGTCATGGTCCCCGGTGTCTTGGCCGCCATGGTCCCCGGTGTCTTGGCCGCCATGGTCCCCGGTATCTTGGCCACCATGGTCCCCGGTGTCTTGTCCGCCATGGTCCCCGGTGTCTTGGCCGCCATGGTCCCCGGTGTCTTGGCCGCCATGTTCTTGGCCGCCATGGTCCCCGGTGTCTTGGCCGCCATGGTCCCCGGTGTCTTGGCCGCCATGGTCCCCGGTATCTTGGCCACCATGGTCCCCGGTGTCTTGTCCGACATGGTCCCCGGTGTCTTGGCTGCCATGGTCCCCGGTGTCTTGGCTGCCATGGTCCCCGGTGTCTTGTCCGACATGGTCCTCTGTGTCTTGTCCGCCATGGTCCCCGGTGTCTTGTCCGCCATGGTCCCCGGTGTCTTGGCCGCCATGGTCCTCGGTGTCTTGGCCGCCATGGTCCCCGGTGTCTTGTCCGCCATGTTCTTGTCCGCCATGGTCCCCGGTGTCTTGTCCGCCATGTTCTTGTCCGCCATGGTCCCCGGTGTCTTGTCCGCCATGGTCCCCGGTGTCTTGGCCGCCATGGTCCCCGGTGTCTTGGCCGCCATGGTCCCCGGTGTCTTGGCCGCCATGTTCCCCGGTGTCTTGGCCGCCATGGTCCCCGGTGTCTTGGCCGCCATGGTCCCCGGTGTCTTGGCCGCCATGGTCCCCGGTGTCTTGGCCGCCATGGTCCCCGGTGTCTTGGCCGCCATGTTCTTGTCCGCCATGGTCCCCGGTGTCTTGTCCGCCATGGTCCCCGGTGTCTTGTCCGACATGGTCCCCGGTGTCTTGGCTGCCATGGTCCCCGGTGTCTTGGCCGCCATGGTCCCCGGTATCTTGGCCACCATGGTCCCCGGTGTCTTGTCCGCCATGGTCCCCGGTGTCTTGTCCGCCATGGTCCCCGGTGTCTTGGCCGCCATGGTCCCCGGTGTCTTGGCCGCCATGTTCTTGGCCGCCATGGTCCCCGGTGTCTTGGCCGCCATGGTCCCCGGTGTCTTGGCCGCCATGGTCCCCGGTATCTTGGCCACCATGGTCCCCGGTGTCTTGTCCGACATGGTCCCCGGTGTCTTGGCCGCCATGGTCCCCGGTGTCTTGGCCGCCATGGTCCCCGGTGTCTTGTCCGACATGGTCCCCGGTGTCTTGGCCGCCATGGTCCCTGGTGTCTTGGCTATGGACTTGTCCTGCAGACTAGCTCGTTAGCGCACGTTAGCATCACTGCCGTCTGACACGCACCTAGGACAAGCGGCCGTGACACGCGTATATTGTTTCATGCACCTGGAACCTTCTCGTAGTGCTGGGTCATGGCTTCAGGCCACACACACAGACAGACACACACACACACACACACACACACACACAGACACACACACACAGAGACACACACACACACACACACACACACACACAGACACACACACACACACACACACACACACACACGCTGAGAGATGTGCGAGCCATAAAGAATCAGGTTTGTTGTTTGCAGTGAGAATGGAAGCCATTAAAGGCTGTGGACTGTTTGCTATGAAGGAGCTTTTATTGTGTGTGACTCGTTCACTAGATGCCCTTTGCTGCTCGCCACAATGGACTGATGTGTGCACGACTCCGTCACACAAACGTCTTCTGTCACCAACACAACTTTGTTCCTAGTACTACTACTGGTAGTGGTGGTGGTGATGGCAGTTGGAACAGGATTTTATTTTTTTATTTTTTTGTAGGACTGCTTGTTTTTAAAAATGTATCAGATCTCCCCTACATGACAGTGATTTATTTAATTTTCTACAGTTAATTTTTTTTTTTTTTTTTGCAGGACTGCTTGTTTTTTTCTATTTTTTTATTATTTTTATTTTTAATTGTTAATTTTTATCTTTTTGCAGGACTGCTTGTTTTTTCAATTTAATATTTGTAATTTTTTATGAAAAGTATTTTTAAAAAGATGATTATTATTATTATATCACAATTATATAGCGTTTAATGATATCACTATCAGATCACTCCTACATGACAGTGATTTATTTTATTTTTTAGAACTTTTTTTTTTTTTTTTTTTGCAGGACTGCATGTTTTAAATTTTTTATAATTTTCTATTTTAATTGGTAATTTTTTTTTTTTTTTCAGTACTGCTTGTTTTTTAAATGTTATATTTTAAATGTTTTCAAAATATTTTTATTATTATTAGTAGTAGTATTAGTATTATCATTTATTTATTTGTATTTATTTTCAAGACTGCTTGTATCAGAGCGTTTATCGGATTTTACCCCGATACTTGGTTTTCATGCTGATATCGGACCGATATCACTACTCTATCACCCCTACATGACAGTGATTTATTAAATTTTTTACAGTTAATTATTTTTATTTTTTTTGCAGGACTGCTTGTTTTTTTTAATTTTTTTATTATTTTTATCTTTAATTGTTAATTTTTATCTTTTTGCAGGACTGCTTGTTTTTTCAATTTAATATTTGTAATTTTTTATAAAAAGTATTTTTAAAAGGATGATGATTATTATTATTATATCACTATTATATAGCGTTTAATGGTTTACACCCGATACTTAGCTTTTATGCTGATATCGGACTGATATCACTATCAGATCACCCCTACATGACAGTGATTTATTTTATTTTTTATAACTATTATTATTATTATTTTTTTGCAGAACTGCATGTTTTAAATTTTTTATAATTTTCTATTTTAATTGTTTTTTTCCGTTTTTTTTTTCGGTACTGCTTGTTTTTTAAATGTTATATTTTAAATGTTTTCAAAATATGTTTGTTATTATTAGTATTAGTATTATCATTTATTTATTTGTATTTATTTTCAAGACTGCTTGTATCAGAGCGTTTATCGGATTTTACCCCCGATACTTGGTTTTCATGCTGATATCGGACCGATATCACTACTCTATCAACCCTACATGACAGTGATTTATTTTATTTTTTATAATACATTTTATTTTTTGCAGGACTGCTTGTTTTTGCACCTTCATTTTAAGAGATTATAGTTAAGTGTTTAATGTGATTTTATTATTTTATTATCACTAGCGGATCAAGGATGAGGACTAGCTAAACATGGTATCACACACAAGTAAACACGCTGCAGGACTGCTCGTATCGCACATGATATCACACACAAGTCAACAC
>NC_084738.1:72452051-72454551 GCF_033978785.1 Entelurus aequoreus | reverse complement strand
AGGCCATGCAGAGTTGGGGTTAGGGTTGGGGTTAGGGTTGGGGTTAGGGTTAGGGTTGGGGTTGGGGAAGACTCTTAGTTAATGGCTTACTGCTTGTATAATAAGGCCATGCAGGGTTGGGGTTAGGGTTGGGGTTAGGGTTGGGGTTAGGGTTGGGGTTGGGGTTAGGGTTGGGGGTTAGGGAAGACTCTTAGTTAATGGCTTACTGCTTGTATAATAAGGCCATGCAGAGTTGGGGTTAGGGTTGGGGTTAGGGTTGGTGTTAGGGTTGGGGTTAGGGTTAGGGTTGGGTTTGGGGAAGACTCTTAGTTAATGGCTTACTGCTTGTATAATAAGGCCATGCAGGGTTGGGGTTAGGGTTAGGGTTGGGGTTAGGGTTGGGGTTGGGGTCAGGGTTGGGGTTGGGGTTGGGAAAGACTCTTAGTTAATGGCTTACTGCTTGTATAATAAGGCCATGCAGGGTTGGGGTTAGGGTTGGGGTTAGGGTTGGGGTTAGGGTTAGGGTTGGGGTTGGGGAAGACTCTTAGTTAATGGCTTACTGCTTGTATAATAAGGCCATGCAGAGTTGGGGTTAGGGTTGGGGTTAGGGTTGGGGTTAGGGTTAGGGTTGGGGTTGGGGAAGACTCTTAGTTAATGGCTTACTGCTTGTATAATAAGGCCATGCAGAATTGGGGTTAGGGTTGGGGTTAGGGTTGGGGTTAGGGTTAGGGTTGGGTTTGGGGAAGACTCTTAGTTAATGGCTTACTGCTTGTATAATAAGGCCATGCAGAGTTGGGGTTAGGGTTGGGGTTAGGGTTGGGGTTAGGGTTGGGGTTAGGGTTAGGGTTGGGTTAGGGTTAGGGTTAGGGTTAGGGTTGGGGAAGACTCTTAGTTAATGGCTTACTGCTTGTATAATAAGGCCATGCAGGGTTGGGGTTAGGGTTGGGGTTAGGGTTGGGGTTGGGGTTAGGGTTGGGGGTTAGGGAAGACTCTTAGTTAATGGCTTACTGCTTGTATAATAAGGCCATGCAGAGTTGGGGTTAGGGTTGGGGTTAGGGTTGGTGTTAGGGTTGGGGTTAGGGTTAGGGTTGGGTTTGGGGAAGACTCTTAGTTAATGGCTTACTGCTTGTATAATAAGGCCATGCAGGGTTGGGGTTAGGGTTAGGGTTGGGGTTAGGGTTGGGGTTGGGGTCAGGGTTGGGGTTGGGGTTGGGAAAGACTCTTAGTTAATGGCTTACTGCTTGTATAATAAGGCCATGCAGGGTTGGGGTTAGGGTTGGGGTTAGGGTTGGGGTTAGGGTTAGGGTTGGGGTTGGGGAAGACTCTTAGTTAATGGCTTACTGCTTGTATAATAAGGCCATGCAGAGTTGGGGTTAGGGTTGGGGTTAGGGTTGGGGTTGGGGAAGACTCTTAGTTAATGGCTTACTGCTTGTATAATAAGGCCATGCAGAGTTGGGGTTAGGGTTGGGGTTAGGGTTGGTGTTAGGGTTGGGGTTAGGGTTAGGGTTGGGTTTGGGGAAGACTCTTAGTTAATGGCTTACTGCTTGTATAATAAGGCCATGCAGGGTTGGGGTTAGGGTTAGGGTTGGGGTTAGGGTTGGGGTTAGGGTTGGGGTTGGGGTCAGGGTTGGGGTTGGGGTTGGGAAAGACTCTTAGTTAATGGCTTACTGCTTGTATAATAAGGCCATGCAGGGTTGGGGTTAGGGTTGGGGTTAGGGTTGGGGTTAGGGTTAGGGTTGGGGTTGGGGAAGACTCTTAGTTAATGGCTTACTGCTTGTATAATAAGGCCATGCAGAGTTGGGGTTAGGGTTGGGGTTAGGGTTGGGGTTAGGGTTAGGGTTGGGGTTGGGGAAGACTCTTAGTTAATGGCTTACTGCTTGTATAATAAGGCCATGCAGAGTTGGGGTTAGGGTTGGGGTTAGGGTTGGGGTTAGGGTTAGGGTTGGGGTTGGGGAAGACTCTTAGTTAATGGCTTACTGCTTGTATAATAAGGCCATGCAGAGTTGGGGTTAGGGTTGGGGTTAGGGTTGGGGTTAGGGTTGGGGTTAGGGTTAGGGTTGGGTTAGGGTTAGGGTTAGGGTTAGGGTTAGGGTTGGGGAAGACTCTTAGTTAATGGCTTACTGCTTGTATAATAAGGCCATGCAGGGTTGGGGTTAGGGTTGGGGTTAGGGTTGGGGTTGGGGTTAGGGTTGGGGGTTAGGGAAGACTCTTAGTTAATGGCTTACTGCTTGTATAATAAGGCCATGCAGAGTTGGGGTTAGGGTTGGGGTTAGGGTTGGTGTTAGGGTTGGGGTTAGGGTTAGGGTTGGGTTTGGGGAAGACTCTTAGTTAATGGCTTACTGCTTGTATAATAAGGCCATGCAGGGTTGGGGTTAGGGTTAGGGTTGGGGTTAGGGTTGGGGTTGGGGTCAGGGTTGGGGTTGGGGTTGGGAAATACTCTTAGTTAATGGCTTACTGCTTGTATAATAAGGCCATGCAGGGTTGGGGTTAGGGTTGGGGTTAGGGTTGGGGTTAGGGTTAG
>NC_084738.1:72439551-72449551 GCF_033978785.1 Entelurus aequoreus | reverse complement strand
TTAGGGTTGGGGTTGGGGAAGACTCTTAGTTAATGGCTTACTGCTTGTATAATAAGGCCATGCAGGGTTGGGGTTAGGGTTGGGGTTAAGGTTGGGGTTAGGGTTGGGGTTGGGGAAGACTCTTAGTTAATGGCTTACTGCTTGTATAATAAGGCCATGCAGAGTTGGGGTTAGGGTTGGGGTTAGGGTTAGGGTTGGGGGTTAGGGAAGACTCTTAGTTAATGGCTTACTGCTTGTATAATAAGGCCATGCAGAGTTGGGGTTAGGGTTGGGGTTAGGGTTAGGGTTGGGGTTGGGGTTGGGTAAGACTCTTAGTTAATGGCTTACTGCTTGTATAATAAGGCCATGCAGAGTTGGGGTTAGGGTTGGGGTTATGGTTGGGGTTAGGGTTAGGGTAGGGGTTGGGGAAGACTCTTAGTTAATGGCTTACTGCTTGTATAATAAGGCCATGCAGAGTTGGGGTTAGGGTTGGGGTTAGGGTTAGGGTTAGGGTTGGGGTTGGGGTTGGGTAAGACTCTTAGTTAATGGCTTACTGCTGGTATAATAAGGCATGCAGAGTTGGGGTTAGGGTTGGGGTTATGGTTGGGGTTAGGGTTAGGGTTGGGGTTGGGGAAGACTCTTAGTTAATGGCTTACTGCTTGTATAATAAGGCCATGCAGGGTTGGGGTTAGGGTTGGGGTTAGGGTTGGGGTTAGGGTTGGGGTTGGGGAAGACTCTTAGTTAATGGCTTACTGCTTGTATAATAAGGCCATGCAGAGTTGGGGTTAGGGTTGGGGTTAGGGTTAGGGTTGGGGGTTAGGGAAGACTCTTAGTTAATGGCTTACTGCTTGTATAATAAGGCCATGCAGAGTTGGGGTTAGGGTTAGGGTTGGGGTTGGGGTTGGGTAAGACTCTTAGTTAATGGCTTACTGCTTGTATAATAAGGCCATGCAGAGTTGGGGTTAGGGTTGGGGTTATGGTTGGGGTTAGGGTTAGGGTAGGGGTTGGGGAAGACTCTTAGTTAATGGCTTACTGCTTGTATAATAAGGCCATGCAGGGTTGGGGTTAGGGTTGGGGTTAGGGTTGGGGTTAGGGTTGGGGTTGGGGAAGACTCTTAGTTAATGGCTTACTGCTTGTATAATAAGGCCATGCAGGGTTGGGGTTAGGGTTGGGGTTAGGGTTGGGGTTAGGGTTGGGGTTAGGGTTAGGGTTGGGGTTGGGTAAGACTCTTAGTTAATGGTTTACTGCTTGTATAATAAGGCCATGCAGGGTTGGGGTTAGGGTTGGGGTTGGGGTTGGGGTTAGGGTTGGGGTTAGGGTTAGGGTTGGGGTTGGGTAAGACTCTTAGTTAATGGTTTACTGCTTGTATAATAAGGCCATGCAGAATAAAGCATTAATAAGTATTTAATAATGACTAAATAAGAGCCAATATCTTACATGTTAATAAGCAACTAATTAAAAAGGTGTACCTTGAAATAAAGTGTTACCGTATTTATACTCCAAGGTTGTCCCAATACCAATATGTTGGTACCGGTACTAAAATGTATTTAGATACTTTTCTAAATAAAGGGGAGCACAAAAAATGTCATTATTGTCTTTATTTGTACAACAAATGTTAGTGTACATGAAACATATGTTTATTATTGTCATTTAGTCCTTCAATAAAGTAGACAACTTGTCTTTTAGTAGGAAGTAAACAAACAAAGACTCCTAATTAGTCTATGCAGTAACATATTGTGTCATTTATACACCTATTATTTTGTACATATTATGAGGGACAAACTGTAAAAAATGATTATTAATCTACTTGTTCATTTACTGTTAATATCTGCTTATTTTCTGTTTGAACATGTTCTATCTACACTTCTGTTCAAATGTAATAATCACTTATTCTTCTCTTCTTTGATACTTGACATTAGTTTTGGATGATCTTCTTCATCTTTACTAGTCCTCCCATCGGGCGCCCTGAGATTAGCAGCCTCTCGGCTGCTCTATTTGTTAGTAAAACTACCCTTTTAACCACTCTTTAAACTGAAAAAACAGGATGGAGAAGAACATTAGAGAAATAAACAAAACGCTGGAGAGTTTGGCGAGAGAAGTCCGCGAAATATCGACCAAACAAAACCAACTCGTGGACCTCTTAACCGAGGTGCAGGGGCTCAGGAAAAAGATTGAAGAGAGCTCCCTAACGATAAAAACACTACAAACAAAGGTGGACAGACTGGAGAAGTTCGAAAAGATAGTCCATGAACAGGAGAAAAGAGTCCAGGACCTGGAGCTTTTTACAAGGAAGGAAGATGTGATAATCAGCGGAATTGATGTGAAACCGAGGTCTTATGCTGCAGCTGCCACGGCGGGGAACAATGGGGAACCCAGCGAGGAAGAACAGCTATCGCTGGAATCCCAGGTTGCTAACTTCCTGAACAGCATGAACATTAATTTCGACAAGAACAACATCTCAGCTTGTCACCTTCTTCCGAGAAAGGACCGAACGCTCAAACCCGCCATCATCATGAGGTTCGTGAATCGCAAACATAAAACGAACCTGCTAAGGCAGGGAAAGTTGCTCAAAGGAACCAACGTGTACATCAATGAACATCTCACATCAAAGAACGCCGAAATAGCCAAAGAGGCACGCATACTGCGAAAGGACGACAAGATCAAAGCTACGTGGACCAGAGATTGTAAGGTGCACATTAAGTTGAATGGTGAAGCAGAGAAGGTGATCATGATACGCGAGTTAAAAGACCTCGACCCTTATAAATGACTATGTCTCCGTCTGTCTGGTTTGCCTGGGCTCAGTGGTGTGACTGTGAGCAGAAGAGGGGATTAGCACTGCTACTTTCAATCTCTCCCTTTTTACCATCTCCCAATATTTTGGTGTTTCTAGCATGGATCCTCTCTGAACAAGACGGTAGGCTAACTTTATTTTTTACAAAGCCCCATGGACACGAGCTGCACGAATGCTTTCACACTGGTTCCTCTGTGTCAATAACTTTTTTGAACGTTTTTTTAGTAGGCCTATGCGTTTTTTGCCAAGCTGAGTCACAGATTTTTGTGAACTGTTTTTGGGACACATTTCTCTCCACACCTCACTGGTGCGTGATCTGTCGGCCGTTTAACATACTGAGTCATGCAGGTCCGATGCTCTTTTCTGGACTGGAACATATTTTGTACTGGACGCTGGAACTGTTTTGGACTTGTTATTTTTACTCATTTATGCTGCTATTTTTGCGTTTGTGTGTCTGGAGTGAGTGTGTATATACCGGTATGAATGTGGCTGTGCTGTGTGAGTATGCGTGTGTAATGTGCACCGTGGAGTTATGCTCCTCGTATGGAAATATGAACACTAACGTCAATCTACACAGGAGATGTCATTCGGTGGTCGTGAGGGTGTGGAAGAATCCGATAGGGTATACCGTGGACGGTGCGGGATTGGGGACTTATGAGCATGGACATGGACACTGGATCCAAGTAATCAGGCTAAGGGGGGACCGCAGCCTGGGAAGGTATGAGTGGCACAACTACAGTACATCCATGTTAACCACCATGATGCCATCCTACAACCACAAATACTATGCCTATACTATATCAATCATTATATTTATATACTATACTATGACGTCATGCTATTTCTATATGACAACTATGATCATGTTTAGCTTTGGGAATATAACATCAGCATATTTATTATGTCATGAGTTTAGCATTGGGAATATAACATCAGCATATTTATTATGTCATGAGTATATTTATTATATTATGAGCATATCAATTATTCTATTACTGTGCACTGGCAATATAACATCAACCCATAATGGCTGAGACAACTGAAAATCATCCGTCAGGATCTGAATATATAGATTACAAATTGCATGACTTTGAATGTCAAGTTGACCCAGATAAACATCTGTTCAACTCAATTAATTCCTTGTGTGATTACTATACAGAGGAACAGCTTAATGATAGTGTTAGTCTAGACAATAACTTTTCTCTAATACACTTCAACTGTAGAAGCGCATATGCAAATTTTAATAAAATCAAAGAGTATCTGAGTAACTTGAAAAGTAAATTCAAAATAATAGCTCTGACAGAAACATGGATAGATGAGGAGAGAGGTATCGACTTCTCCATCGATAATTATGAGCTGCATCACAGTAATAGAATAAATAAAAGGGGAGGGGGCGTGGCCCTGCTTGTCCACCGTGACTTGAAATGCAAAGCAGTAGAACGTATGACGATGGTTATTGATGATTTGCTTGAATGTATAACTGTGGAGATTGAGATGGAAAGGAAGAGAAATGTCATCGTTACGTGTGTATATAGGGCACCGAGGTCCAGAGTAGATGAATTTAATGATAAACTTGAAGAAATACTGTGCCATCTAAATGAAAAGAAAACATATGTCATGTGTGGGGATCTAAATATTGATTTGCTGAGCGCTCCTAGAAATACATCAACAAGCGAATATCTAGAGATACTGTATAGTAAAGGATTATATCCGTTGATCACCAAACCAAGTCGAATAACAACAACGTGCGCCACACTGATTGATCATATCTTTATAAATGTTGTAGAAAAAAACAAAATCAAGAGTGGATTGGTAGTTAATGATATCAGCGACCATCTACCTGTATTTTTTACTTATGAGTGCCAAATCAATGAGGGGGACTGTCAAGTCAACAGGGAGAGAGAAGAAACAGCCCACAAATATGTAAGGAAAAGATTAAGAACCGAAGCGACAATTGACATGTTTAGAAGCGACCTTCTTGTAAGGGATTGGATGGAGGTATATGTAGGAGAGGTAAATGATGCATATGAAGCTTTTTTAAATATATATTTATCACTGTATGAAAAACATTGCCCAAATATGCTATATAAACAAAAGGACAATTACAGTGAAACTCCTTGGATCACAAGGGGACTACAGAATGCATGTAAAAAGAAAAATAGACTTTACAAGGTATTTTTAAAATCTAGGACAAATGCAGCAGAAATTAAATATAAGGTTTATAAAAACAGGTTGACAACAATAATGAGACAAGCCAAAAAAGACTATTATAGTAACTTGTTAGAAAAAAATAAAGCCAATATCAAAGGAACATGGAACATATTGAAAAAGGTGATGGGAAGCACACCGGGACCTATCAGCCCGCCAAACCACTTTGTAAAAGAAGAAAAGATAATAAAAAATATGGACGAAGTGGCAAATGAGTTTAACTCATTTTTTGTAAACGTAGGTCCAAAACTAGCAGAAAATATAGAAAAACATGATGATGGGTCATTTGAGAATGGGTTGGGAGGTGGAGGCAGAGTACTTAAGTCAATGTTTTTGGGAGAAGTCAGTGAAAATGAAATTATAACAATTGTAAATAAATTAAAGAACAAAACATCAACAGACGATGATGGGTTAGATATGATAATTGTAAAAAAGACAATTGACTGCATCGTTGAGCCTCTCTGCTATATCTTCAATCTCTCTTTCAATACAGGGACCTTCCCAGATAGAATGAAGGTAGCAAAGGTTATTCCACTCTTTAAAGATGGGGATAAGCACATGTTTACTAATTACAGACCGGTATCACTTCTGTCCCAATTCTCTAAGGTGCTTGAAAAAATATTTGTACAAAAATTAGACCATTTTATTGAAAAAAACAAGTTGTTGAGCGAGAGCCAGTATGGATTTCGTTCAAACAGATCTACTGCCTCTGCTGTGATGAACATAATTGAGGACATAACAACAGCCACCGATAGTAAGAAATACACAGTAGGGGTGTTTATAGACCTTAAGAAAGCGTTTGACACAATCGATCACTCTATCCTTTTATCCAAATTACATTCATACGGTGTGAGAGGAATAGTTTTAGATTGGTTAAATAGCTACTTGAATAACAGACAACAATATGTACAATATGCTGCTAATACATCTGAAAATATGAGTATTAAGTGTGGAATTCCACAAGGGTCTGTTCTGGGACCGAAACTATTTATTTTATACATAAATGATATCTGTGATGTGTCAAAATTACTCAATTTTGTATTATTTGCTGACGATACCAACTTTTACAGCTCTGGACATGACTTAAATGAATTACTAAAGAGTATGGAACAGGAAATGGTCAAACTCAAAAAATGGTTTGACGTTAACAAATTATCATTGAATTTGAAAAAAACTAAGTTCATGATTTTTAGTAAGAGAAAAAAGCCTGAAAATATTGTACTGTCAATAGCTGGAACAAGCATTGAAAAAGTCTCTGAGATTAGATTTTTGGGAGTGATTTTAGATGATAATATTAGTTGGAAATCGCATATCTCACATGTTAGAAAAAAGATGGCTAAAAGTATATTTATATTAAATAAGGTAAAAGATGTATTAGATTATAAAGCAATGCGTACACTGTATTGTGCACTTGTACTGCCTTATATCAATTATTGTGTGGAAATATGGGGTAGTACATATAAGAGTAACACAAAGCCACTGTACCTCCTTCAGAAGAGAGCGATCAGAATCATACACAAAACAGGTTATAGAGAGCACACAAATGGATTATTTATTAGCTCAGGACTTTACAAATTTTATGAACTAGTTGAGCAGCAGACATTATTGGTTATGTTCAGGGCTAGTAGTCAAGAGCTACCAACAAATCTACAAACAAATTTCACTTTAATAGAAAAAGAAGGAAGAAGGAAAGGGCACTTTAAGCATCAGCTTGCACGAACAACATCAAAACAAATGTGTACATCAGTGGTGGGAGTAAAACTCTGGAACTCTCTCCATAATGAAATAAAGCAATGTAAAAACACATTTCAATTAAAAAAAGTCTTTAAAAACAGAACTATGATGTTATATGAGCACTGACAAAAGGGACGCAAAGGGAAAAATAAGGGGAAAAAAATAAAAATAAAAAATAAAAATAATAATAAACACACAAAAAAAAACAACGCTTACATTATCCTACATGACTGTAGGTATTGTATAGTCTAGCTTTCCTTTCATTTTTTTTTTTTTTTTTTTTTTTTTTTTCTTTATCGACATGCACTATGGATCCTTGGTTGAATGATCACATTGTTCTTAGCTTTGTTTGGTTTGAATGATACCTTGTTATGATAGCCTTGTTCTATTCAGTTTTGTTTGGTTTGAATGATTACCTTATTCTTTTTCAGTTTGTTTGGTTTGGATGATTGCCTTGTTCTTTTTCAGTTTGTTTGGTTTGAGTGATTGCCTTATTTTTTCAGTTTTTGTTTTGTTTATTTATTTTTTGTTCAACTTATCTTGCTTGTTTATTCTTTTCATTGATTGTTTGTTCTATTAATTTCTATGAGTGTGTGCACTGGGTAGGGGTACAAACTTGTAGTTTTTAGGCAACAATAACTTTTCTTGTCAACTGGGTCATACATGTCCTGTAGCCTTTTTTACTACTCTAGAGTCTACGCCCCTGGTGGGTGGGTGCGTGTGGGTGTGGGTGCCTGTGTGTGCATATGTGATATATTGTTTTGTATTGATTTGTTGCATTGGATGTTCTAATGCACTACCGGCAAAGAGATACCAAGAAAATGTTTCTTTTGTGCGAAGGGGCAGGAAATATAAGATTTTCTTCATCCTGTTCCTTTTCGACATGGCTGTGTATTGAATGCAGTAAGGTATGTGAGATTGTTGAAATGTTGTTGAAATGTACACATCCAAGTACGAAATAAATAATTGAATTGAATTGAATTGAATTGATACCACACATTTAGGTATGGATCATGTCGATACCAAGTAGTTACAGGATCATCATATTCAAAGTCCTCATGTGTCCAGGGACATATTTACTGACTTTATAAACATCATATACATTTTAATAAAAGGAAAAAATATCGATGTAATCATAGTAGTATCGACTAAATACGCTCCTGTACTTGGTATCATTACAGTGGATGTCAGGTGTAGATCCACCCATGGCATTTGTTTACATTATGACGGCGGTGAGCTACGGTGTGTAGTGAAGCATGTTTAGCTATTCCTCGTCCTCCAGTGATAATGCTACTTGTAAGAAACATACTTTAATGGTCGCCATGTAGACCAGGATTAGTGATTTAGAAGTAGCTAAAACACTGTGGATATGGACGTTAGCCATGTGTTAAAGCAGCTCTTCCTGAGGGTGTTTCAGTGTTAGAACTTCACCTTTTTCTGGACTTTTTACACCAAAATGCGTCCATTCTCCCTTTTCTGTCTCCACACTGTGTCTGCTTGTAAGTACTCTGTGTGTGTGCGCTGCCCAACATGCTCCTCTGCTTTTCTGTCTACACACTGTGTCTGCTTGTAAGTACTCTGTGTGTGTGCATTTTCTTTGTTGACAAACGTAGTGCACAATTCTTGAGTTCTATAATTCTATAGTTGTCATGTCAGGCCATGGCCACCAGATGTCAGAATGGCTTCTTTTTTGTAAGGGAATGAGACGTGCGTGTGTGTGTGTGTGTGTGTGTGTGTGTGTGTGTGTGTGTGTGTGTGTGTGTGTGTGTGTGTGTGTGTGTGTGTGTGCGTGTGCGTGTGCGTGTGCGTGTGCGTGTGCGTGTGCGTGTGCGTGTGCGCGTGCGCGTGCGCGTGCGCGTGTGCGTGTGCGTGTGTGTGTTCATACAATTAGGAGCTAATTATGGCACCTCGCTAAGTTTGCACGTAGAAGTGAGAGTGTTTCTATCGCTTAATACGAGCGTTTTATGCTCCAACTGTACCCTTATTTTTGTTTGTATTATTATATGTATATTTATGTTGTTTTACGTATAGTCTTTAGTATTATTTGTATTTTATTTAGTGTCACAGTCTAGCAGGAAATAACTCTGGACTCGTACTCCAAACATTTGTTGTCATTGTGGCTCGGGCTGCTCCAAAATTCACTTTACAACCAAATTACCTTTTTTTTTTTATTCATTCAGATTCAAAATTGGTTCATCATTATTGAAAATTGATTTTAAAAAATAAAATTGTTTTTTTGTTTTTTTTTACTATTATTATTATTTTTTTTTAAAGTTAAATTCTTGGATTTTTGGATTTTAAAAAAATAAACACCTATTGTTGATATTATTATTATTATTGTTGACTCTATTTTATTTGATTAAATTGAATAAAATCCTGTTATTTTTGTACATAACATTTTTAAAAAAATGTTTTTAAGCCGCGTGTATACGTTGCAGAGAGTAGCTTTTAAAATGTGTCATTAAAGTTTGTACAAACAAATACGTTTTTTTGACGGGAATCTTGTTGAATCAAGAACTGATTCTGACTCAAATCGTCAAATGCAGGGTTATTTTACACTGAATGACTTGACATGAAAATAAAACATTTGGTTTTACTGTCAAATTCAGGGTTATTTTACACTGAATGACTTGACATGGAAATAAAACATGTAGTTTACTGTCAAATTCAGGGTTATTTTACACTGAATGACTTGAAATGAAAATAAAACTTTTAGTTTTACTGTCAAATTCAGTGTTATTTTACACTGAATGACTTGACATGAAAATAAAACATTTGGTTTTTCTGTCAAATTCAGGGTTATTTTACACTGAATGACTTGAAATGAAAATAAAACATTTAGTTTTACTGTCAAATTCAGGGTTATTTTACACTGAATGACTTGAAATGAAAATAAAACATGTAGTTTACTGTCAAATTCAGGGTTATTTTACACTGAATGACTGCAAATGAAAATAAAACATTTAGTTTTACTGTCAAATTCAGTGTTATTTTACACTGAATGACTTGACATGAAAATATTCATTTAGTTTTACTCTCGAATTCAGGGTTATTTTACACTGAATGACTTGAAATGAAAATATACATTTACTTTTACTGTCAAATTCAGGGTTATTTTACACTGAATGACTTGAAATGAAAATAAAACATTTAGTTTTACTGTCAAATTCAGGGTTATTTTACACTGAATGACTTGAAATGAAAATAAAACATGTAGTTTACTGTCAAATTCAGGGTTATTTTACACAGATTTTTTTATTTTTTTTATTGTAATTTCTTTTTTTAACC
>NC_084738.1:72424551-72434551 GCF_033978785.1 Entelurus aequoreus | reverse complement strand
ACATACACGTACACACACTCACATACACACACTCACATACACACACACTCACATACACACACACTTACATACACTTACACACACTTACATACATGTACACACACACTTACATACATGTACACACACACTTACATACACATACATACTTACATACACACTTACATACACATACATACTTATATACACTTACACACACACTTACATACACATACATACTTACACACACACTTACATACACATACATACTTATATACACACTTACATACACATACATACTTACATACACACTTACATACACATACATACTTATATACACTTACACACACACTTACATACACATACATACTTACATACACACTTACATACACATACATACTTACATACACACTTACATACACATACATACTTATATACACTTACACACACACTTACATACACATACATACTTACACACACACTTACATACACATACATATTTACACACACACTTACATACACATACATACTTACATACACACTTACATACACATACATACTTACGTACACACTTATATGCACATTCACATACACATTCACACATACACACACGATCACACAAACACTTACATACACGTACACACACTCACTTACACACTCACCTTCACACTCACACACACGCACGCTTACATACACACACACACACACACTTACACACACACTCACACTTACATACATGTACAAACACTCACATACACACACACTTACATACACTTACACACTCACATAAACATTGACACACACACACACATTACACACACACTCACATTCACAGACACACAAATTCACATACACGCACACACATACACATTACACACACACACACACACTCACATACACACACAGTCTCATACACACACATTCACATTTCTAAACATCTTTTTAAACATTTGATCATATCTAATTAGTTTTTCTTTGCCGCACTACCATCAGAAGAGTTGGCCTCACGCCTTAATAAGAAACTTGGGAACTGGACTCGTAGCAGGCAACTTAGTACTGGAATTTTCGTAACGGGAAACATCGTAACTGGCAACGTTGTGGCAGGAAACATGACAGGAAAAGCCGTACATGGAAAAGTTGTAACAGGAAACGTCGTAACCAGAAATGTTGTGACAGTAAAGGTTGTAACAGGAAACGTCGTACCTAGAAATGTTGTTACAGGAAAGGTCGTAACAGGAAATGTTGTGACAGGAAAGGTTGTAGCAGGAAACGTCGTAACCAGAAATGTTGTGACAAGAAAGGTTGTAACAGGAAACGTCGTAACTAGAAATGTTGTGACAGGAAAGGTTGGAACAGGAAACGTCGTAACTAGAAACGTCGTAACTAGAAATGTTTTGGCAGGAAACGCCGTAACTGGAAACACTGTAACGAGAAAAGCGCTAACTGCAAACGTCGTTGCGGAAAACGTGGTAGTTAGAAATGTTGTGACAGGAAAGGCTGTAACAGGAAACATCGTAACTAGAAATGTTATGACAGGAAAGGTTGTAACAGGAAACGTCGTAACTAGAAATGTTGTGACAGGAAAGGCTGTAACAGGAAACGTCGTAACCAGAAATGTTGTGACAAGAAAGGTTGTAACAGGAAACGTCGTAACTAGAAATGTTGTGACAGGAAAGGTTGGAACAGGAAACGTCGTAACTAGAAACGTCGTAACTAGAAATGTTTTGGCAGGAAACGCCGTAACTGGAAACACTGTAACGAGAAAAGCGCTAACTGCAAACGTCGTTGCGGAAAACGTGGTAGTTAGAAATGTTGTGACAGGAAAGGCTGTAACAGGAAACATCGTAACTAGAAATGTTGTGACAGGAAAGGTTGTAACAGGAAACGTCGTAACTAGAAATGTTGTGACAGGAAAGGCTGTAACAGGAAACGTCGTAACCAGAAATGTTGTGACAAGAAAGGTTGTAACAGGAAACGTCGTAACTAGAAATGTTGTGACAGGAAAGGCTGTAACAGGAAACATCGTAACTAGAAATGTTGTGACAGGAAAGGTTGTAACAGGAAACATCGTAACTAGAAATGTTGTGACAGGAAAGGCTGTAACAGGAAACATCGTAACTAGAAATGTTGTGACAGGAAAGGTTGTAACAGGAAACATCGTAACTAGAAATGTTGTGACAGGAAAGGTTGTAACAGGAAACGTCGTAACTAGAAATGTTGTGACAGGAAAGTCTGTAACAGGAAACATCGTAACTAGAAATGTTGTGACAGGAAAGGCTGTAACAGGAAACATCGTAACTAGAAATGTTGTGACAGGAAAGGTTGTAACAGGAAACATCGTAACTAGAAATGTTGTGACAGGAAAGTCTGTAACAGGAAACATCGTAACTAGAAATGTTGTGACAGGAAAGGCTGTAACAGGAAACATCGTAACTAGAAATGTTGTGACAGGAAAGGCTGTAACAGGAAACATCGTAACTAAAAATGTTGTGACAGGAAAGGCTGTAACAGGAAACATCGTAACTAGAAATGTTGTGACAGGAAAGGCTGTAACAGGAAACATCGTAACTAGAAATGTTGTGACAGGAAAGTCTGTAACAGGAAACATCGTAACTAGAAATGTTGTGACAGGAAAGGTTGTAACAGGAAACATCGTAACTAGAAATGTTGTGACAGGAAAGGTTGTAACAGGAAACATCGTAACTAGAAATGTTGTGACAGGAAAGGTTGTAACAGGAAACATCGTAACTAGAAATTTTGTGACAGGAAAGGTTGTAACAGGAAACGTCGTAACTAGAAATGTTGTGACAGGAAAGTCTGTAACAGGAAACATCGTAACTAGAAATGTTGTGACAGGAAAGGCTGTAACAGGAAACATCGTAACTAGAAATGTTGTGACAGGAAACATCGTAACTAGAAATGTTGTGACAGGAAAGGTTGTAACAGGAAACATCGTAACTAGAAATGTTGTGACAGGAAAGGTTGTAACAGGAAACATCGTAACTAGAAATTTTGTGACAGGAAAGGTTGTAACAGGAAACGTCGTAACTAGAAATGTTGTGACAGGAAAGTCTGTAACAGGAAACATCGTAACTAGAAATGTTGTGACAGGAAAGGCTGTAACAGGAAACATCGTAACTAGAAATGTTGTGACAGGAAACATCGTAACTAGAAATGTTGTGACAGGAAAGGTTGTAACAGGAAACATCGTAACTAGAAATGTTGTGACAGGAAAGTCTGTAACAGGAAACATCGTAACTAGAAATGTTGTGACAGGAAAGGCTGTAACAGGAAACATCGTAACTAGAAATGTTGTGACAGGAAAGGCTGTAACAGGAAACATCGTAACTAAAAATGTTGTGACAGGAAAGGCTGTAACAGGAAACATCGTAACTAGAAATGTTGTGACAGGAAAGGCTGTAACAGGAAACATCGTAACTAGAAATGTTGTGACAGGAAAGTCTGTAACAGGAAACATCGTAACTAGAAATGTTGTGACAGGAAAGGTTGTAACAGGAAACATCGTAACTAGAAATGTTGTGACAGGAAAGGTTGTAACAGGAAACATCGTAACTAGAAATGTTGTGACAGGAAAGGTTGTAACAGGAAACATCGTAACTAGAAATTTTGTGACAGGAAAGGTTGTAACAGGAAACGTCGTAACTAGAAATGTTGTGACAGGAAAGTCTGTAACAGGAAACATCGTAACTAGAAATGTTGTGACAGGAAAGGCTGTAACAGGAAACATCGTAACTAGAAATGTTGTGACAGGAAACATCGTAACTAGAAATGTTGTGACAGGAAAGGTTGTAACAGGAAACATCGTAACTAGAAATGTTGTGACAGGAAAGGTTGTAACAGGAAACATCGTAACTAGAAATTTTGTGACAGGAAAGGTTGTAACAGGAAACGTCGTAACTAGAAATGTTGTGACAGGAAAGTCTGTAACAGGAAACATCGTAACTAGAAATGTTGTGACAGGAAAGGCTGTAACAGGAAACATCGTAACTAGAAATGTTGTGACAGGAAACATCGTAACTAGAAATGTTGTGACAGGAAAGGTTGTAACAGGAAACATCGTAACTAGAAATGTTGTGACAGGAAAGGTTGTAACAGGAAACATCGTAACTAGAAATTTTGTGACAGGAAAGGTTGTAACAGGAAACGTCGTAACTAGAAATGTTGTGACAGGAAAGTCTGTAACAGGAAACATCGTAACTAGAAATGTTGTGACAGGAAACATCGTAACTAGAAATGTTGTGACAGGAAGCATGACAGGAAAGACCATACATGGAAAGTTTGTAACTTGAAACGTAACTAGACATATTGTGACGAAAAAGAGCGTACATGGAAAAGTTGTAACTAAAACTTCGTAACTAGAAATGTGACAGGAAAAGCAGCGGGAGCAGAAAAGGGTCCTTCAGGCAGAGAGTGTGTGGTCAAGAAAAGGGTCCTTCAGGCAGAAAAGGGTCCTTCAGGCAGAAAGTGTGTGGTCAAGAAAAGGGTCCTTCAGGCAGAAAAGGGTCCTTCAGGCAGAAAGTGTGTGGTCAAGAAAAGGGTCCTTCAGGCAGAAAAGGGTCCTTCAGGCAGAAAGTGTGTGGTCAAGAAAAGGGTCCTTCAGGCAGAAAAGGGTCCTTCAGGCAGAGAGTGTGTGGTCAAGAAAAGGGTCCTTCAGGCAGAAAAGGGTCCTTCAGGCAGAAAGTGTGTGGTCAAGAAAAGGGTCCTTCAGGCAGAAAAGGGTCCTTCAGGCAGAGAGTGTGTGGTCAAGAAAAGGGTCCTTCGGGCAGAAAAGGGTCCTTCAGGCAGAGAGTGTGTGGTCAAGAAAAGGGTCCTTCAGGTAGAAAAGGGTCCTTCAGGCAGAAAGTGTGTGGTCAAGAAAAGGGTCCTTCAGGCAGAAAAGGGTCCTTCAGGCACAGAGTGTGTGGTCAAGAAAAGGGTCCTTCAGGCAGAAAAGGGTCCTTCAGGCAGAAAAGGGTCCTTCAGGCACAGAGTGTGTGGTCAAGAAAAGGGTCCTTCAGGCAGAAAAGGGTCCTTCAGGCAGAGAGTGTGTGGTCAAGAAAAGGGTCCTTCAGGCAGAAAAGGGTCCTTCAGGCAGAGAGTGTGTGGTCAAGAAAAGGGTCCTTCAGGCAGAAAAGGGTCCTTCAGGCAGAGTGTGTGGTCAAGAAAAGGGTCCTTCAGGCAGAAAAGGGTCCTTCAGGCAGAGAGTGTGTGGTCAAGAAAAGGGTCCTTCAGGCAGAAAAGGGTCCTTCAGGCAGAGAGTGTGTGGTCAAGAAAAGGGTCCTTCAGGCAGAAAAGGGTCCTTCAGGCAGAAAAGGGTCCTTCAGGCACAGAGTGTGTGGTCAAGAAAAGGGTCCTTCAGGCAGAAAAGGGTCCTTCAGGCAGAGTGTGTGGTCAAGAAAAGGGTCCTTCAGGCAGAAAAGGGTCCTTCAGGCAGAGTGTGTGGTCAAGAAAAGGGTCCTTCAGGCAGAAAAGGGTCCTTCAGGCAGAGTGTGTGGTCAAGAAAAGGGTCCTTCAGGCAGAAAAGGGTCCTTCAGGCAGAGTGTGTGGTCAAGAAAAGGGTCCTTCAGGCAGAAAAGGGTCCTTCAGGCAGAGTGTGTGGTCAAGAAAAGGGTCCTTCAGGCAGAAAAGGGTCCTTCAGGCAGAGTGTGTGGTCAAGAAAAGGGTCCTTCAGGCAGAAAAGGGTCCTTCAGGCAGAGTGTGTGTGGTGAAGATGCAGCTTCAGGTGTCAGTTGATTGATGAGTGGACAAGAAGTTGGCTGAAGGTAAACAGATCAATAGTCAATAGTAAACTGATCAATAGTCAATAGTAAACTGATCAATAGTCAATAGTAAACAGATCAATAGTCAATAGTAAACTGATCAATAGTCAATAGTAAACTGATCAATAGTCAATAGTAAACTGATCAATAGTCAATAGTAAACAGATCAATAGTCAATAGTAAACTGATCAATAGTCAATAGTAAACTGATCAATAGTCAATAGTAAACTGATCAATAGTCAATAGTAAACAGATCAATAGTCAATAGTAAACTGATCAATAGTCAATAGTAAACAGATCAATAGTCAATAGTAAAATGATCAATAGTCAATAGTAAACAGATCAATAGTCAATAGTAAACAGATCAATAGTCAATAGTAAACTGATCAATAGTCGCCATCAGCAGACCTGCTGTGGGCTGAACAGCAGACAGGAAGTGTTGCCGTGGAAACAGCCTCAAGTAAAAACTGCTGGTCTAACAGGAAACGTCGTGACAGGAAACGTCGTGACAGGAAACGTCGTGACAGGAAACGTCGTGACAGGAAACGTCGTGACAAGACACGTTGTGAAATTTTCGCGCCCTAGAAAGTAGTTCGGGTAACATTTAACATGAGCAAAATAGGCATGACATGTTATTCATGAATGTAACGGATACTACATCACATGAGTACTTGATGGGGCTTTTTCAAACACATTGTTAGCTGCCTCTTACTAGCAGTTTTGTAGTATTTAGAATACACAGAAAAGAGAAAGGGGTGTTTTACTTTGAAAGGATAATAAAAATACTCTGACAGGCCGATGAAGACCACGACTCCTCCTCCTCTTCCTCCTCCTCCTTCTCTTCCTCTTCCTCCTTCTCCTCCTCTTCCTCTTCCTCTTCCTCTTCCTCTTCCTCTTCCTCCTCCTCCATGTAGCTTCGTCGATCCTGAATGCTAACTAGCATCGATCGCTAGCTAACTGCTGATGTGTGCTAATTGTCGGCTAGCATCCTGCGCCACTGATTGCTAGCTAGCATTTTGGGAAGCTGATTGCTAGCTAGCATCCTGCGCCACTGATTGCTAGCTAGCATTTTGGGACACTGATTGCTAGCTAGCATCCTGCGCCACTGATTGCTAGCTAGCATTTTGGGACGCTGATTGCTAGCTAGCATCCTGCGCCACTGATTGCTAGCTAGCATCTAGCGCCGTTAATCGCTAGCGAACTGACGCGCGCTGATCGTCAGCTAGCATTCGGCTTTGTCGATCCCGATTGCTAACTAGCAGCTATCGCCGTTGTTTAGCAGCTAACGGCTGACTCGCGCTGATCGTCAGCTAGCATGTAGCGCCACTGGAACTTTAGATAGTTTCCAATTGAGCTAACATGAGAGCGGTGGTGCGTGTGTGGAATGGCCAACGTCGGAGATTTTTATTTTTCTCCATTTTGATCGAATCCCACATTTTCTTGATAAAATACATTTATTATTTACAAATGTTTCCACTTTAGTGCCTAAAACGCACGTGGAGACGACAAAGTGTGTTTTTATCCCGGGACTCCATTCATCCAACCTCACTAAAATAATCCATATCTGCACACCAAAAAAAGGCTTTTCGACCTCTGACTTCTCCTCGGCAGCTAGCAAAAAAAAAATCTATACTTTTTTTAAAAAAGCACATTTTGGGTTCCGTAGCACGACCGCCACCAGGGGGCGCATTTGTTACGTGGTCTCCGACAAGCGACGGTGGGATTGCGGCGAACGCGTCCGATGCTGGTGCGAATGGGCAAATAGGACCGCGTTGCCAAGGCGACGGGAGTGTGCAAAGTGGTGATGTCACAGCCATCTTTTTCTTCCTCTCCTCCTTCACTTTTGTCGCTCTCCTCCTCGTCCTCAATTTCATCAAGCACTTCCTGTCGCCCCTCCCCCGCCCTCCATAATTGTCTTTGGCCTCCAGAATCCTCAAATGTGCTGATTTGTGGCGTCACGTGGTTGTGTTGCCATGACAACCTGCCGAGGTGTCATTTGTGTGCGCCTCCACTGAGTCAGGCCAGGACACGTGTGTGTGTGCGTGTGTGTGTGTGTGTGTGTGTGTGTGTGCGTGTGTGTGTGTGTGTGTGTGTGTGTGTGTGTGTGTGTGTGTGTGTGTGTGTGTGTGTGTGTGTGTGTGTTCTTGTATTTCTAGCCTTCCTGAGACATGAAGAAGGAAAAGTATCTTCCATATGAGGAGGTGTGAACAAGTGATGACATGAGAATGTCTCATTAGCACCCCTGCTGGTCAAAATGAGGGTGGTCCCAAAAAGGAGGCTCCCCCATCTGGTCAACATATGAAATAACATGTGTGTGTGAGAAATTGAAATGCGCCCCCTTTGGCCAAAATGTATTTAAAAAAATTAAAAAAATATGTATATAGAAACACACTTGAATTAAATAATAAAGATTACAAAAAACCAATTACAAAATAATAATAATAATAATAAATATTATTATTATTACTTTTTTAATGAATAATTATGACTTTTTAATGCAAAATGGTGACATTTGTCATATAAATTTCTGACTTTTATCACAATATTGCCCTTTTTTTTTTGTTGTTCTTGTAAAATAGTGACATTTTTCTAGTAAAATTATGACTTTTGTCAAGTGAAATTCCGACTATTATTATAATATTGCCAAAATGTTAAAGTTTTCTTATAAAATTGTGACTTTTGTTGAGTAAAATTACGACTCTTTTCATAAGATTGCCCCAATTTTTGGGGTTATGGAGTAAAATTCCAAATTTTACCATAATATTGCACAAATGTTCAGTTTTTCTTGTAACATTTTGACATGCGTCGAGTAAAATGAGGACTTTTATTATAATACTGCCAAAATTCTACGTTTTTCTTGTGAAATTCCAACAAATTTTTCACAACAAACTAGTTTATATTTGCATAGTATGTATATATTATTAATGTTGTAAATACACATCTTTATATATCTAAAAAGGCTGGTTCTAAAGAGGGAGGCATTTTTTTATCAGGTCTGAAAAGGTAACAAATACAAGAATGAGTGTGTGCGTGTGTGTGTGCGTGTGTGTGTGTGTGTGTGTGTGTGTGTGTGTGTGTGTGTGTGTGTGTGTGTGTGTGTGTGTGTGTGTGTGTGTGTGTGTGTGTGTGTGTGTGTGTGTGTGTGTGTGTGTGTGTGTGTGTGTGTGTGTGTGTGTGTGTGTGTGTGTGTGTGTGTGTGCGTGCGTGTGCGTGTGTGAACCAGAATGCACAAATTCACGTCTAATTAACTTTCCTAAAGTCTAGTCTCGTGCGGATTAGAGGCGGGGCCAAGCGGTCAACCACGAGTCAAAGACATGAAAGCGAGATGGTTCACGACCCGCCGTGATCACGGACGGTCGTGGGCGCCAAACGAGTCTCCGTCGGAGTCGTTAAGGCCGACAAAATGTCAGCAAGCCCAGAAGACGCCGGCGTGTCTTCCCTGCTGGTGATCCCGGACAAGCCCCCGAAATGTTGGCTGGAGTCCACCAACAATTCAATGAAAAATAAAAGTAGTAAAAGAACAAAAAAAACGACAAATATCCTTTTATTTATCCACAAGTCATAGAAAGTGCGTCTAAGCGCCGAGTGAGTAAGTGTTGTTTAACTTGTTTTCATTGAGGTCATGTGACTTGTTACAGTCTTTGCAGTGCCAGAATGTTACTGTACATTTGACCTTGTCTTATTTTATTACTGTAAATAGAAAATATTTTTTACGGTAAAATTCTGGCAATTGAGCTTCCTTTTCTCTCTTTTTTTTTTTTTTTACCAAAGAAACAACTGTAGATTTTAAGGTGTATTACTGTAAATGTACGGTGTATTACTGTAAATCACAAAACGATTACTACAGTGTTTTACGGTTTAAAAAAAAAAAAATGGTAGCCGTGTTTTTTTTTATGACTGTAAATAGAAAACTTGTTTTAATGGTCAACTTCTGGCAACTGAGCTGCCATAATTTGTTTTATTTTTTGCCCATAAAAACAACTGTCCATTTTACAGTGTATTACTGTAAATGTCATTACTGCCGTGATTTACGGTACAAAAACAAGAAAATAAACTGGCAGCCCAGAATTGTATCTTCAAAAACAGTAATACTGTTTTTTTCCATTTACAGTAAAATGTTGTCAAAACTACAGTAAATGTCACCATTTTGCCGTCAAATATTTTCACATTTTAAAATTTGATTGATTATGTGCAGATGAAAAGTGTTTGTTTCTACTTTAACATAAACTGTCAGGTTCAAACACTGATGACATCTATTAAACAAG
>NC_084738.1:72394551-72419551 GCF_033978785.1 Entelurus aequoreus | reverse complement strand
TATATATATTCATTTATTTATTATATATATATATATATATGAAATTAATAAATTAATATGTATATATATATAAATATATATTCATTTATTTACTTTATATATATATATATATATATATAAAATTAATAAATTAATATATATATATATATATATATAAATATATATTCATTTATTTATTTTATATATATATATATATACATATATATAATAAATAAAAGAATATATATAGTTATATATATATTCATTTATTTATTTTATATATATACATATATATATAGATAAATGTATATATATATATATATATATATATATATATATATATATATATATATATATATATATATATATATATACATATATATATAGATAAATATATATATATATATATATATATATATATATATATAAATAAAAAAATAAAAAATATATATACATATATATAAATATATATATATATATATATATATATATATATATATATATATATATATATATATATATATATAAAAAATATATATATATATATATATATATATATATATATATATACATATATATATATATATATACATATATATATATATATATATATATATATATATATATACATATATATATATATATATACATATATATATATATATACATATAAATATATATATATATATATATATATATATTTATATATATATATATATATATATATATATATATTTATATATATATATATATATATATATATATATATATGTATATATATATATGTACAAAATATTTGAAAATGTAAAAAAAAAAATTAAAAAAAAAAATATATATATATATATATATTTTTTAACATATGTATTTAATTATATTTAATATACATACATATATATTCAAATATTTTGTACACTTCAATCATTTATTAATTTCACTTTTTTTTTTTAATGGCTGCATATTTTTACTCCTGCCTCCATTTGACAGTCACATTTTCTTTGATAACTATTTTAGTAGGCTATGCTTGCTACTTATATATATATATATATATATATATATATATATATATATATATATATATATATATATATATATATATATATATATATATATATATATATATATATATATTTATAAATATTTGGCCACCTGCCTTGACTCACATATGAAGTTGAAGTGCCATACCATTCCTAACCCATAGGGTTCAATATGACCTTTTGCAGCTATGACAGGTCCAACTCTTCTGGGAAGGCTGTCCACAAGGTTGCAGAGTGTGTTTATAGCAATTTTCCACCATTCTTCCAAAAGCGCATTGGTGAGGTCACACACTGATGTTGGTGGAGAAGGTGTTCTATCGGGTTCAGGTCAGGACTCTGTGCAGGCCAGTCAAGTTCATCCACACCAGACTCTTGTCATCCATGTCTTTATGGACCTTGCTTTGTGCACAGTCATGTTGGTTTGTTTAAAATGTTTTGGTATCCTGGAGCATTCAAAGTTCCTTTCACTGGAACTAAGAAGCCAAGCCCAACTCCTGGAAAACAACCTAATTCCTCCTCCACCAAATTTCACAATGCAGTCGGAAATGCAGCGTTCTCCCGGCAACCTCCAAAGCCAGACTGCCCCATCAGATTGCCAGATGTAAAAGTGTGACTCATCAGTCCAGAGAAGGCGTCTACACTGCTCTAGAGTCCAGTGGTGATGTCCTTTACACCACTGCATCCCATGCTTTGCATTGTACTTGGTGCTGTATGGCTTAGATGCAGCTGATCGGCCATGGAAACCCTTTTTTTTTTTAGACACCCCATAGTGAGTTCAGAAAGCATAAGAACAAGTATATACATTTGGTTATTTACAATCCGGGGAGGTGGGATGTGGTGGGGGGAGGGTGTTAGTCTAGGGTTGTAGTTGCCTGTAGGAGTTGCATGAAGCTCTCTGCGTGCTGTACGTGGGCTAATTGGAAGTTTGTAGCTCTGTAGCAAGTGAGTGTGCAGAAAGTCTTTGCACTATGCTGACCTCTCTGGCAGTTTACCTGGCCTACCACTTTGCACTATGCTGACCTCTCTGGCAGTTTACCTGGCCTACCACTTTGCACTATGCTGACCTCTCTGGCACTTTACCTGGCCTACCACTTTGCACTATGCTGACCTCTCTGGCAGTTTACCTGGCCTACCACTTTGCACTATGCTGACCTCTCTGGCAGTTCACCTGGCCTACCACTTTGCACTATGCTGACCTCTCTGGCAGTTTACCTGGCCTACCACTTTGCACTATGCTGACCTCTCTGGCAGTTTACCTGGCCTACCACTTTGCACTATGCTGACCTCTCTGGCACTTTACCTGGCCTACCACTTTGCACTATGCTGACCTCTCTGGCAGTTTACCTGGCCTACCACTTTGCACTATGCTGACCTCTCTGGCAGTTTACCTGGCCTACCACTTTGCACTATGCTGACCTCTCTGGCAGTTCACCTGGCCTACCACTTTGCACTATGCTGACCTCTCTGGCAGTTTACCTGGCCTACCACTTTGCACTATGCTGACCTCTCTGGCAGTTCACCTGGCCTACCACTTTGCACTATGCTGACCTCTCTGGCAGTTTACCTGGCCTACCACTTTGCACTATGCTGACCTCTCTGGCAGTTTACCTGGCCTACCACTTTGCACTATGCTGACCTCTCTGGCACTTTACCTGGCCTACCACTTTGCACTATGCTGACCTCTCTGGCAGTTTACCTGGCCTACCACTTTGCACTATGCTGACCTCTCTGGCAGTTTACCTGGCCTACCACTTTGCACTATGCTGACCTCTCTGGCAGTTCACCTGGCCTACCACTTGGTGGCTGAGTTGCTGTTGTTCCCCAAATCTTCACTTTTCTCATAATAAAGTTGACTTTGGAATATTTAGGAGCGAGGACATTTCAGGACTGGATTTGTTGCACAGGTGGCATCCTATGACAGTTCCACGCTGGAAATCACTGAAAGCGGCCCATTCTTTCACACATGTTTGTAGAAACAGTCTCCATGCCTAAGTGCTTGATTTGATACACCGGGCCAAGTGATTAGGACACCTGAAATGTGGACTCGTCAGACCACGGAACACTTTTCCACTTTGCACGAGTCCATCTTAGATGATCTCGGGCCCAGAGAAGCCGGCGGCGTTTCTGGGTGTTGTTGATAAATGGCTTTGGCTTTGCATAGTAGAGCTTTAACTTGCACTTACAGATGTAGCGACCGACTGTAGTTAGTGACAGTGGTTTTCTGAAGTGTTCCTGAGCCCATGTGGTGATATCCTTTACAGATTGATGTCGCTTTTTGATACAGTGTCGAAGGTCACGGTCATTCAATGTTGGTTTCCGGCCATGCTGCTTACCTGCAGTGATTTCTCCACATTCTCTGAACCTTTTGATGATATTACGGAGCGTAGATGGTGAAATCCCTACATTTCTTGCAATTTCACTTTGAGAAATGTTGTTCTTAAACTGTTTGACTATTTGCTCACGCAGTTGTGGACAAAGTGGTGACCCTCGCCCCATCCTTTCTTGTGAAAGACTGAGCATTTGTTGGGAAGCTGTTTTTACACCCAATCATGGCACCCACCTGTTCCCAATTAGCCTGTTCACCTGTGGGATGTTCCAAATAAGTGTTTGATGAGCATTCCTCAACTTTATCAGTATTTATTGCCACCTTTCCCAACTTCTTTGTCACGTGTTGCTGCCATCAAATTCTAAAGTTAATGATTATTTGCACACACAAAAAATCAAGTTTATGAGTTTGAACATGAAATATGTTGTCTTTGTAGCATATTCAACTGAATATGGCTTGAAAAGGATTTGCAAATCATTGTATTCTGTTTATATTTACATCTAACACCATTTCCCAACTCATATGGAAACAGGGTTTGTACATAATCTACTATATATATATATATATATATATATATATATATATATATATATATATATATATATATATATATATATATATATATATATATATATATATATATATATATATATATATATATATATATATTAGGGCTGCAACTAACGATTAATTTGATAATCGATTAATCTGTCGATTATTACTTTGATTAATCGATTAATAGTCGGATAAAAGAGACAAACTACATTTCTATCCTTTTCAGTATTTTATTGGGAAAAAAACAGCATACTGGCACCATACTTATTTTGATTATTGTTTCTCAGCTGTTTGTACATGTTGCAGTTTATAAATAAAGGTTTATTTTAAAAAATATATATATATATATATATTTTTTTTTTAAAAGCTTCTGCGCATGCGCATAGCATAGATCCAACGAATCGATGACTAAATTAATCGGCAACTATTTTTATAATCGATTTTAATCGATTTAATCGATTAGTTGTTGCAGCCCTATATATATATATATATATATATATATATATATATATATATATATATATATATATATATATATATATATATATATATATATATATATATATATATATATATATATATATATATATATAAATTTGATAATCAATTAATCTGTCGATTATTACTTCGATTAATCGATTAATGATCGGATAAAAGAGACAAACTACATTTCTATCCTTTTCAGTATTTTATTGGAAAAAAACAGCATACTGGCACCATACTTATTTTGATTATTGTTTCTCAGCTGTTTGTGCATGTTGCAGTTTATAAATAAAGGTTTATTTAAAATAAAAAATAAAAAATAAAAAATAAAAATTTAAATTTTTTTTTTTTTAAAAGCTTCTGTGCATGCGCATAGCATAGATCCAACGAATCGATGACTAAATTAATCGGCAACTATTTTTATAATCTATTTTAATCGATGTATTCGATTAGTTGTTGCAGCCCTAATATATATATATATATATATATATATATATATATATATATATATATATATATATATATATATATATATATATATATATATATATATATATATATATATATATATATTAGGGCTGCAACTAACGATTAATTTGATAATCGATTAATCTGTCGATTATTACTTCGATTAATCGATTAATAATCGGATAAAAGAGACAAACTACATTTCTATCCTTTTCAGTATTTTATTGGAAAAAAACAGCATACTGGCACCATACTTATTTTGATTATTGTTTCTCAGCAGTTTGTACATGTTGCAGTTTATAAATAAAGGTTTATTCATTTTTATTTTTTAAAATTTTTTTTTTTTTTTTTTTTTTTTTTTTAAAGCTTCTGCGCATGCGCATAGCATAGATCCAACGAATCGATGACTAAATTAATCGGCAACTATTTTTATAATCGATTTTAATCGATTTAATCGATTAGTTCTTGCAGCCCTAATATATATATATATATATATATATATATATATATATATATATATATATATATATATATATATATATATATATATATATATATATATATATATATATATATATATATATATATATATATATATATATATATCATTGACTTTAAGATAATTTTCCCACTGGCACCGTAGGCATGAATGGAGAGATTCATCTCCTTGTTTTATTGATTTGTCTCATTATTTTATTGATTCATCTCCTTGTTTTATTGTTTGCCGGCCATGAATCCTCCCAGAATTCCTTGAGGCGTCCCTCTCCCTAATTGTGTGATGTTTCCATCATGGACGCTCCTTCTCGAGGCGTCCCTCTCCCTAATTGTGTGATGTTTCCATCATGGACGCTCCTACTCGAGGCGTCCCTCTCCCTAATTGTGTGATGTTTCCATCATGGACGCTCCTTCTTGAGGCGTCCCTCTCCCTAATTGTGTGATGTTTCCATCATGGACGCTCCTTCTTGAGGCGTCCCTCTCCCTAATTGTGTGATGTTTCCATCATGGACGCTCCTTCGTGTCCCAGCTGGCCCCTCCCCCTCACCCCCTCCCTTCTCCCCCTCCCTCAACCCCATTTCCATCGCCGCTCCTCGCTCTTCTTGCGTCCCGTGGCGACGTGGAGGATGCATGTCAGGTGCGCCCCCACGCCTCCTCTTTAGTGGGTCAGGGACTGCAGCTTCAGACCCCCCCCCCCTCCCTCCACCTCCACCCCCTGTGGACCCACCAGGGGGTTTTCTCTCGCCAAGGATCCTATTTGGGCATCATTCCAGAAGCAGGGACCTCCTTCTTTGCATCCAGGAGCAAAACCAAAGCTGTTGGGACACTTTTCTTTTTTTTTTAAGAAGGAGTGGGACATCTTCCCCCCCCTGGAGCATCTTTGCTTCCACCTGTGAGCCCGCAAGCCCCAGAGGGAGATAATTACTGCCACCTGTGAGGATTACTAAGCCAGCATGGCGCACGCCGCCTCGCAGCTGAAGAAGAAGGCGGACGAGAACCTGGTGGCCGCCGAGGAGGAGAAGGAGAAGGAGAGGAAGAGAGCCAAGAGACGCCTGCGAGATGTCAGGAAGAAGGTAGACATGACACCTTGCAGGAGGAGACAGCACGTTCATACTAGTGTGTGTCTGTGTGTGTGTGTCTGTGTGTGTGTGTGTGTGTCTGTGTGTGTGTGTGTAAGGGCTGCATCTGTCAGCAGTCACGCCCTGCGGTTGCGTGTGTGTTTTTTGCATGTATGTATGTATGTGTGTGTGTGTGTGTCTGTGTGTGTGTGTGTCTGTGTGTGTGTGTGTGTGTGTGTGCGCAAACAGGATGTCAACAAACACAAAGTTGAGACTAAAACATGCAAACATCTCTCAGGTGATCAGTAAATATCTGGCTGGCTAATAATAATCAATAGTCATTTGCGTTTTTTTTGTTTTATTTTATTTATTTATTAATTAAATAATAATCATCATTTGCGTTTGTTTTTTATTTTTTGTATTTTATTTATTTTAATTTTTTGGATGTATTTATTTGATGTATTTTTTAATAATAATGAATGTTTTCTATTTATTTGTATTTCTGTATGTATTTTTCAATTTTATTGATTGATTGATTGATTGATTTTTTAAATAATAATCATTTGCGTTTGTTTTTTATTTTATTATTATTTTCTTTATGTATTTATTTGATTGATTTTTTAATAATAATGAATGTTTTCTATTTATTTTAATTTTTGTATGTATTTTTCTATTTTATTGATTGATTTATCTATTTTTTAAATAATAATCATTTGCCTTTGTTCTATAGATTTTTTTGATGTTTAAAAAAAAAATCATGACTGACTTTTTTTTTAAAATAGTAATAATTAGCGGTTTATTTTTTTTATTTAAAAAATATTTTTATTTGATTGATTGATTTATTTATTTTTCCGATAATAATAATCATCATTTGCGTTTGTTTTTTATTTTTTGTATTTTGTTTATTTAATTTTTTTTTATGTATTTATTTGATTTATTTTTTAATAATAATGAATGTTTTCTATTTATTTGTATTTCTGTATGTATTTTTAAATTTTATTGATTGATTGATTGATTGATTTTTTAAATAATAATCATTTGCGTTTGTTTTTTATTTTTTTGTATTTTATTTTTTTAAATTTTTTTTTAATGTATTTATTTGATTGATTTTTTAATAATAATGAATGTTTTCTATTTATTTTAATTTTTATATGTATTTTTCTATTTTATTGATTGATTGATTTATTTTTTAAATAATAATCATTTGCCTTTGTTCTATAGATTTTTTTGATGTTTAAAAAAAAAATCATGACTGACTTATTTTTTTAAATAGTAATAATTAGCGTTTTATTTTTTTTATTTAAAAAATATTTTTATTTCATTGATTTATTTATTTTTCCGATAATAATAATCATTTGGGTAGTAGTTGTAATAGTGATTGGGGTAGTAGTAGTAGTGGTTGTGGTAGTAGTAGTGGTGGTTGTGTTTACATACTCAGTCAAATGACTGTAGTGTTTCAATGAATGATAAATAATAATAATAATAATAATAATTAGAGAAAGAAACCTTATTGTCTGCTGTTTGTTCCACAAGTTGGACATTCTCAGTGTATGTTTTACAAACCCCGTTTCCATATGAGTTGGTATTTAGGTATTTCACCTTCTACGCTCCGTAATATCATCAAAGGGTTGAGAGAATGTGGAGAAATCACTGCACGTAAGCAGCTAAGCCCGTGACCTTCCATCCCTCAGGCTGTACTGCATCAACAAGCCACATCGGTGTGTAAA
Organism: Entelurus aequoreus; assembly: GCF_033978785.1. Taxonomy (NCBI): domain Eukaryota; kingdom Metazoa; phylum Chordata; class Actinopteri; order Syngnathiformes; family Syngnathidae; genus Entelurus; species Entelurus aequoreus. The sequence goes on along the minus strand of NC_084738.1, from coordinate 72,411,426 downwards.
GGATATCACCACATGGAACATTTCAGAAAGCCACTGTCAGTAACTACAGTTGGTCGCTACATCTGTAAGTGCAAGTTCAAACTCTCCTATGCAAGGCCAAAACCGTTTTATCAACAACACCCAGAAACGCCGTCGGCTTCGCTGGGCCCGAGCTCATCTAAGATGGACTGATGCAAAGTGGAAAAGTGTTCTGTGGTCTGACGAGTCCACATTTCAAATTGTTTTTGTTTTTTTTCCCTTTCTAAGCAACATATTTAAGCAGAGAAATGTTATGTGAGCATGTTTGAGGAGTGAGCGCATGAATGATGAATGAATGATGAAGAGTTGCATTAGAGAGCAAACTAGTCGTGTTTGCCAAGAAGATCTGTCCCTCCCTCTGACTGTAACCTCAGCCCACTTTTTACTGGCACATACTCCTAATAATAATTAGTAAATGAACAGCCAAGACACAGGAAGTACTTCTTGAAAATATTGATTTTATTCATTAATATTTCTTTTTAAGGCATACAGTATGTTTTTAAAAGCTAATATGTTTAGAACATATATTTTATAATCTAATGTTTTAAAACCTACTATGTTTACAACATATGTTTTTAAAATCTAATATGTTTAGAAAATATCTTTTATAATCTAATATGTTTAGAAAATATGTTTTAAAATCTAATATATTTACAAAATATGTTTTAAATATGTGTTTGGAAAATATGTTTTAAAATATAATATGTTTAGAAAATATGTTTTAAAATCTAATATGTTTAGAAAATATGTTTTAAATATGTGTTTAGAAAATATGTTTTAAAATCTAATATGTTTAGAAAATATCTTTTATAATCTAATATGTTTAGAAAATATCTTTTATAATCTAATATGTTCAGAAAATATGTTTTAAAATCTAATATGTTCATAAAATATGTTTTATAATCTAACATGTTTAGAAAATATTTTTTTAAATCTAATATGTTTAGAAAATATGTTTTAAAATCTAATATGTTTAGAAAATATGTTTTAAATATGTGTTTAGAAAATATGTTTTAAAATCGAATATGTTTAGAAAATATGTTATAAATATGTGTTTAGAAAATATGTTTTAAAATCGAATATGTTTAGAAAATATGTTTTAAAATCTAATATATTTAGAAAATATGTTATAAATATGTGTTTACAAAATATGTTTTAAAATCTAATATGTTTAGAAAATATGTTTTAAAATCTAATATATTTAGAAAATATGTTATAAATATGTGTTTACAAAATATGTTTTAAAATCTAATATGTTTAGAAAATATGTTTTAAAATCTAATATGTTTAGAAAATATGTTTTATAATCTAATATGTTTAGAAAATATGTTTTAAAATCTAATATGTTTAGAAAAGATGTTTTAAATATCCATCCATCCATCTTCTTCCGCTTATCCGAGGTCGGGTCGCGGGGGCAGCAGCTTAAGCAGGGAAGCCCAGACTTCCCTCTCCCCAGCCACTTGGTCCAGCTCCTCCCGGGGGATCCCGAGGCGTTCCCAGGCCAGCCGGGAGACATAGTCTTCCCAACGTGTCCTGGGTCTTCCCCATGGCCTCCTACCAGTCGGACGTGCCCTAAACACCTCCCTAGGGAGGCGTTCGGGTGGCATCCTGACCAGATGCCCGAACCACCTCATCTGGCTCCTCCATGTGGAGGAGCAGCGGCTTTACTTTGAGTTCCTCCCGGATGACAGAGCTTCTCACCCTATCTCTAAGGGAGAGACCCGCCACCCGGCGGAGGAAACTCATTTGGGCCGCTTGTACCCGTGATCTTGTTCTTTCGGTCATAACCCAAAGCTCATGACCATAGGTGAGGATGGGAACGTAGATCGACCGCTAAATTCAGAGCTTTGCCTTCCGGCTCAGCTCCTTCTTCACCACAACGGATCGATACAGCGTCTGCATTACTGAAGATGCCGCACCGATCCGCCTGTCCATCTCACCATCCACTCTTCCCTCACTGGTGAACAAGACTCCGAGGTACTTGAACTCCTCCACTTGGGGCAGGGTCTCCTCAGCAACCCGGAGATGGCACTCCACCCTTTTCCGGGCGAGAACCATGGACTCTGACTTGGAGGTGCTGATTCTCATCCCAGTCGCTTCACACTCTGCTGCGAACCGATCCAGTGAGAGCTGAAGATCCTGGCCAGATGAAGCCATCAGGACCACATCATCTGCAAAAAGCAGAGACCTAATCCTGCAGCCACCAAACCAGATCCCCTCAACGCCTTGACTGCGCCTAGAAATTCTGTCCATAAAAGTTCTGAACAGAATAGGTGACAAAGGGCAGCCTTGGCGGAGTCCAACCCTCACTGGAAACGTGTCCGACTTACTGCCGGCAATGCGGACCAAGCTCTGGCACTGATCATACAGGGAGTGGACCGCCACAATCAGACAGTCCCATACCCCATACTCTCTGAGCACTCCCCACAGGACTTCCCGAGGGACACGGTCCAATGCCTTCTCCAAGTCCACAAAACACATGTAGACTGGTTGGGCAAACTCCCATGCACCCTCAAGGACCCTGCCCAGAGTATAGAGCTGGTCCACAGTTCCACGACCAGGACGAAAACCACACTGTTCCTCCTGAATCCGAGGTTGGACTATCCGGTGTAGCCTCCTCTCCAGCACACCTGAATAGACCTTACCGGGAAGGCTGAGGAGTGTGATCCCACGATAGTTAGAACACACCCTCCGGTTCCCCTTCTTAAAGAGAGGAACCACCACCCCGGTCTGCCAATCCAGAGGTACCACCTCCGATGTCCACGCGATGCAGCAGAGTCTTGTCAACCAAGACAGCCCCACAGCATCCAGAGCCTTAAGGAACTCCGGGCGGATCTCATCCACCCCCGGGGCCTTGCCACTGAGGAGCTTTTTAACTACCTCATCAACCTCAGCCCCAGAATTAGGAGAGCCCACCACAGATTCCCCAGGCACTGCTTCCTCATAGGAAGACGTGTTGGTGGGATTGAGGAGGTCTTCCAAGTATTCCCTCCACCGATCCACAACATCCGCAGTGGAGGTCAGCAGAACACCATCCTCACCATACACGGTGTTGATAGTGCACTGCTTACCCTTCCTGAGGCGGCGGATGGTGGTCCAGAATCGCTTCGAAGGCGTCCGGAAGTGGTTTTCCATGACTTCCCCGAACTCCTCCCATGTCCCAGTTTTTGCCTCTGTGACCGCTGAAGCTGCACACCGCTTGGCCTGTCGGTACCTGTCCGCTGCCTCAGGAGTCTTATGAGCCAAAAGAAATATGTGTTTAGAAAATATGTTTTAAAATCTAATATGTTTAGAAAATATGTTTTAAAATCTAATATGTTTAGAAAATATCTTTTATAATCTAATATGTTTAGAAAATATATTTTATAATCTAATATGTTTAGAAAATATGTTTTAAAATCTAATATGTTTAAAAAATGTGTTTTAAATATGTGTTTAGAAAATATGTTTTAAATATGTGTTTGGAAAATATGTTTTAAAATCTAATATGTTTAGAAAATATGTTTTAAAATCTAATATGTTTAGAAAATATGTTTTAAATATGTGTTTAGGAAATATGTTTTAAAATCTAATATGTTTAGAAAATATGTTTTAAATATGTGTTTAGAAAATATGTTTTAAAATCTAATATGTTTAGAAAATGTTTTAAAATCTAATATGTTTAGAAAATATGTTATAAATATGTGTTTAGAAAATATGTTTTAAAATCTAATATGTTTAGAAAATATGTTTTAAATATGTGTTTAGAAAATATGTTTTAAAATCTAATATGTTTAGAAAATATGTTTTAAATGTGTTTAGAAAATATGTTTTAAAATCTAATATGTTTAGAAAATATGTTTTAAATATGTGTTTAGAAAATATGTTTTAAAATCTAATATGTTTAGAAAATATGTTTTAAATATGTGTTTAGAAAATGTTTTAAAATCTAATATGTTTAGAAAATATGTTTTAAAATCTAATATGTTTAGAAAATATGTTTTATAATCTAATATGTTCAGAAAATATCTTTTATAATCTAATATGTTCAGAAAATATGTTTTAAAATCTAATATGTTTAGAAAATATGTTTTAAATATGTGTTTAGAAAATCTGTTTTAAAATCTAATATGTTTAGAAAATATATCTTATAATCTAATATGTTTAGAAAATATATTTTATAATCTAATATGTTTAGAAAATATGTTTTAAAATCTAATATGTTTAGAAAATATGTTTTAAAATCTAATATGTTTAGAAAATATGTTTTATAATGTAATATGTTTAGAAAATATGTTTTAAAATCTAATATGTTTAGAAAATATGTTTTATAATCTAATATGTTTAGAAGATATATTTTAAAATCTAATATGTTTAGAAAATATCTTTTATAATCTAATATGTTTAGAAAATATGTTTTAAATATGTGTTTAGAAAATATGTTTTAAAATCTAATATGTTTAGAAAATATGTTTTAAATGTGTTTAGAAAATATGTTTTAAAATCTAATATGTTTAGAAAATATGTTTTAAAATCTAATATGTTTAGAAAATATATTTTAAAATCTAATATGTTTAGAAAAATAATTTAAATTTGAATAATTTTTTTAAAAAAAAGGTTTTAAAAGTGTCCATTGAGTAAAATATTTTTTTTATACATATACATTCCAGAAAAGGTTAAAATCCATCCATCCATTTTCTACCGCTTGTCCCTTGCGGGGTGACGGGGGTGCTGGAGCCTATCCCAGATGAAAACAAAGATTGTAAGCTCTGTGAGCTCTCACTTTGTTAATAAAAGATGCTGCTAGTTGTATCTTCCATCCTCCTCCTCTTCTGCAGATGAAGAAGTGGGCCACTCTTTTTTTTTTTCTGCACAGTCAGCGGGTCCATCGCACGCCTCCTCCTCCTCCTCCTCTTCATCTTCCTCTTCATCTTCCGCTTCATCCTCCCTTTGTGGAGTAAAAGCGTGACGATGTTGATCTTTTGTGAGTCACCAGCGAGCGTTTGGCACACTCGTGTCTCGCTAGATGACATCATCAGCCTATTTCAAGGGCCACAGTTTGACCCTGGAACAGACAAACTCTATGAAAATATACTGTTTTGTTTCTTTAAATCAAAGTCATGCTTTTTTAAAACAGCAGTAGATGTTACAGTAAAAAATAGAATATTAGCTGCCATAATGTTTCAGTTAAACAACAATGCTCGTTTTTTGGATTCACAGTAATGTACTGTAAAAACAGAAAACATTTTTTTTAGTGGTACTATTTTTTAATTTCTCTGTTAAAATAAAAAAGTGAATAGGTTTTCAAAATGAAAGTGGTCCCGTTTTTTCAATTCACAATAATGTAAAACAGACTGTAGATTTTACAGTAAAAACATTTTTATGATAAAAAACATTGTTAAAAGTAAAAAATACTCCCCTTTTTAATTGACAGAATGGCAAGTTGTTGAAACAATGATTGTAGATTTTACTGTAAAATTAAAAAATAAAAAAGGCCATAATTTTACCTTAAAAATAACAGTGGTATTTTTTTTCAGTCACAGTAATGCACTGTAAAAAAAAATTAATAGATTTTAAAAATAAAAGTGGTATTTTTTTTCAGTCACAGTAATGCACTGTAAAAAAAAATCAATAGATTTTAAAAATAAAAGTGGTATTTTTTTTTCATTCACAGTAATGCACTGTAAAAAAACAAACAAGTCAATAGATATTAAAAATAAAAGTGGTATTGTTTTTTTCATTCACAGTAATGCACTGTAAGAACTACGGCCGTGCATTTTAGGACGGGGAAAAAACAAAATAATTTTTAGTGTAAAATGTTTTCCAGTAATGCACAATGAAAAAAAAAAAAAATCTAAAGATTTTAAAAATTTAAGTCTTACTGTTTTTCAATCCATAGTAATGCACTGTAAAAAAAAAAAAATCAATAGATTTTAAAAATAAAAGTGGTATTGTTTTTTTCATTCACAGTAATGCATTGTAAAAAAAAATCAATAGATTTTAAAATAAAAGTGGTATTGTTTTTTTCATTCACAGTAATGCACTGTAAAAAAAAAAATCAATACATTGTAAAAATAAGTGGTATTTTTTTTCATTCACAGTAGTGCACTGTAAAAAAAACAATAGATTTTAAAAATAAAAGTTATATTGTTTTTTTAAATTCACAGTAATATACTGTAAAAACTACAACTGTAGATTTTACATTTAAAAAAAACAAAACTGTTAAAAAAAACAAAAACTATGTTAAAAGTGAAGTTTTATCGTTTTTTCCATTCACAGAATGACCGTACATTTCAGGACGGAAAAAAGCATCATTTTAGTGTAAACATTTTTTCCAGTAATGCACAATACAAAAATTAAACATTTCAAAATAAAATATTACTGTTTTTCAATTCACAGCAATGCACTGTAAAAACAGCGACCATAGATGTTTACGGTAAAAAATGGCCACTCAGTCGCTAACATTAGACTGTAAAAATAACATTTGACCATTTACAGCAATGCACTGTAAAAACGGCCGTCGATTATCGAGGCAAAACTGTCAGAATTTTACTGTAAAAATAACAGTGGTACTGTTTTTCAACTTACAGTAATTCACTGTAAAAAAAGATTGTAGATTTTACAGTAAAAAAAAATGGCCATAATTCTACCTTAAGAGTATACAGTGGTACCATTTTTCAATTTACAGTAATGCACTGTAAAAAAATAAATTAAAAAAGGCAGTAGATTTTCAAAATTAAAGTGGAACCTTTTTTTTCAATTCACAGTAATTCACTGTAAAAAAAGATTGTAGATTTTACATTTTTTTAAAAATGGCCATAATTCTACCTTAAAAATAACAGTGGTACCATTTTTCAATTTACAGTAACGCACTGTAAAAACTACAACTATTGATTTTAGGATGGAAAAAAAACCTAATTTTAAGTGTAAAAAAATGCTTCCAGTAATGCACAATAAAAACAAAAAATATTTCAAAATTGAAGTCTTACTGTTTTTCATTTCACAGTAATTCACTGTCAAAAGATTGTAGATTTTACAGTAAAAATGTAAAATTTAAAAAAAGGCCATAATTCTACCTTAAAAATAACAGTGGTACCATTTTTCAATTTACAGTAATGCACTGTAAAAAAAAAAAAAGTAAATAGATTTGAAAAATAAAAGTGGTATTGGTTTTTTTTTCATTCACAGTAATGCACTGTAAAAAAAATCAATAGATTTGAAAAATAAAACTGGTATTGTTTTTTTCAATTCACAGTAATGTACTGTAAAAACTACAACCGTAGATTTCACGATGAAAAAAACCCAAAACTGTAAAAAAAAAAAAAAACAATGTTAAAAGTGAAGTTGTAGATTTTACAGTAAAAACAAAAATGGCCATAATTCTACCTTAAAAATAACAGTAGTACCATTTTTAAATTTACAGTAATGCACTGTAAAAAATAAAAAAAAAAGTCAATAGATTTAAAAAATAAAAGTGGTATTGTTTTTTTTTTTCATTCACAGTAATTCACTGTAAAAAAAAATCAATAGATTTTAAAAATAAAAGTGGTATTGTTTTTCTTTTCATTCACAGTAATGCACTGTAAAAACTAGGACTTTAGATTTTAGGAAGGAAAAAACACATAATTTGTGTGTAAAAAAAAATGCTTCCGGTAATGCACAATAAAAACAAAAAAGATTTCAAAATTAAAGTCAATTTACAGTAACGCACTAAAAAAAATCGTCTGTGGATTACCGTAAAAACTAAACGTTTTTGTTTCTCTAACAGTAGTGCACTGTAAAAACTACAACTGTTGATTTTAGGACGGAAAAAAAACATAATTTTAGTGTAAAAAAAAATGCTTCCAATAATGCACAATAAAAACAAAAAATATTTCAAAATTGAAGTCTTACTGTTTTTCATTTCACAGTAATTCACTGTAAAAAGATTGTAGATTTTACAGTAAAAATGTAAAATTTAAAAAAAGGCCATAAATCTACCTTAAAAATAACAGTGGTACCATTTTTCAATTTACAGTAATGCACTGTAAAAAAAAAGCAAATAGATTTGAAAAATAAAAGTGGTATTGTTTTTTTTTTCATTCACAGTAATGTACTGTAAAAACTACAACTGTAGATTTCACGATGAAAAAAACCCAAAACTGTACAAAAAAAAAAACAATGTTAAAAGTGAAGTTGTATATTTTACAGTAAAAACAAAAATGGCCATAATTCTACCTTAAAAATAACAGTAGTACCATTTTTAAATTTACAGTAATGCACTGTAAAAAAAAAAAAAGTGAATAGATTTTAAAAATAAAAGTGGTATTGTTTTTCTTTTCGTTCACAGTAATGCACTGTAAAAACTACGACTGTAGATTTTAAGAAAGAAAAAACACAATTTTTGTGCAAAAAAAAATGCTTCCGGTAATGCACAATAAAAACAAAAAAGATTTCAAAATTAAAGTCAATTTACAGTAACGCACTAAAAAAAATTGTCTGTGGATTACCGTAAAAACTAAATGTTTTTGTTTCTCTAACAGTAGTGCACTGTAAACAAACAGCTTTCCATCAGTGTGTGTTGTTTTTCAAACTCTTGTTTGTCCGTTTGGACGGATTGTTTTGAACGCACCAGATGGGGACACGTGAGATGTCATGGAGTACAAATATTGACTTCTCACCTCCGGCCAGGTGTCGGTCCTGCACAGACAGGAAGTGGGTGGGGTCCTGTGTGTGTGTGTGTGTGTGTGTGTGTGTGTGTGTGTGTGTGTGTGTGTGTGTGTGTGTGTGTGTGTGTGTGTGTGTGTGTGTGTGTGTGTGTGTGTGTGTGTGTGTGTGTGTGTGTGTGTGTGTGTGTGTGTGTGTGTGTGTGTGTGAGTGTGTTTCTGCACAGTCGTCACATTTAGTTGTTGTGTTGATTAATTCATGAGCATCTTTGCCTCCTCCATCTTTGTTCCTCCTCCACTCGCCTCTATCGGACTCATTCGGGTGTTCCTGGCGGTCTCAGGCGGGGGGTGGGGGGGGAGGTAGACGGTGGTCTGGCTCGCTCGCTTCGGCCCTGCTGTTCGATGCCGAGGCGAGGCGAGGATGCTGCGCGCGTGTTTCCATCCTCCTCCGTCTGGACCAGAGTGCTGGGACTGCAGTAGTCAGGCGGCCAATCAGATTGCAGCGCGCTACAAGCAGTCAGGGGCGGGACGACACACACACACACACACACACACACACACACACACACACACACACACACACACACACACACACACCTCGACATCCCCCCGTTGATGTGATAATAAGTCAAACATTGCGTATCAGTGTCGTTATTAACACTCATTGTGTGTGCATGAAGTTCCCATTTTGTCCACCAGGGTGTGACGTCGCTGCTATGATGCAACAACAAGAACGTCACATACATGTGGGCGTGGCCACATTACGTCATCGCACGCGGCAAAGTCAGCAGGAATCTAGCGGAAAGCGCCTCGGCAAATTTACGAGCCTGCGTCGCCATGGCAACCGTTCTTAGTCTGTCAAGTGGAATGGATCATTAACTGTGTGTGTGTGTGTGTGTGTGTGTGTGTGTGTGTGTGTGTGTGTGTGTGTGTGTGTGTGTGTGTGTGTGTGTGTGTGTGTGTGTGTGTGTGTGTGTGTGTGTGTGTGTGTGTACTAATGAATCATATTTGGTACTATATCGCCTCTAAAAAGTAGCGGTAAGCCCCCACGTCGTGGTCACGTGGTGACATTGCTGCTTTCAGGAGCAGTGGAGCATGTTCGGCAGCGCACACATACAGAGTACTTACAAGCAGACACAGTGTGTGGACAGAAAAGGGAGAATGGACGCATTTTGGTGTAAAAAGTCCAGATAAAGGTGAAGTTATAACACTGAAACACCCTCAGGAAGAGCTGCTTTAAGACATGGCTAACGTCCATCCACAGTGTTTTAGCTACATTTTAGCTACTTTCACTACACACCCTTGGAGGATGCAATAGCTCACCAGACACCGTTCCGAATGTAAACAAACGCCATGGGTGGATCTACACCTGACATCCACTGTAATGATACCGAGTACAAGAGCGTATCTAGTCGATACTACTATGATTACATCGATATTTTTTATCGTCACTAAATGTATTAATTCATATAATGTTTATAAAGTCAGTAAATACGTCCCTGGACACATGAGGACTTTGAATATGACCAATGTATGATCCTGTAACTACTTGGTATCGACATGATCCATACCTAAATGTGTGGTATCATCCAAAACTAATGTCAAGTATGAAAGAAGAGAAGAATAAGTGATTATTACATTCTAACAGAAGTGTAGATAGAACATGTTCAAACAGAAAATAAGCAGATATTAACAGTAAATAAACAAGTAGATTAATAATCCATTTTTACAGTTTGTCCCTCATAATGTGTAGAAAATAATAGGTGTATAAATGACACAATATGTTACTGCATACGACTAATTAGGAGTCTTTGTTTGTTTACTTACTACTAAAAGACTAAATTGCAATAATAAACATATGTTTCATGTATCAAAATAGTTTATTTTAAAATCAACTTATTTTTGTGGTACCGTTTATTTGAACAAGTATCAACATACTTTTTAGTACCGATAATGTTGGTATCGGGACAAGGCTAATAGAAAGTTGTGCAGAGGTGTATTTATGACAATTTTATAGACATATAATACTATTTTTTAGGGTGACAAACATTTTTGCAATTGTTATATGCAACAGTTCTTACTCATGAAAAATCGATTTTGAATTATTATTTTTATTATTATTTTTATTTTTATTTTTAATCTGTCCTGTGCAGCCACTCAGACAAATCATATAGTTGATGTAGATCAGTGGTCCCCAACCACCGGGAGAAATTATTATTATTATTATTATTATTATAATTTTTTTTTTTTTTATGCAATGAACATAAAAAAACACAATATATACATTACATATCAATATAGATCAATACAGTCTGCAGGTATACAGTCCGTAAGCACACATGATTGTATTTATTTATGTAAAAAAAAAAAAAATTAAATACACCCCCCCCCCCCCCCCCCCCCCCCGGTCCGTGGGACACATTTTCAAGCGTTGATCGGTCCGCAGCTACAAAAAGGTTGGGGACCACTGCTGTAGATGACCTATATCTGCTCTACATATTTACTTATTATTATTTATTTGTATTTCACTTTATTAAATGTTTGGGTAGAATTTTGTTTAAAAAAAAAAAGTGGGGGCGTGTTTTTTTTTGTTTTTTTTTTAAAGTATTATATAAATATTTCAGAGCTGTTTATTTTCTGTAAGAATGTAGTTGATCATATACGTGGCAGTCAGAGGTATTCAAATGATAAAAGTATTGTTGGGGGTAATTATCTAACGTCTCCATTCGGACAAATTAAAATCAATGGACAAAAGTCCAAATAATTTAGTTTGATCACGCAAAACAAAACAAAAAAAGACCTCAAAAAGAGTGAATATGAAGAATAAGGTTGTAACATGAGTACAGTTACAATGTTTACGTCACATGGTTACGGTTTCATGTCCGAAAAGGAGTAGGAAGAAGCAGAGCTAGAAATGATTTTGTAGATTAACTATTTGCTTCCTTTTTTCCGTCTTTAACACAAGAAATAAATATCAACAGTGAGTAGATAGTTCAATTACTGTATGCTTGACATCATTTAATGTTATGGATCAGTGTTTTCCAACCACTGTGCCGCGGCACACTGAGATACAGTCTGGTGTGCCGTGGGAAATTATCTAATTTCACCTATTTGGGTTAAAAATATTTTATAGTAATTATAGTCCGGAAATGATGTGTTGTTGTTGAGTGTCGGCAGAGTAACCGTGTAATACTCTTCCATATCAGTAGGTGGCAGCAGGTAGCTAATTGTAGATGTCGGATACAGCGGGAGGCAGGGTGCAGGTAAAAAGGTGTTGTTGCGTCAGACCAGCTCTTCCTCCCAGGGAATCTTAAGTTACTGGTCAATCCCAAGTTCTTTCGATGACATATATGCTGAGTAAGAAGGACCACCAAGACAGAATAGGAATATTATCAAGTTTTACTTAAATTTGAGGAGAACCACCGAGACCAATACATTCATACCGGCTTCCTAAGTTGTTCTAACACTCAAACGGAAGAGCCAATTTCTTGCGCATGAAGAAAGCCCCCACCTCTCTGGAAAGGAACACCGCCTCATTGTTCTACTACAGATCAGACAAAAGGGAGTATTCCATCTCCTACACCGCTAGCCTTCAACGTAACACACATAGTTTACTTGCGGACATAAGATAGAAAATAGAAAGAGTACAAATGGAAAAACACTAGCTGTTTTAAACATGACTATTAATACTTAAACATATATGCATTCTCCACAGTGTCTAATGCTTCAACCAAAAAATAAACAAAAGGTGAGTGCCCCTAAGAAAAGGCATTGAAGCTTAGGGAAGGCTATGCAAAACTGAACTGGCTACAAAGTCAACAAAAACTGAATGCTGGACGACAGCAAAGACTTACTGCGGAGCAAAGACGGCGTCCACAAAGTACATCCGAACATGACATGACAATCAACAATGTCCCCACAAAATACCACAAAAAAAGTAGCTTTCACGCTAACCGGCTGTTTGTCCGACAAAGTGTGTGTCTATAGTGTACTTGTGTATTTATCACGTACACGACGTAAGACATGGGACGGAAGGACAAACGTTAGCAACGTTAGCGAGCTGCATGCTAACAATCAATCAATCAATGTTTATTTCAATTTATTTCAATACACATCATGCTAGGTTAGCATGTTTGCCAGAGAAACACGAACTTGCACGCCCCGTAGGCCGTGTCTGAAGATGACTGACAGACTGTTTTAAAATGTGTAGCGAAGCCTGTTTTTTCTTGAATGTGGTGGCAGATACGGTACTTGAAGCAGGCTCACGTCATGAACATTACCCTCGTTAAGGAGTCATCAGCCACCTGTTACATCCGCGCACACCTTCTCCGTGGCGGTCAGACGCTAAGCCGACGCCTCCTCGAAAGTGTTTTGCCTCTTTAAATACCCGATGAACCTTCTAAAGAGCACTAATCTCCTGGCCCTGCAAAGCCTCGTCTGATGCCTTGGATTATTTGTGTCTGTCTGCGCTATTTTGGAGGCCAGCCTGGCGCCCGATTTGTAGCCTGTGGTCAACAACATGGCGTCCTTACGTGCCTCCAGTAGCTTGTGGTCTACAACATGGCGTCCTTACGTGCCTCCAGTAGCTTGTGGTCTACAACATGGCGTCCTTACGTGCCTCCAGTAGCTTGTGGTCTACAACATGGCGTCCTTACGTGCCTCCAGTAGCTTGTGGTCTACAACATGGCGTCCTTACGTGCCTCCAGTAGCTTGTGGTCTACAACATGGCGTCCTTACGTGCGTCCAGTAGCTTGTGGTCAACAACATGGCGTCCTTACGTGCCTCCAGTAGCTTGTGGTCAACAACATGGCGTCCTTACGTGCCTCCAGTAGCTTGTGGTCTACAACATGGCGTCCTTACGTGCCTCCAGTAGCTTGTGGTCTACAACATGGCGTCCTTACGTGCCTCCAGTAGCTTGTGGTCTACAACATGGCGTCCTTACGTGCCTCCAGTAGCTTGTGGTCAACAACATGGCGTCCTTACGTGCCTCCAGTAGCTTGTGGTCTACAACATGGCGTCCTTACGTGCCTCCAGTAGCTTGTGGTCTACAACATGGCGTCCTTACGTGCCTCCAGTAGCTTGTGGTCTACAACATGGCGTCCTTACGTGCCTCCAGTAGCTTGTGGTCTACAACATGGCGTCCTTACGTGCCTCCAGTAGCTTGTGGTCTACAACATGGCGTCCTTGCGTGCCTTCATTCGCTTGTGGTCTACAACATGGCGTCCTTACGTGCCTCCAGTAGCTTGTGGTCTACAACATGGCGTCCTTACGTGCCTCCAGTAGCTTGTGGTCAACAACATGGCGTCCTTACGTGCCTCCAGTAGCTTGTGGTCTACAACATGGCGTCCTTACGTGCCTCCAGTAGCCTGTGGTCTACAACATGGCGTCCTTACATGCCTCCAGTAGCCTGTGGTCTACAACATGGCGTCCTTACGTGCCTCCAGTAGCTTGTGGTCTACAACATGGCGTCCTTACGTGCCTCCAGTAGCTTGTGGTCTACAACATGGCGTCCTTACGTGCCTCCAGTAGCTTGTGGTCAACAACATGGCGTCCTTACGTGCCTCCAGTAGCTTGTGGTCTACAACATGGCGTCCTTACGTGCCTCCAGTAGCTTGTGGTCTACAACATGGCGTCCTTACGTGCCTCCAGTAGCTTGTGGTCTACAACATGGCGTCCTTACGTGCCTCCAGTAGCTTGTGGTCTACAACATGGCGTCCTTACGTGCCTCCAGTAGCTTGTGGTCTACAACATGGCGTCCTTGCGTGCCTTCATTCGCTTGTGGTCTACAACATGGCGTCCTTACGTGCCTCCAGTAGCTTGTGGTCTACAACATGGCGTCCTTACGTGCCTCCAGTAGCTTGTGGTCTACAACATGGCGTCCTTACGTGCCTCCAGTAGCTTGTGGTCTACAACATGGCGTCCTTACGTGCCTCCAGTAGCTTGTGGTCTACAACATGGCGTCCTTACGTGCCTCCAGTAGCCTGTGGTCTACAACATGGCGTCCTTACGTGCCTCCAGTAGCTTGTGGTCTACAACATGGCGTCCTTACGTGCCTCCAGTAGCTTGTGGTCTACAACATGGCGTCCTTACGTGCCTCCAGTAGCTTGTGGTCAACAACATGGCGTCCTTACGTGCCTCCAGTAGCTTGTGGTCTACAACATGGCGTCCTTACGTGCCTCCAGTAGCTTGTGGTCTACAACATGGCGTCCTTACGTGCCTCCAGTAGCCTGTGGTCTACAACATGGCGTCCTTACGTGCCTCCAGTAGCTTGTGGTCTACAACATGGCGTCCTTACGTGCCTCCAGTAGCTTGTGGTCTACAACATGGCGTCCTTACGTGCCTCCAGTAGCTTGTGGTCAACAACATGGCGTCCTTACGTGCCTCCAGTAGCTTGTGGTCTACAACATGGCGTCCTTACGTGCCTCCAGTAGCTTGTGGTCTACAACATGGCGTCCTTACGTGCCTCCAGTAGCTTGTGGTCTACAACATGGCGTCCTTACGTGCCTCCAGTAGCTTGTGGTCTACAACATGGCGTCCTTACGTGCCTCCAGTAGCTTGTGGTCTACAACATGGCGTTTTTATTTTCACACGCTCTCATACTTTCTGTAACATCCAATGTTATTTTTCATTGTCATACTTTCTCAAAATGTCAGCCGTCTTGAAAAATGTTCCAACTATAATCTACGGGAAGGAGCCCAGAATAGTTTTTATTAAAATGTTGACAATATTTCATAAACATTAGAAAGTATTAAATCCATCAAGTGACTTATAGACAAATGTCCTATATTGAAAAATGTTCCATATTTAGAAATAAGATGTTCCTCTTACACACGCCTCATAAAAGGTGTTTGATGTTTTTAATGATCAATTAAACGCAACATTACATTTCCTAAAAACGAATGTTCAAAAAGTCTAGTTCAGCTGTTTATTGACATATAATATTCATGTTTTGATCACTTTTATTGCAAATGAATATCAGCTACAAATATCGCTTATCGGCCTCCTTGACTACTAATTATCGGTATCAGTATCGGACCTAAAAAAAAAACACATTGGTCGATCTTTATTCCAGACAGTTAATAATAAATGGTTAAGTGTTTTATATACCTACTATTGTTTGACTCAGTTCACTTGCTGATATCGTATCGGATCGATATCAGTATCAGTCGGTACTCATTATTGTATCAAAGGTGACAAAGTCGATAACCAGATTTAATTTGCTTTGATATTTTTATTTTCCTCCCTTGAAGCTTAAATACTGAGGACATCTTGTGTCAGGTGACTGTCAAAATCAATATATATATATATATATATATATATATATATATATATATATATATATATATATATATATATATATATATATATATATATATATATATATATATATATATATATATATATATACATATATATATATATATATATATATATATATATATATATATATATATATATATATATATATATATATAGGAACATAGCTAGGATTTGTAATGTGTCTAGAAAGATGTCCAGGCATGGAGTACTTAAGTGTCTCTGGCCCCCTGCTGGCGAGAGGCAATGATGAGAGATATAGCAGATTAGTCTCGCTTAACAAGTGGCTGCCTAGTTTTTGTAGACAACAGGGACTAACGTTTATTGATAATTGGCCCTCTTTCTGGGGCAAACCAGCTTGTTGATGAGAGACGGCCTTCACCCTAACCAGGAAAGCGCCATCATCCTCTCTAGCAACATAGATTTCTGTTTGAGTCACTCTTAAATGATAAATGATAAATGGGTTATACTTGTATAGCGCTTTTCTACCTTCAAGGTACTCAAAGCGCTTTGACACTATTTCCACATTCACCCATTCACACACACATTCACACACTGATGGCGGGAGCTGCCATGCAAGGCGCTAACCAGCAGCCATCAGGAGCAAGGGTGAAGTGTCTTGCCCAAGGACACAACGGACGTGACTAGGAAGGTAGAAGGTGGGAATTGAACCCCAGTAACCAGCAACACTCCCATTGCTGGCACGGCCACTCTACCAACTTCGCCATGCCGTCCCCACATATATATATATATATATATATATATATATATATATATATATATATATATATATATATATATATATATATATATATATATATATATATATATATATATATGTACACACACATATACATATATATATATATATATATATATATATATATATATATATATATATATATATATATATATA
>NC_084738.1:72384551-72392051 GCF_033978785.1 Entelurus aequoreus | reverse complement strand
GCAAACAGCTGACCTTGGATGCTAAAACAACAACACTCTTGTTAATAGTCAGCCTGTACAATATTGTAATCATCATGTTGTTCTGGTCATGTGACTAGCATGAGCACTCTTTAAAAGTGTTATTCCTTTAACCCCCCACACACACACCCCCCTCACCCCCCCTCAGCGCAGCAATACGAGCTGAAGATCATGTTAGCGGACATGTTTGCTAGCAACGTACAGAAGTGCATTCTTTGCACGCCTCTGCCGGGTAAATAAAGTTCCAGAATGTCCCAAATGTTGACGTGCGTGAGGAAGGTCAAGCGCCAAGAAAAATGATCTTACGTGTCACGTCACGGCCACATTCCTCAAGGTTTACCTGACACACGAAACGTGACAGATTGTATACGGCCCATTTATTTTCAATGGGTAGTCATTCTGGGTAATCAGGGAATTTTCAGAATTGGGAAACATGCTGGCTTGAGTGTGAGTGGAGTGTGGAAAAGTTGGAACGGTTCAAATCGGATCAAAAATCTGGAATATGCAGTAGATTGTTAATGACCAGTCATTGTCAATAGGAAGGGAATTCCTGGAATTTTGTGAAAGGAAAAACATGTTTTGTGTTCGCTATATGTGAAGAGTAGTGTGGGTGGATGGTTGAAAGGTTGGAATCACATTTTAGATCTATGAATACGTTCATTCATTTGAAGGGGAATTTCCTGGAAATTTCTGTAAAACCGGGAATTTTTGAAAATATTGATACTAGCACAATTGCCCTAGATGATATAAATGGGTTGAGGTTGGAATTTTTGAAATCGGTTGAAAAATGTTGACATAGTAACAGTTTGAATTGAGAATTGGTATTTAGGAATTCCTGGAATTTTGGGGCAATTGGTCATTTGTACGAGGGGGGAAAAAAAGAGTAACATTTGTTGTCCCAACTAAGTGGAATGTTTTGAAGGTGGAATAGTCTGAAATGGTTAAAAAATGTGGACTGTGAAAACTTTCCAGGAAGAGGTGAAAATAGGGCTTTGGAAAACCGGGAATTCTGGGAATACCTGGAATTTTTTGGAACCTGGAAAACAGTAGTTTGATTTTCCAAGGTGAGGTGAGTGTGTGGATGGTGCAACGCTTCCAATCGGGTGAGAAATGTGGGTAATGGAGAGGTTTGTATATGGCCCATTTATTTTCTATGGGGAGTCATTCCTGGTAATTCTGGGTAATCAGGGACTTTTCAGAATTGTGAAACATGCTGGCTTGAATGTGAGTGGAATGATTATGTTCATACATTTGAAGGGGAATTTCCTGGAAATTTCTGTAAAACTGAATTTTTGAAAATATTGATACTAGCATAATAATAATAAATAGATGTTTTGGTGTATAATGTTAAATGTTTGGATATTCACACTATTATATAATGATAATATTAATAATAATAATAATAATAATAAATAGATGTTTTGGTGTAAAATGTTAAATGTTTGGATATTCACACAATTATATAATAATAATAATAATAAATAGAGGATTTTTTTGGTGTAGAATGTTAAATGTTTGGACATTCACACAATTATAATATAATGATAATAATAATAATAATAATAATAATAATAAAAAGAAGAATTATAATAATAATAATAAATAGATGTTTTGGTGTAGAAAGTAAAATTTTTGGACATTCACACAATTATATAATATTAATAATAATAAAAAGAATAAATAGATGATTTTTTTGGTGAAGAATGTTAAATGTTTGGACATTCACACAATTATATAATAATAATAATAAATAGATGTTTTGTTATAAGATGTTAAATGTTTGGACATTCACACAATCATATAATAATAATAATAATGATAATAATAATAATAATAATAATAATAAATAGATTATTTTTTGGTGTATAATGTTAAATGTTTGGACATTCACACAATTATATAATGATAATATTATTAATAATAATAATAATAATAATAATAAATAGATGTTTTGGTGTAAAATGTTAAATGTTTGGATATTCACACAATTATATAATAATAATAATAATAATAATAATAATAAATAGAGGATTTTTTTGGTGTATAATGTTAAATGTTTGGACATTCACACAATTATAATAATGATAATAATAATAATAATAATAATAAATAGATTATTTTTTGGTGTATAATGTTAAATGTTTGGACATTCACACAATTATGTAATAATAATAATAATAATAAATAGATGTTTTGTTATAAGATGTTAAATGTTTGGACATTCACACAATCATATAATAATAATAATAATAATAATAATGATAATAATAATAATAATAATAATAATAATAAATAAATTATTTTTTGGTATAATGATGATAATATTATAATGATAATATTAATAATAATAATAATAATAATAAATAGATGTTTTGGTGTAAAATGTTAAATGTTTGGATATTCACACAATTATATAATAATAATAATAATAATAAATAGAGGATTTTTTTGGTGTATAATGTTAAATGTTTGGACATTCACACAATTATAATAATCATAATAATAATAAATAGATTATTTTTTGGTGTATAATGTTAAATGTTTGGACATTCACACAATTATATAATGATAATATTAATAATAATAATAATAATAATAATAATAATAAATAGATGTTTTGGTGTAAAATGTTAAATGTTTGGACATTCACACAATTATAATATAATAATAATAATAATAATAAAAAGAAGAATTATAATAATAATAATAAATAGATATTTTGGTGTAGAAAGTAAAATTTTTGGACATTCACACAATTATATAAAAATAATAATAATAATTATAATAATAATAATAATAATAATAATAAATAGATGTTTTGGTGTAGAAAGTTAAATTTTTGGACAATCACACAATTATATAATATGAATAATAATATTAAAAATAATAAATAATATTATTTTTTTGGTGTAGAGTGTTAAATGTTTGGACATTCACACAGTTATATAATAATAATAATAATAATAATAATAATAATAAATACATGATTTTTTGGGACATTGTGCTACTGAGCCAGTGGGCGTGGCCTAGTGTGGATTTCACTTCCTGCTGCAATCTGAGACGTTCACCCACTTCCTCTAAGACTCTTTCACGGCCTCAAAGCGTCTCCATGACGACCAGGGATGGCTACCTTTCACCTTTGTGCCAAGTTGCAGGACCTGGGAATACATAACCATACTCAAAGTTGTTGAATAATAAAACTAAATGTTTAATGTATTGTTGGTCAGTAAAATGATATTAACTCTGTTTTTATTCTGAGTGTCATTTGCAACCATGACTTCATTCCAGCTGTTAGAAGTAGTCAGGAAGTAGTCTTTGCCATTCTTGTATTCTTCACACAAAGTGTTTATACTGTAAGATTATCTAATAATAGAAAAGCGCGATATGAAATCTAATCCATTATTATTATTATTATTATTATTCTCTGGTCACGCAGGAAGTGATCATGTGACACGCTAACTGCCAAATCAGTAGCAACTATCATGTTTGGTTGCGCCATCTTGTTGTTTCGTGGTTGATTCTGCAAGGCGCTCGTCCGCATCAAGAGCGCTAATACCACCCACCACCTTAGCCGCGCTCACCCTTTAGAGCACAGCCGTTATTTCCTGCCACTAAACCTGCAGAAAATAGTTCTTCTCAGGTTTCTATGTTTACATTTTCACACTATTTTATTACACTTTATTAAACATTTCTTACATATTCCTTCATTTTAAGAGATTATAGTTAAGTGTTCAATGTGATTTGACTATTTTGTTGACATTGTTTGAGGGTTTTCCACGTTTGTGTTGACATTTCCTTTCTGCCTTGATAGCTGAGGGATTATAATCAGAGGAAGGTTGTAGTTTCTGGATGTTTTTGCTCTCCCTGACCACCTGAGGGTACCACAGACTGTGGATGCTTTTAAAAAAGGCTTAAAAAACCCTTCTTTTTATAAAAGCCTTTTTTTTTTTAGATATATGCATACTAGTTGTAGCTATTTGGCTGTTCTAGTTGTTATTTGTATTTATTATTTATTATTTTTTTATTTAAAAAAAAAAAAAAAATTTATACCCTGTAGCTCTTTGAGGTTGTTTGCTCAATGTAAAGTTCTTTTTACAAATACAATTTATTATTATTATTATTAAGGTTATATTTCAAATAAAATATATTATTTTCCTGCGGTATGCTTCCGGATGTTTTTGCTCTCCCTGACCACCTGAGGGTACCACAGACTGTGGATGCTTAAAAACCCTTCTTTTTTAAAAAAAATACTTTTTTTAGATATATAGGCATACTAGTTTTAGCTATTTGGCTGTTCTAGTTTTTATTTGTATTTATTATTTATTATCTTTATTTTATTTGTATACACTGTAGCTCTTTGAGGTTGTTTACTCAATGTAAAGTTCTTTTTACAAATAAAATCTATTATTATTATTATTATTAAGGTTATATTTCAAATAAAATATATTATTTTCCTGCTCCTTATTGTCCATTGGTCATAAAAAAATTGTAATTAATTATCGATATAGATCGATATAATAACAATATTCAAATAATTACTGCATAACAAAAAAATCATTTCCATAGCTAAATAAAAATAACATGGCAAATTCATGTTACACAGCCGTTATTTCCTGCCACTAAACCTGCAGAAAATAGTTCTTCTCAGGTTTCTACATGTTTACATTTTCACACTATTTTATTACACTTTATGAAGCATTTCTTAAATATTCCTTCATTTTAAGAGATTATAGTTAAGTGTTCAATGTGATTTGACTATTCTGTTGACATTGTTTGAGTGTTTTCCACGTTTGTGTTGACATTTCCTTTCTGCCCTGATAGCTGAGGGATTATAATCAGAGGAAGGTTGTAGCTTCTGGATGTTTTTGCTCTCCCTGACCACCTGAGGGTACCACAGACTGTGGATGCTTTTAAAAAAAGGCTTAAAAACCCTTCTTTTTATAAAAGCCTTTTTTTTATATATATGCATACTACTTTTAGCTATTTGGCTGTTCTAATTGTTATTTGTATTTATTATTTATTATTTTTTTATTTTTTTATTTTTTTTTTATACACTGTAGCTCTTTGAGGTTGTTTACTCAATGTAAAGTTCTTTTTACAAATACAATTTATTATTATTATTATTAAGGTTATATTTCAAATAAAATATATTATTTTCCTGCGGAATGCTTCCGGATGTTTTTGCTCTCCCTGACCACCTGAGGGTACCACAGACTGTGGATGTTTAAAAACCCTTCTTTTTAAAAAAGACTTTTTTTTTAGATATATAGGCATACTAGTTTTAGCTATTTGGCTGTTCTAGTTTTTATTTTTATTTATTATTTATTATCTTTATTTTATTTGTATACACTGTAGCTCTTTGAGGTTGTTTACTCGATGTAAAGTTCTTTTTAAAAATAAAATCTATTATTATTATTAAGGTTATATTTCAAATAAAATATATTATTTTCCTGCTCCTTATTGTCCATTGGTCATTAAAAAAAATGCATTAATTATCGATATAGATCGATATAATAACAATATTCAAATAATTACTGCATAACAAAAAATTCATTTCCATAGTTAAATAAGAATAAGATGGCAAATTCATGTTACACAGCCGTTATTTCCTGCCACTAAAGCTGCCCTTAAAACAAATCCTCAGTGGGCTGCAAATGGCCCCCGTGCCGCACTTTGGACACCGCTGGCTTAAAGTCAGGTTGTGGTGCGTAAAAGGAAGTGAAGCTCTTGACTTCCTGTTTATTTTCTGTGGTGAAAAAAAGGGGGCGTGTGCTAATCGAGGCGTTTTGTTCCCAGCCTGACGTCAACGCCTGCTACCTGCGAGCGGCCCGCGCCGGCAACTTGGAGAAGGCGCTGGACTACCTGAAGAATGGAGTGGACATCAACATCTGCAACCAGGTGATTATTGGCAGGTTGGGGTGGCGGTGTGGGCGGGGCCTAAACAGGAAATGTGTCCCACAGAACGGCCTCAACGCCCTGCACCTGGCCTCCAAGGAGGGTCACCTGGAGGTGGTGGCGGAGCTCCTGCGGCGGGGCGCCAACGTGGACGCCGCCACCAAGGTGCGTCACCTCACCACTCTCCTCATTTTGCAATGCGGTCTGCTGAAAATGATGGAAAGTGCCACACTCGACTGACGCTGTGGTCAAAATTGGAAAAGACGTTTGAAAGGTGTCCACACTGCGGTGAAAGTGGAGAGTGCACCTCCAAATTTGTCACGTTTCATGTGTCGGGTAAAGCGCAAACCCGGTGTTTCCTTTTTTGTCTCCCCACCCCGGACAGAAAGGCAACACGGCGTTGCACATCGCGGCGCTGGCGGGCCAGATGGACGTGGTGAAGGAGCTCGTCGCGCACCACGGGAACATCAACGCGCAGTCACAGGTGGGCTCGGCGCCGTAATCGTAGCTAGGAAGTCCCGCCTTTTTTGATGCCGTGATCAAAATATCAAAAGTGCCTTCAAGCACGTAAAACAAACCATATTCTTGTTGATATTCCTTCAATATGGTGACGTCATTTGCAATGAACTTTCAGTGTATGAAATGTAGGTCTAAGTCAGACCTACATAGAGCTTTTTGTTTCATGTCTCTACAACATTCCTACTGGAAGTTACAGGCAGTTTTGTCTGTGTTTTCTTCCTAGGGGGCGCTAGAGCGCAATTTTGAGTTTTGAGGTTGTTTTTTTTTATTAGATCGCAATTTTTGCCAGTCCTGATGTGTGTGTCCAGTTAGAAGTATTTTTATTGGTCAGTATCTTTGGTATTTTCCCTCCAAAATGTGGTCAGCAGTCACGCCCATATATGGTCACGCCATCACCCAAAACTGACCACTCCTAACAAATTGTTCAGAGGAGGCCCCGCCCACAAGATGGAAGTTGAGTCGTGTCACGCAAAAAGCAATTTGTTACCAAAAAAAATGTGCAACTAAATAAGCTCATTTTAACCCCCCCAAAAAATATATAATTCAAAAATAGTAATGCAAAAAAACGCAGATTTTTAAACCATTTAAAAAAATACATTTTTAATCAAAAAATTATTTGTTACCAAAAAAGTGCAACCAAAAAAATATTTTTAACCAAAAGACAATTTGTTACCAAAATTATTTGCAACTAAATAAGCTCATTTTTAACTCCCCCAAAAAATATATAATTCAAAAATAGTAATGCAAAAAAAAGCAGATTTTTAAACAATTAAAAAAAACAATTTTTATTCCAAAAATTCTTTGTCACCAAAAAAGTGCAACCAAAAAAAAAAAGTATTTTTAACCAAAAGACAATGTGTTACTAAAAAAAATTGCAACTATATAAGCTCATTTTTAACCCCCCCAAAAAATATATGATTAAAAAATAGTAATGCAAAAAAACGCAGATTTTTAAACAATTTTAAAAAAGTATTTTTAATCCAAAAATTCTTTGTTACCAAAAAAGTGCAACCAAAAAAATAATATTTTTAACCAAAAGACAATTTGTTACCAACAAAATTTGCAACT
>NC_084738.1:72369551-72379551 GCF_033978785.1 Entelurus aequoreus | reverse complement strand
ATAAAAAATAATAATAATACCAAAAAAATGATTTGCAACCAAAAATTGGGTTTACAATTTTTTTTAAGTCCATCAAGCCATCCATTTTGTACTGCTTGTCCCTTTCAGGATCGCGGGGGGTGCTTTTATGCAAACCAAATTTTTAAAAGTTTAATTTAAAAAATATTGTATTTAAAATAAATAAAAATTAATTAAATTAAAGAAAAAAAAGTTTTTGTTGCAAATATTTTTTGTTTATGACTCAACTTCAGAAATGTTATAAAAATAATAATACCAAAAAAAAAGATTTGCAACCAAAAATGTAGTTTAATTATTTTTTTTAATCCATCCATCCATCCATTTTCTACTGCTTGTCCCTTTCGGGGTGGCGGGGGGTGCTTTTATGCAAACCGAATTTTAAAATGTTTAATTAAAAAAAAAATGTATTTGAAATTTGAAAAATTAAATTAAATTAAAGAAAAAATTTATTTGTTGCAAATATTTTTTGTTTATGACTCAACTTCAGAAATATTATAAAAATAATAATACCCCAAAAAATGATTTGCAACCAAAAATTGGGTTTAACATTTTTTTTTAAGTCCATCCATCCATCCGTTTTCTACTGCTTGTCCCTTTCGGCGTGGCGGGGGGTGCTTTTATGCAAACCGAATTTTAAAATGTTTAATTTAAAAAAATATGTATATGAAATTTAAAAAATTAAATTAAATTAAAGAAAAAAAAATATTTTGTTGCAAACATTTTTTGTTTATGACTCAACTTCAGAAATGTTATAAAAATAATAATACAAAAAAAAGATTTTCAACCAAAAATTGGATTTAAATTTTTTTAAAAGTCTATCCATCCATCCATTTTCTACCGCTTGTCCCTTACGGGGTGGCGGGGGGTGCTTTTACGCAAACCAAATTTTTAAATGTTTAATTAAAAAAATGTTTTATTCTAAATAAAAAATGTTTTAATTAAATTAAAGAAAAACAAGTTTTTGTAGCAAATATTTTTTGTTTATGACTCAACTTCAGAAATGTTATAAAAATAATAATAATACCAAAAAAATGATTTGCAACCAAAAATTGGGTTTACAATTTTTTTTAAGTCCATCCAGCCATCCATTTTGTACTGCTTGTCCCTTTCAGGGTCACTGGGGGTGCTTTTATGCAAACCAAATTTTTAAATGTTTAATTAAAAAAATATTTTATTGAAAGTAAATAAAAATTAATTAAATTAAAGAAAAAAAAGTTTTTGTTGCAAATATTTTTTGTTTATGACTCAACTTCAGAAATGTTATAAAAATAATAATAATACCAAAAAAAATGATTTGCAACCAAAAATGTAGTTTAATTTTTTTTTTAAATCCATCCATCCATCCATTTTCTACTGCTTGTCTCTTTCAGGGTGGCGGGGGGTGCTTTTATGCAAACCGAATTTTAAAATGTTTAATTTAAAAAAATATGTATTTGAAATTTAAAAAATTAAATTAAATTAAAGAAAAAAAAAAAATGTTCGCAAATATTTTTTGTTTATGACTCAACTTCAGAAATGTTATAAAAATAATAATACAAAAAAAAAAGATTTGCAACCAAAAATTGGGTTTAATTTTTTTTTAAAGTCTATCCATCCATCCATTTTCTACCGCTTGTCCCTTGCAGGGTGGCGGGGGGTGCTTTTATGCAAACCAAATTTTTAAATGTTTAATTAAAAAAATGTTTTATTCTAAATAAAAAAAATTTAATTAAATTAAATAAAAACAAGTTTTTGTAGCAAATATTTTTTGTTTAGGACTCAACTTCAGAAATGTTATAAAAAATAATAATAATACCAAAAAAATGATTTGCAACCAAAAATTGGGTTTACAATTTTTTTTAAGTCCATCCATCCATCCATTTCCTACCGCTTGTCCCTTACGGGGTGGCAGGGGGTGCTTTTATGCAAACCGAATTTTAAAATGTTTAATTTAAAAAAATATGTATTTGAAATTTAAAAAATTAAATTAAATTAAAGAAAAAAAAGATTTTGTTGCAAATATTTTTTGTTTATGACTCAACTTCAGAAATGTTATAAAAATAATAATACAAAAAAAAAAGATTTGCAACCAAAAATTGGGTTTAAATTTTTTTTTAAGTCCATCCATCCATCCGTTTTCTACCGCTTGTCCCTTACGGGGTGGCGGGGGGTGCTTTTATGCAAACCGAATTTTAAAATGTTTAATTAAAAAAAAATTTTTATTTTAAATTACATTTTTTTTATTAAATTAAAGAAAAAAAAGGATTTGTTGAAAATATTTTTTGTTTAGGACTCAACTTCAGAAATGTTATAAAAATAATAATACCCAAAAAAATGATTTGCAACCAAAAAATGTTTTTTAAATCCATCCATCCATCCATTTTCTACCGCTTGTTCCTTTCCGGGTAGCGGGGGGTGCTTTTATGCAAACCGAATTTTAAAATGTTTAATTAAAAATGTGTTTTATTTTAAATTAAAAAAATGTCATTAAATTAAAGAAAAACAAGTTTTTGTTGCAAATATTTTTTGTTTATGACTCAACTTCAGAAATGTTATAAAAATAATAAAATAAAAAATAAATTATTTGCAACCAAAAATTGGGTTTAAACTTTTTTTTTAAGGCCATCCATTTTCTACCGCTTGTCCCTTTCGGGGTGGCGGGGGGTGCTTTTATGCAAACCAAATTTTTAAATATTGCATTTAAAAATGTTTAATTAAATTAAAGAAAAACAAGTTTTTGTAGCAAATATTTTTTGTTTATGACTCAACTTCAGAAATGTTATAAAAATAATAATAATACCAAAAAAATGATTTGCAACCAAAAATTGGGTTTACAATTTTTTTTAAGTCCATCAAGCCATCCATTTTGTACTGCTTGTCCCTTTCAGGATCGCGGTGGGTGCTTTTATGCAAACCAAATTATTAAAAGTTTAATTAAAAAAATATTTTATTTAAAATAAATAAAAATTTATTAAATTAAAGAAAAAAAAGTTTTTGTTGCAAATATTTTTTGTTTATGACTCAACTTCAGAAATGTTATAAAAATAATAATACCAAAAACATTTATTTGCTACCAAAAATTTAGTTTAATTTTTTTTTTAATCCAGCCATCCATACATTTTCTACCGCTTGTCCCTTTCGGGGTGGCGGGGCGTGCTTTATGCAAACCAAATTTTAAAATGTTTAATTAAAAAAAATATGTATTTGAAATTAAAAAAATTAAATTAAATTAAAGAAAAAAAAGATTTTGTTGCAAATATTTTTTGTTTATGACTCAACTTCAGAAATGTTATAAAAATAATAATACAAAAAAAAAAGATTTGCAACCAAAAATTGGGTTTAATTTTTTTTTAAGTCTATCCATCCATCCATTTTCTACCGCTTGTCCCTTGCAGGGTGGCGGGGGGTGCTTTAATGCAAACCGAATTTTAAAATGTTTAATTTTTTTTTTTTAATTGTTTTAAATTACATTTTTTTTTATTAAATTAAAGAAAAAAAGGATTTGTTGAAAATATTTTTTGTTTAGGACTCAACTTCAGAAATGTTATAAAAATAATAATACCCAAAAAAATGATTTGCAACCAAAAACATTTTTTTAAATCCATCCATCCATCCATTTTCTACCGCTTGTTCCTTTCGGGGTGGCGGGGGGTGCTTTTATGCAAACCGAATTTTAAAATGTTGTCACGTGACTCAGAAACTCACTTCCTGTATTCCTCAACCCGGAAGTGTGTCAACAAATCAGGCGTAGTAACTTCCTGTCGCCACCAGGGGTCAGTAAGTGTCTACCAGCAGGTGGACATAACATAGATTGTTCTCTCACCTGCAGCTGCTACAGAGAATCATATTAGTGAACAATAATAAGCAAATAATTTTAGTGAACAATAATAAACAGATAATATTAGTGAACAATAATAAGCAAATAATAATAATAATAGTGACCAATAATAAACAAAGAATAATAGTGAACAATAAGCGGTAGAAAATGGATGGATGGAATAATACACAAATAATAATAATAATAGTGACCAATAATAAACAAAGAATAATAGTGAACAATAATACACAAATAATAATAATAATAGCGAACAATAATAAACAGATAATAATAGTGAACAATAATAAACAAAGAATAATAGTGAATACTAATAAACAGATAATAATAGTGAACACTAATAAACAAAAAATAATAGTCAACAATAATAAACAAATAATAATGAACAATAATAAACAAATAATAATAATTGTGAACAATAATAAACAAAGTATAATAGTGAACAATAATAAACAAAGAATAATAGTGAACAATAATACACACATAATAATAAAAGTGAACAATAAACATAGAATAATAATGGTGAACAATAATAAACAAAGTATAATAGTGAACAATATTAAACAAAAAATAACAGTGAACAACAATAAACAAATAATAATAATAGTGAACAATAATAAACAAAGAATATTAGTGAACAATAATAAACAGATAATAATAATAGTGAACAATAATAAACAAAGAATATTTGTGAACAATAATAAACAAATAATAATAATAATAGTGAACAATAATAAACAGATAATAATAATAGTGAACAATAATAAACAGATAATAATAATAGTGAACAATAAAAAACAAATAATAATAATAGTGAACAATAATAAACAGATGATAATAATAATAGTGAACAATAATAAACAAATAATAATAATAGTGAACAATGATACACAGATAATAATAATAGTGAACAATAATAAACAGATAATAATAAAAGTAAACAATAATAAACAATGAATATTAGTGAAGAATAATAAAGAGATAATAATAATAGTGAAGAATAATAAAGAGATAATAATAATAGTGAAGAATAATAAAGAGATAATAATAATAGTGAAGAATAATAAAGAGAAAATAATAATAGTGAAGAATAATAAAGAGAAAATAATAATAGTGAAGAATAATAAAGAGATAATAATAATAGTGAAGAATAATAAAGAGATAATAATAATAGTGAAGAATAATAAAGAGAAAATAATAATAGTGAAGAATAATAAAGAGATAATAATAATAGTGAAGAATAATAAAGAGAAAATAATAATAGTGAATAATAATAAAGAGATAATAATAATAGTGAAGAATAATAAAGAGATAATAATAGTGAAGAATGATAAATAGATAATAATAGTGGAGTAGTTCCTGCAGATGCACGCCTCCTCCTGCATGTCCACTTGATTAGTTCACCTTTTGTGAGCTTTGAGTCCAACTTAGTGCATCATGTCTCTAAAAACCACAACCACAACTACAACTACAACCACAACTACAACTAGAACCACAACTAGAACCACAACTAGAACCACAGAACCTTCCTGAGCTTCCTGCAGCTTTGCTGTGTTAGTCCCCCCATGCACCTGCACCTTTTCTCACCTGCCGCTGCTGCTGCACCGCCGCTCACCTTGGCGTCGCCCCGTGCTTCACCTTTGTGTGTCTTCTTCACCTTTGTGTGTCTTCTTCACCTTTGTGTGTCTTCTTCACCTTTTTGTCTTCTTCACCTTTTTGTGTCTTCTTCACCTTTTTGTGTGTCTTCTTCACCTTTGTATGTCTTCTTTACCTTTTTGTGTCTTCTTCACCTTTTTGTATCTTCTTCACCTTTGTGTGTCTTCTTTACCTTTTTGTGTCTTCTTCACCTTTTTGTGTGTCTTCTTCACCTTTTTGTGTGTCTTCTTCACCTTTGTGTGTCTTCTTCACCTTTTTGTGTGCCACAGAGCGGCTTCACCCCTCTACACATCGCCGCTCACTACGGGAACATCAACGTGGCAACTCTGCTGCTCAACAGAGGAGCCGCCGTCGACTTCAAGGCACGGGTTAGTGTGTGTGTGTGTGTGTGTGTGTGTGTGTGTGTGTGTGTGTGTGTGTGTGTGTGTGTGTGTGTGTGTGTGTGTGTGTGTGTGTGTGTGTGTGTGTGTGTGTGTGTGTGTGTGTGTGTGTGTCACTCCAGCAGCACCAAGAGATGACTCAGCCAAACTTGGTAATGTTGCAGTTTTCAATACCAACAAGAAGCCACGCTTTTGTAACATGTGGCTCGGCATTGTCTTGCTGAAATAAGCAGGGGCGTCCATGGTAGTGTTGCTTGGATGGCAACATATGTTGCTCCAAAAGCTGTATGTACCTTTCAGCATTAATGGTGCCTTCACAGATGTGTAAGTTACCCATGTCTTGGCCACTAATACACCCCCATACCATCACACATGCTGCCTTTTACACTTTCACCCTAGAACAATCCGGATGGTTCTTTTCCTCTTTGGTCCACAGTTTCCAAAAACAATTTGAAATGTGGACTCGTCAGACCACAGAACACTTTTCCACTTTGCATCAGTCCATCTTAGACGAGCTCGGGGCCAAGCCAAGCGTTTCTGGGTGTTGTTGATAAATGGCTTTGGCTTTGCACAGTAGAGTTTTAACGTGCACTTACAGATGTAGCGACCAACTGTAGTTACTGACAGTGGCTTTCTGAAGTGTTCCTGAGCCCATGTGGTGATATCCTTTACACACTGATGTGGCTTTTTGATGCAGTAGCGCCTGTAAAAGTGAAGTTGTGTTGTGTTGTGTGTGCAGAATGACATCACACCGCTGCACGTGGCCTCCAAGCGTGGGAATGGCAACATGGTGAGACTTCTGCTGGAGAGAGGAGCCAAGATAGAAGCACGCACCAAGGTGGGCGCACGCACACACACACACACACACACACACACACACACACACACACACACACACACACACTCTTGTATTTGTTACCTTCTTGAGAAAAATGCCTTGCTCTTTAGGACCAGAAAGAAGTGTACTTACAACATTAAAGAAGTGTACTTACAACATTAATAATATATACATACACTATGCAAATATAAAAAAGTAAGCTTTTAGGTCATTTTTTTTATTTTAATGTTTTGTTTGTAATTGTGTTTTAATCTTCATCATTCAAGTTAAAACAGTATGTGTCTATATACATATTTATTTTGTTTTTTTAATTAATTTTGGCCAAATGAGGCGCATTTCAAATTTTTACACACACTTGTTATTTCATATGTTGACCAGAGGGGGAGCACTTCACATTTGTACACACACTTGTTATTTCATATGTTGACCAGAGGGGGAGCACTTCACATTTGTACACACACTTGTTATTTCATATGTTGACCAGAGGGGGAGCACTTCACATTTTTACACACACTTGTTATTTCATATGTTGACCAGAGGGGGAGCATTTCACATTTGTACACACACTTGTTATTTCATATGTTGACCAGAGGGGGAGCACTTCACATTTTTACACACATTTGTTATTTCATATGTTGGCCAGAAGGGGGAGCACTTCACATTTTTACACACACTTGTTATTTCATATGTTGACCAGAAGGGGGAGCACTTCACATTTTTACACACACTTGTTATTTCATATGTTGACCAGAAGGGGGAGCACTTCACATTTTTACACACACTTGTTATTTCATATGTTGGCCAGAAGGGGGAGCACTTCACATTTTTACACACACTTGTTATTTCATATGTTGACCAGAAGGGGGAGCACTTCACATTTTTACACACACTTGTTATTTCATATGTTGACCAGAAGGGGGAGCACTTCACATTTTTACACACACTTGTTATTTCATATGTTGACCAGAGGGGGAGCACTTCAAATTTGTACACACACTTGTTATTTCATATGTTGACCAGAGGGGGAGCACTTCAAATTTGTACACACACTTGTTATTTCATATGTTGACTCAGGACGGTCTGACTCCGCTGCACTGCGGTGCCAGGAGTGGACACGAGCAGGTGGTGGAGATGCTGCTGAACCGAGGCGCACCCATCCTCTCCAAGACCAAGGTACGCTCTCCTGGACTCTGCTGTCGCCCGACGCCTCTTCTTGGTGCTAGCGCCTCTTCTCTCCCTCCTCCCCCGCTGCAGAACGGCCTCTCCCCGCTGCACATGGCCACGCAGGGCGACCACCTCAACTGTGTGACGCTGCTGCTGCACCACGAGGCGCCCGTGGACGACGTGACCAACGACTACTTGACGGCGCTGCACGTGGCCGCCCACTGCGGACACTACAAGGTGGCCAAGGTCATCGTGGACAAGAAGGCCAACCCCAACGCCAAGGCCCTGGTGAGGAAGTCACACTTTGTTGTCATGACGACACAAACACAACCTCACTTGCCATCACTTCTAGTCGGCCGTACAGGAAGTCAAATCGGTCGTACAGGAAGTCTAGTCGGCCGTACAGGAAGTCTAGTCGGCCGTACAGGAAGTCTAGTCGGCCGTACAGGAAGTCTAGTCGGCCGTACAGGAAGTCTAGTCGGCCGTACAGGAAGTCAAATCGACCGTACAGGAAGTCAAGTCGGCCGTACAGGAAGTCAAGTCGGCCGTACAGGAAGTCTAGTCGGCCGTACAGGAAGTCTAGTCGGCCGTACAGGAAGTCTAGTCGGCCGTACAGGAAGTCTAGTCGGCCGTACAGGAAGTCTAGTCGGCCGTACAGGAAGTCTAGTCGGCCGTACAGGAAGTCAAATCGACCGTACAGGAAGTCAAGTCGGCCGTACAGGAAGTCAAGTCGGCCGTACAGGAAGTCTAGTCGGCCGTACAGGAAGTCTAGTCGGCCGTACAGGAAGTCTAGTCGGCCGTACAGGAAGTCAAGTCGGCCGTACAGGAAGTCAAGTCGGCCGTACAGGAAGTCAAGTCGGCCGTACAGGAAGTCAAGTCGGCCGTACAGGAAGTCAAGTCGGCCGTACAGGAAGTCAAGTCGGCCGTACAGGAAGTCAAGTCGGCCGTACAGGAAGTCTAGTCGGCCGTACAGGAAGTCTAGTCGGCCGTACAGGAAGTCTAGTCGGCCGTACAGGAAGTCTAGTCGGCCGTACAGGAAGTCAAGTCGGCCGTACAGGAAGTCAAGTCGGCCGTACAGGAAGTCAAGTCGGCCGTACAGGAAGTCAAGTCGGCCATACAGGAAGTCAAGAGGGCCGTACAGGAAGTCAAGTCGGCCGTACAGTAAGTCTAGTCGGCCGTACAGGAAGTCAAGTCGGCCGTACAGGAAGTCAAGTCTGTAAAATAAGTTAAATGTAAAATAAGTTAAATAAAAGATCAAATAAGTTAAATAGAAGGTAAATAAAAGGTAAAGGAGGCCAAGTAAGTTAAACAAAATGTAAAATAAGTTAAATAAAAGATAAAACAAGGTAAATAGAAGGTCAACAAAGATAAAACAAGGCAAAAGACGTTTAAGGAAGGTAAATAGAAGGGAATTAAAAGGTAAAATAAGGTAAATAAAAGGTAAAACAAGTTACACAGAAGGTAAATTAAGTTAAACAGAAGGTAAACAAAAGGTAATATAAGTTAAATAGAAGTGAAATAAAAGGTAAACAAAAGTTAAAATAAGTTATCAGTTAATAGTTAAATAAATAAGTTATACAGGAAAATACAACACTGTACTTTAATCAAGTCATTATTTAGTGTACCAGTTTGTGTACATATAAGTGCTGCCATCTAGTGTCTTCTTAGTGACACTACATGATCATGAATATATACTGTAAGTGCTGCCATCTAGTGTCTTCTTAGTGACACTACATGATCATGAATATATACTGTAAGTGCTGCCATCTAGTGTCTTCTTAGTGACACTACATGAGAATATCATGAATATATACTGTAAGTGCTGCCATCTAGTGTGTAGTTAGTGACACTACATGAGAATACATATATACATATATATATACAGGTATGTGTATATGTATATATACAACAACTGGACACAGTCAGATCATTTTGAAATGTTACATTCAAAAAATAACAAACAATATTTATCCACACACACAAAAGTACTACACGTTGGTACCGTTGAGTACCGGTACTATATCGGTTCAAATGTTAACAGTGCCATGCCATAAAAGTAGTTCCTTGGTGTTAGCTCTTAGAGTAACAATGACGCTATAGCTAGGTTGATATGTGAATGTGTTAGCCGCC
>NC_084738.1:72362051-72364551 GCF_033978785.1 Entelurus aequoreus | reverse complement strand
AAGTAGGGTGGTCCACAGTGTCCATACCAAGTAGGGTGGTCCACAGTGTCCATACCAAGTAGGGTGGTCCACAGTGTCCATACCAAGTAGGGAGGTCCACAGTGTCCATACCAAGTAGGGAGGTCCACAGTGTCCATACCAAGTAGGGTGGTCCACAGTGTCCATACCAAGTAGGGAGGTCCACAGTGTCCATACCAAGTAGGGTGGTCCACAGTGTCCATACCAAGTAGGGTGGTCCACAGTGTCCATACCAAGTAGGGTGGTCCACAGTGTCCATACCAAGTAGGGTGGTCCACAGTGTCCATACCAAGTAGGGTGGTCCACAGTGTCCATACCAAGTAGGGTGGTCCACAGTGTCCATACCAAGTAGGGTGGTCCACAGTGGCCATACCAAGTAGGGCGGTCCACAGTGTCCATACCAAGTAGGGCGGTCCACAGTGTCCATACCAAGTAGAGTGGTCCACAGTGGCCATACCAAGTAGGGTGGTCCACAGTGGCCATACCAAGTAGGGTGGTCCACAGTGTCCATACCAAGTAGGGTGGTCCACAGTGTCCATACCAAGTAAGGTGGTCCGCAGTGTCCATACCAGGTAGGGTGGTCCACAGTGTCCACACCAAGTAGGGTGGTCCACAGTGTCCATACCAAGTAGGGTGGTCCGCAGTGTCCATACCAGGTAGGGTGGTCCACAGTGGCCATACCAAGTAGAATGGTCCACAGTGTCCATACCAAGTAAGGTGGTCCGCAGTGTCCATACCAAGTAAGGTGGTCCACAGTGGCCATACCAAGTAGGATGGTCCACAGTGTCCATACCAAGTAGGGTGGTCCACAGTGTCCATACCAAGTAGGGTGGTCCACAGTGTCCATACCAAGTAGAATGGTCCACAGTGTCCATACCAAGTAGGGTGGTCCACAGTGGCCATACCAAGTAGGGTGGTCCACAGTGTCCATACCAAGTAGGGTGGTCCACAGTGTCCATACCAAGTAGGGTGGTCCACAGTGGCCATACCAAGTAGGATGGGTCACAGTGTCCATACCAAGTAGGGTGGTCCACAGTGTCCATACCAAGTAGGGCGGTCCACAGTGTCCATACCAAGTAGGATGGTCCACAGTGGCCATACCAAGTAGGGTGGTCCACAGTGTCCATACCAAGTAGGGTGGTCCACAGTGTCCATACCAAGTAGGGTGGTCCACAGTGTCCATACCAAGTAGGGTGGTCCACAGTGGCCATACCAAGTAGGGTGGTCCACAGTGGCCATACCATGTCCAGACCTACTTTTTTCTGAGGCGTGCGCATGCAAAATGTGCTTAAAAAACAAACTACTGTTAGCATGTTAACAGTTAGCAAGTGTTATGTATAAAGTTAGATGAGTCTGCATCGTAAGGCAGAAAAATTGGCAAAAAAGTGAACATGCTAATGTTAGCACGTTAGCATTCTAAAAGTGGGAAAAAAACAACACAAAAATGTGTCTTTAAATATGTTTTAGCTTTTTTATTAGCCTGTTTCATTACAGATGACACTTGCTGTTTAAAAAAGTGAGCATGCTAATGTTAGCACGTTAGCATGCTAAAAGTGAATAAACACACACACACACACACACACACACACACGCACGCAAAAGTCCCTTTGGTGCTCTCACAAAAGATCAGAAATCCCAAAAATCCTTCATTGTGATATTATTGAATTATTATTATTACTTAAAGGCCTACTGAAAGCCACTACTAGCGACCACGCAGTCTGATAGTTTATATATCAATGCTGAAATCTTAACATTATAACACATGCCAATACGGCCGGGTTAACTTATAAAGTGACATTTTAAATTTGCCGCTAAACTTCCGGTTCGAAACGCCTCTGAGGATGACGTATGCGCGTGACGTGGCCCGGGGAACACGGGTATGCCTTCCACATTGAAGCCAATACGAAAAAGCTCTGTTTTCATTTCATAATTCCACAGTATTCTGGACATCTGTGTTGGTGAATCTGTTGCAATCATGTTCATTGCATTATGGAGAAGGAAGCTGAGCAAGCAAAGAAGAAAGTTGTCGGTGCGAAATGGACGTATTTTTCGAACGTAGTCAGCCACAACAGTACACAGCCGGCGCTTCTTTGTTTACATTCCCGAAAGATGCAGTCAAGATGGAAGAACTCGGATAACAGAGACTCTAACCAGGAGGACTTTTGACTTGGATACACAGACGCCTGTAGAGAACTGGGACAACACAGACTCTTACCAGGATTACTTTGATTTGGATGACAAAGACGCAGACGTGCTACTGTGAGTATGCAGCTTTGGCTTCTAAACATTTGATCGCTTGACCGTATGTGCGCAACTTTTTTTTGCGTATGTACGTAACTTTTTAAAAATATATAAGCTTTATGAACCTTGGGTTAGGTGAACGGTCTTTTGGGCTGAGTGATTGTGTGTGTTGATCAGGTGTTTGAATTGTATTGGCGTGTTCTATGGAGCTAGGAGCTAGCATAGGAGCTAGTAGCTAGCA
>NC_084738.1:72354551-72357051 GCF_033978785.1 Entelurus aequoreus | reverse complement strand
AGACATGATGATGTCACACTGACAAAGACATGATGATGTCACACCGACAAAGACATGATGATGTCACACTGACAAAGACACGATGATGTCACACTGACAAAGACATGATGATGTCACACTGACAAAGACATGATGATGTCACACTGACGTGATTATGTCACACTGACAAAGACATGATGGTGTCACACTGACAAAGACGTGATGATGTCACACTGACAAAGACATGATGATGTCACACTGACATGATGATGTCACACTGACGAAGACATAATGATGTCACACTGACATGATGATGTCACACTGACAAAGACGTGATGATGTCACACTGACATGATGATGTCACACTGACAAAGACATGATGATGTCACACTGACAAAGACATGATGATGTCACACTGACAAAGACATGATGATGTCACACTGACAAAGACATGATGATGTCACACCGACATGATGATGTCACACTGACATGATGATGTCACACTGACATGATGATGTCACACTGACAAAGACACGATGATGTCACACCGACGTGATGATGTCACACTGACATGATGATGTCACACTGACAAAGACATGATGATGTCACACTGACAAAGACATGATGATGTCACACTGACATGATGATGTCACACTGACAAAGACATGATGATGTCACACTGACAAAGACATGATGATGTCACACTGACATGATGATGTCACACTGACACTGACATGATGATGTCACACTGACAAAGACGTGATGATGTCACACTGACATGATGATGTCACACTGACAAAGACATGATGATGTCACACTGACATGATGATGTCACACTGACAAAGACATGATGATGTCACACTGACAAAGACATGATGATGTCACACTGACATGATGATGTCACACTGACAAAGACATGATGATGTCACACCGACATGATGATGTCACACTGACATGATGATGTCACACTGACATGATGATGTCACACTGACAAAGACACGATGATGTCACACCGACGTGATGATGTCACACTGACATGATGATGTCACACTGACAAAGACATGATGATGTCACACTGACAAAGACATGATGATGTCACACTGACATGATGATGTCACACTGACAAAGACATGATGATGTCACACTGACAAAGACATGATGATGTCACACTGACATGATGATGTCACACTGACACTGACATGATGATGTCACACTGACAAAGACACGATGATGTCACACCGACATGATGATGTCACACTGACATGATGATGTCACACTGAGTTGATGATGTCACACTGACAAAGACACGATGATGTCACACCGACGTGATGATGTCACACTGACATGATGATGTCACACCGACGTGATGATGTCACACTGACATGATGATGTCACACTGACGTGATGATGATGTCACACTGACATGATGATGATGTCACACTGACATGATGATGATGTCACACTGACAAAGACACGATGATGTCACACTGACATGATGATGTCACACTGACATGATGCTGTCACACTGACATGATGATGTCACACTGACGTGATGATGTCACACCGCCGTGATGATGATGTCACACCGACGTGATGATGTCACACTGATGTGATGATGTCACACCGACGTGATGATGATGTGTGTGTGTGCAGAATGGCTACACGCCGCTGCACATCGCCTGCAAGAAGAACCAGATGGAGATCGCCACCACGCTGCTGGAGTACGGCGCCTCCACCAACAGCGTGACGCGGCAGGGCATCACGCCGCTGCACCTGGCCGCCCAGGAGGGTCACGTGGACCTGGTCACGCTGCTGCTGGCGCGCGACGCCGCCGTCAACGCCGCCAACAAGGTCCGCCCACACGCCTTCACCCGCTTGTTAGCATCCTCGCTAATGATGATGTTTTCCTTCAGCACGGCCTGACGCCGCTCCACCTGGCAGCCCAGGAGGACAAGGTCAACGTGGCCGAGGTCCTGGTCAACCACGGAGCCACACCCGACCCTGAGACCAAGGTGAGCTCCCACACGCCGCCTCCTCTCCACCCTTTGATGCTTTGTGTGTTTGTGCGCCGCCCGCCAGCTGGGCTACACCCCCTTGCACGTGGCCTGTCACTATGGCAACCTGAAGATGGTCAACTTCCTGCTGAAAAACCAGGCCAAGGTCAACCCAAAGACCAAGGTGCGTTCTGCTTGCTCCGATACAGGGGTCTATACCGATATCATGCACACTGCTGTTATTTTGTAGCGTGGAATGTTAGAAAACATTTATTAATAACTGTCTGATGCTGTCTTCAAGTTGAAGTGGAGTGGTCACACATTTGTTACTAGATACTTTCTAATGTGCCTGGAACATTTCCTACGTGATACGCAACTATAATGTTTGTTGTTTATTGCTTATATTGACATTAGCTTGTGTGTGCTTAGCTGTTGTGTAGCTGCTAGTAGCATCTAGCCTAGCATGTCCAAGTGACTCCAAGACCAACCTTGTGTGCTTATTTAGGACTTCTTCTATCGTACATTTT
>NC_084738.1:72332051-72352051 GCF_033978785.1 Entelurus aequoreus | reverse complement strand
TGAATAAAAGAAAAAGTAGTGAGACTAAAACAACAACAGGAACACCTCACATAGTCATAGTCATCCCATATCAGCACAAATCATACCTGTATC
The DNA here is from genome assembly GCF_033978785.1 of Entelurus aequoreus. Taxonomy (NCBI): domain Eukaryota; kingdom Metazoa; phylum Chordata; class Actinopteri; order Syngnathiformes; family Syngnathidae; genus Entelurus; species Entelurus aequoreus. Next base: position 72,351,958 of record NC_084738.1, on the reverse strand, counting down.
ATCTTGTGGCGTGGAAAGCTTTGATGAAGTGAAAGGAGTCAAACTAGCACGATGACAAACACTGACCGTCTGGAAGGGACTTACGCTGTCTTTAAAATGAAGTGGAGTGGAAATTGTTTCTTTCTTTTTATTGGTCACATGACGCAGTGGAGTTATTTAATGCGGACACGTTTGTTACGGGATACTTTCTAATACGGAGACTTTGCATGTGTAAGTAATATGCAACTATGATTATTTGATACTCGCACATATTTGATACTCACACACAAGTAAACAGGCTGCGGGACTGCTTGTATCGCACATGATATCACACACAAGTAAACAGGCTGCGGGACTGCTTGTATCGCACATGATATCGCACACAAGTAAACACGCTGCGGGACTGCTCGTATCGCACGTGATATCACACACAAGTAAACACGCTGCGGGACTGCTTGTATCGCACATGATATCGCACACCAGTAAACACGCTGCCAGGCTGCTTGTATCGCACATGATATCGCACACAAGTAAACACACTGCGGGACTGCTTGTATCGCACATGATATCACACACAAGTAAACACTGCAGGACTGCTCGTATCGCACGTGATATCACACACAAGTAAACACACTGCAGGACTGCTTGTATCGCACATGATATCGCACACCAGTAAACACGCTGCCAGGCTGCTTGTATCGCACATGATATCGCACACAAGTAAACACACTGCGGGACTGCTTGTATCGCACATGATATCACACACAAGTAAACACTGCAGGACTGCTTGTATCGCACGTGATATCACACACAAGTAAACACTGCAGGACTGCTTGTATCGCACGTGATATCACACACAAGTAAACACACTGCAGGACTGCTTGTATCGCACGTGATATCACACACAAGTCAACACACTGCAGGACTGCTTGTATCGCACATGATATCACACACAAGTCAACACACTGCAGGACTGCTTGTATCGCACGTGATATCACACACAGGGTCAACACGCTGCAGGACTGCTTGTATCGCACGTGATATCACACACAAGTAAACACTCTGCAGGACTGCTTGTATCGCACGTGATATCACACACAAGTCAACACACTGCAGGACTGCTTGTATCGCACGTGATATCACACACAGGGTCAACACGCTGCAGGACTGCTTGTATCGCACGTGATATCACACACAAGTAAACACTCTGCAGGACTGCTTGTATCGCACGTGATATCACACACAGGGTCAACACGCTGCAGGACTGCTTGTATCGCACGTGATATCACACACAGGGTCAACACGCTGCAGGACTGCTTGTATCGCACGTGATATCACACACAGGGTCAACACGCTGCAGTTCCTCTAACATCTTCCCTCCATCCCACTCACAGTCTGTAAAGTTCCTGAGGACTATTTGTCTGATGTGGATGATGAAGGTACTTCTCATCTTTTCATTCTTCTCATTCACTTTCCTCTCTCCATCATTTCTCTGCTGACATTCTTTTCTCCTATTTCACTTGAAAGCATCATTTTATTCACTATTTGACCTTGAACGTGTGCACAGACATCAGGGGTGTCCAAACTTTTACCCCTCATGATATATATATATATATATATATATATATATATATATATATATATATATATATATATATATATATATATATATATATATATATATATATATATATATATATATATATAGCCCTATTTAGGGCTCTAATTACTCCACAATATATGTACATATATATATAGCCCTATACATATATATCTATTATAAGTTTGTATTTGTTTTTTGTCCTTTTTTTTATGTAAAGAAAATGTTTCTTTGATGGCAAACACACAAAATATGCAATGTTTTCCTCAACAAATATTTCCAAGTGTAATATTTGATGTGAAGTCATGGCAACTTCCAGCAGATCAATAATTCATAACAACATTGATTTTTTTTTTTTTTTGAGCAATGACACTTTTAAAGAAAAAAAGCAGCTTTGTGTTATTAGAGTCAACAATGCAACTTTTTCTAGTTACATTTGCTCTTTTATTCCACTTTTATTCCAGTTTTATTCCACTTATATTCCGCTTTTATTCCCACTTTTATTCCACTTTTATTCCACTTTATTCCACTCCTATTCCACTTCTATTCCACTTATATTCCAATTTTATTCCACTTATATTCCACTTTTAATTCTACTTTTATTCCACTTTTTTTAAATAGTATTTTTATAGTTAAATTTGCTCTTTTATTCCACTTTTATTCTACTTTTATGCCACTTTTATTTCATTATATTCCACTTTATTCTACTTTTATTCCACTTGCATTCCACTTTATTCCACTTTTATTCCATTATATTCCACTTTATTCTACTTTTATTCCACTTTTATTCCATTATATTCCACCTTTATTCTACTTTTATTCCACTTATATTCCACCTTTATTCTACTTTTATTCCATTATATTCCACCTTATTCTACTTTTATTCCACTTTTATTCCATTATATTCCACTTTTAATTCTACTTTTATTCCACTTTTATTACACTTTTTTTGAAATAGTATTTTTATAGGTAAATTTGCTCTTTTATTCCACTTTTATTCCACTTATATTCCACTTTTATTCTACTTTTATTCTACTTTTATTCCACTTTTATTCCACTTTTATTCCATTATATTCCACTTTATTCTACTTTTATTCCACTTTTATTACACTTATATTCCATTATATTCCACTTTATTCTATTTTTATTCCACTTTTATTCCACTTATATTCCACTTTTATTCTACTTTTATTCCACTTTTATTCTACTTTTATTCCACTTTTATTCCACTTTTATTCCACTTTTTTTTAAATAGTATTTTTAGAATACAACCCTAAGCGCACTTTGGACCCCCCTGGTGTCCTGCAGATAATATGTCATATTATATTTACTGTCACGTCTTCTGCTCCGCCTTTTCTCTTGGTTGCCATGGCGACAGGCTGGCGTTGTGGACTGAGTGTGTGTGTGTGTGTGTGTGTGTGTGTGTGTGTGTGTGTGTGTGTGTGTGTGTGTGTGTGTGTGTGTGTGTGTGTGTGTGTGTGTGTGTGTGTGTGTGTGTGAGCGCTTTCTTTTCTCTCTGCCTGTCTTGTTTGCACACAGACACACACACACACACACACACACACACACACACACACACACACACACACACACACACACACACACACACACACACACACACACTCACACACACACACACTTGATCCTTTGTGGCTTCCCGCAGTGACACACAATGTTTTGTTGCAACAGAGGTGCATTGTGGGAATGTCTGCATCAACTACTGCTGTAAGTGCAAAACAACAACTTTCTTTCTATTGAAACTAACACAAATAACCTGAGTGTCACCTCTGATGTGTCCAAGTTTGTGTGTAACCCTAATCCTTCATAGCACACACACACACACACACACACACACACACACACACACACACACACACTCTAATTTGGGAGCGTCCACCCCCCCACACGTGGTGTCACGTGCTATATTGACTAGTAGTGTGGTGTCACGTGCTATAGTGACTAGTGGTGTGGTGTCACGTGCTATATTGACTAGTGGTGTGGTGTCACGTGCTATATTGACTAGTAGTGTGGTGTCACGTGCTATATTGACTAGTAGTGTGGTGTCACGTGTTATAGTGACTAGTGGTGTGGTGTCACGTGCTATAGTGACTAGTGGTGTGGTGTCACGTGCTATATTGACTAGTAGTGTGGTGTCACGTGCTATAGTGACTAGTGGTGTGGTGTCACGTGCTATAGTGACTAGTGGTGTCACGTGCTATAGTGACTAGTGGTGTGGTGTCACGTGCTATAGTGACTAGTGGTGTGGTGTCACGTGCTATAGTGACTAGTGATGTGGTGTCACGTGCTATAGTGACTAGTGGTGTGCTGTCACATGCTATAGTGACTAGTGGTGTGGTGTCACATGCTACAGTGACTAGTGGTGTGGTGTCACATGCTATAGTGACTAGTGGTGTGGTGTCACGTGCTATAGTGACTAGTGGTGTGGTGTCACGTGCTATAGTGACTAGTGGTGTGGTGTCACGTGCTATAGTGACTAGTGGTGTCACGTGCTATAGTGACTAGTGGTGTGGTGTCACATGCTATAGTGACTAGTGGTGTGGTGTCACATGCTATAGTGACTAGTGGTGTGGTGTGGTGTCATGTGGTATAGACTGTGAAAACTTTTCAGGAAGAAGTGAAAGTACGACTGGGAATTCCTGGAATTTTTTTGAACTTGAAAAACGGTAGTTTGACGGTCCAAGGTGAACAGAGTGTGTGGAAGTTGGAACGGTTAAAATCCGCTGAGAAAGATGGAATGTGCAGTAGATTGGTAATGAGCAGTCATTGTCAATGTGGAGGAAATTCTAGGAAAACAGGGAATTTTGTGAAAGGGAAAACATGTTTTTTGTGTTCGATATATGTGAAGAGTAGTGTGGGTGGATGGTGGGAAGGTCGGAATCGGGTTAGGGTATTGTAGAACTACGTCCATTTATTTGAAGGGGAATTTCTGGGGTAATTTTGGGAAAAGCGGGGCCTCTTTGAAAATATTGATACTGGCACAATTGTCCTCGATGATATCGATGGGTTGGCGTTGGCATTTTTGGAACCGGTTGAAAAATGTTGACGTAGTAAGTTTGAATTGAGAATGGGTATATCGTCATTTATGCTCTGAATGGACAGCATTTACTTATACAACCCAATGCAAACAACCTTCCCTAGTCATGCTGCAAAGAAACAAAAACATGTCAACACACAACACGGCTTACTGAACTAAGTGGATGTGATAAAACACCCTCAAATATCACATGTACACCCTCATGATCCGTTGCCCCGGTCATGTTTTGTTTACTTTTTGACTCCCTCACTTCTGTTTTCAGCACCCCTGGGTTTGGTCGCCATGGGTGCTGATTAGTTTTACCTGCCTCTGATTAGTGTTCAGGGCGCTCACCTGCCCTCGGGCACTAAATAGGTATTCCTGTTTTTCGCCACACTCAGTCTGGCTGCCTCATTTGCTTCTTACCTTTGTGATCCATGCCTTTTAATTCTTCTTCCCGTGCTGCGCTTGACCATAGCTTCCCGTGCTAGCGACACACCTTTCTGTTTTATCTGCATTTCCTGCATGATCCATGAGAATAAAACATTGTCTTACCTGCACCTTGCCTCCGGAGTTCCCGTCTGCATCTCAGTGTTGTGTGTTGACATTTTGTGTTGGTTGTTTTTTTTTATTTTTTTTTATTGCAGCATGACTAGGGAAGGTTGTTTGCATTGGGTCATATATGTAGAAAAATATATATATAATAATAATAATAATAATCAATCAATCAATGTTTATTTGTATAGCCCTAAATCACAAGTGTCTATTTGGGGCTATATAAATAAACATTGATTGATTGATTTATTATTATTATTATTATTTTTTATTTTTTATTTTTTTTCTACATATATGACCCAATGCAAACAACCTTCCCTAGTCATGCTGCAATAAAAAAAAATAGATTTTGTTTGTAAAAAGCACTTTACATTGAATAAACAACCTCAAAGTGCTACAGTGTATTAAAAAAAATAAAAATATATAAAAAATAAATAGCTAAAACTAGTATGCATATATCTAAAAAAAAAGGCTTTTTTTTAAAAAGAAGGGTTTTTAAGCCTTTTTTAAAAGCATCCACAGTCTGTGGTGCCCTCAGGGGGCCAGGGAGAGCGTCCCACAGACCTTTTCGGCCCTTGACCAAATTTTTTTTAGCCCCCATGCTAAAAAAAAAAAAAGCTTCACCTATCGTTGATTTTAAAAGCCAAAATATGCCCGTTCACCATCTTATGTCTCTAAGCTGTCTCTGCTTGTAAGTGATATCTGTGTGTGTGTGTGTGTGTGTGTTGACGCCTCATATTAGCGGCAACGTCTGCATGGCGCGCCATCACGTCTATGGAAAAAAAAAAAAAAAAGGTACCGGTATTTGGATTGATGAGTACTTTATTGTTAGCAGTACATGTTCCAACTCTTGTGTGTGTGTGTGTGTGTGTGTGTGTGTGTGTGTGTGTGTGTGTGTGTGTGTGTGTGTGTGTGTGTGTGTGTGTGTGTGTGTGTGTGTGTGTGTGTGTGTGTGTGTCTGTGCGTGTGTGTGTGTATTTAAAGCTAAGTGTGCATATAAATACACCGCACTTGATGAAGCAAGTTAGTTAGCGGCAGACTTAATCAACTTTAGCGTGAGTTGCACACTGTCTGCTATTTGTGGCCCACTCACTCTCTCACGCACACACCCACACACACACACACACACACACACACATACATGTCTTGCCTACTTTGTGTGGACCCACGTTTGGTTAGTAGGTTGTGAGGGCCCCCCTTTCCACTATAGCTAGAATGATGAAAAAATATGTATCTAGCCCTAGATGGGAGTAAAGAGTTGCAAGTAGGGATGTCCGATAATGGCTTTTTGCCCATATCCGATATTCCGATATTGTCCAACTCTTTAATTACCGATACCGATATCAACCGATATATACAGTTGTGGAATTAACACATTATTATGCCTAATTTGGACAACCAGGTATGGTGAAGATAAGGTACTTTTTTTTTTTAATTAATAAAATAAGATAAATAAATTAAAAACATTTTCTTGAATAATAAAGAAAGTAAAACAATATAAAAACAGTTACATAGAAACTAGTAATGAATGAAAATGAGTAAAATGAAGTGTTAAAGGTTAGTACTATTAGTGGAGCAGCAGCACGCACAATCATGTGTGCTTACGGACTGTATCCCTTGCAGACTGTATTGATATATATTGTTAATATTAATAACTGTATCCCTTGCAGACTGTATTGATATATATTGATATATAATGTAGGAAGCAGAATATTAATAATAGAAAGAAACAACCCTTTTGTGTGAATGAGTGTAAATGGGGGAAGGAGGTTTTTTGGGGTTGGTGCACGAGTAAGTGTATCTTGTGTTTTTTTTATGTTGATTTAATAAAAAAATAAAAATAAAAAAATAAAAACGATACCGATAATAAAAAAAACGATACCGATAATTTCCGATATTACATTTTAAAACATTTATCGGACATCCCTAGTTGCAACCTCACTTCAGAATGCAAAACACACAAAGTAAAAAAAAATATTTGACTTGTGTAGTTGTGAGGAGCAGACAAATGTCCTCACAAGTCTAAAGATCCTCACAGAAAGGGTGTGGCTTGTCAAGTGTATGTCCACACAAGGACGGTGAGACAAGTGCACACACACACACACACACACACACACACACACACACACACACACACACACACACACACACACACACACACACACACGGGATTATCTGGCGGCAGGGAGGGGAGGCGGGAGAAAGCGGATCTGTTTGCGTGCTGGAGCTGGGCTGCGAGGGACAGGCGGTGCAGGCGGTGCAGGCGGTGCAGGCGGTGCAGGTGGGGGCTCGTCACAGTGTCCTCCCCCCCCCACCCAAGAAAGAGTGGTTAAAAAGTGTGAGATGGCCGAATGAAGAAAGTTGGAGGTGAGTTGTGGCGAGGACCCCAAAGAATGTCCTGGAATGTCAGCAGATGAAAGTAGAAGGGGGAGGTGCAGCAGTGACAGGGGGGTGGAGTCAGGGGAGTGGGCGGGGTTAGAATGGCGTCCCCCCTTTCATTCTTTCTCTGCCCGTGGCTTCCCTTCCTGCATGCACTTGTCTTCTGACTCCTCCCCCTCTCTTCTCCTAAACTACTTTTCTAGTAGTTGACCGCTTGTTGGCTGGAGGTGTGGACTACTACCACTACCACTACTACCACTACCACTACTACTCCTTCTTCTCCTCCGTCCCTCAGTGGTGACGTCACCACAAGTGTGAGTCGGACATTCATCCTCTCCCCTCTCTCTCTCTCTCTCTCTCTCTCGCTCCATGTTTGTGTGAGGCCAGGTGAGGACGCCATGACGGGGGACACGGACAAGTACCTGGCCCCCCAGGACCTGCGGGAGCTGGGCGACGACTCTCTGCCCCAGGAGGGCTACTTGGGCTTCAGTGTGGGCGCTCGCTCGCAGAGGTAGGACCCCCCGCCTTTTGTCCACCGTCACCCCGTGCATCAGGTCCTTGAACGCAACACTTTCTAATGATAAAACACTTTTTAATAATAAAACACTTTTTAATAATAAAACACTTTTGAATAATGTAACACTTTTAAATAATGTAACACTTTTGAAAAATGTTACACTTTTGAATAATGTTACACTTTTGAATAATTTAACAATTTTGAAAAATGTAACACTTTTGAATAATTTAACAATTTTGAAAAATGTTACACTTTTGAATAATTTAACACTTGAATAATGTAAAAACATTCAATAATGTAACACTTTTGAATAATGTAACAATTTTGAATAATGTTACACTTTTGAAAAATGTAACACTTTTGAATAATGTTACACTTCTGAATATTGTAACAATTTTAAATAATATCACACTTTTGAATAATGTAAACATTTCAAATAATGTAACACTTTTAATGAATGTTACACCTTTGAATAATGTTACCATTTTGAATAATGTAACACTTCTGAATATTGTAACACTTTTAAATACTATCACTCTTTTGAATAATGTAAACATTTCAAATAATGTAACACTTTTAATTAATGTTGCACTTTTAATTAATGTTACACTTTTAATAAATGTTACACTTTTGAATAATGTAACACTTTTAATAAATGTTACACTTTTGAATAATGGAACAATTTTGAAAAATGTAACACTTTTGAATAATTTAACACTTGAATAATGTAAAAACATGCAATAATGTAACGCTTTTGAATAATGTAATAATTTTGAATAATGTTACACTTTTGAAAAATGTAACACTTTTGAATAATGTTACAATTTAAACAATGTAACACTTCTGAATATTGTAACAATTTTAGATAATATCACACTTTTGAATAATGTAAACATTTCAAATAATGTAACACATTGAATTAATGTTACACTTTTGAATAATGTTACACTTGTGAATAATGTTACCATTTTGAATAATGTAACACTTCTGAATATTGTAACAATTTTAAATAATATCACTCTTTTGAATAATGTAAACATTTCAAATAATGTAACACTTTTAATTAATGTTGCACTTTTGAATAATGTTACACTTTTGAATAATGTAACACTTTTAATAAATGTTACGCTTTTGAATAATGTAATAATTTTGAAAAATGTAATAATTTTGAAAAATTTAACACTTTTGAATTATTTAACACTTGAATAATGTAAAAACATTCAATAATGTAACGCTTTTGAATAATGTAACAATTTTGAATAATGTTACACTTTTGAAAAATGTAACACTTTTGAATAATGTAACACTTTTGAATATTGTAACAATTTTAAATAATATCACACTTGAATAATGTAAACATTTCAAATAATGTAACACTTTTAATTAATGTTACACTTTTGAATAATGTTACACTTTTGAATAATGTAACACTTCTGAATATTGTAACACTTTTAAATAATATCACACTTTTGAATAATGTAAACATTTCAAATAATGTAACACTTTTAATTAATGTTACACTTTTAATTAATGTTACACTTTTGAATAATGTAACAATTTCAAATAATGTAACACTTGAATAATGTAACAATTTCAAATAATGTAACACTTCTAATTAATGTTACACTTTTGAAAAATGTTACAATTTAGAAAAATTTAAAAATCTTGAAAAATGTAACAATTTTGAATAATGTAACACTTCAATAATGTAACAATTATCAATAATGCAACATGTTTGAATAATGTGACACTTTTGAATAATGTAACACTTTTAAATAATGTTAACATTTTGAATAATGTAACACTTGAATAATGTAACAATTATGAATAATGTAACACTTTTGAATAATGTATAATCAAGTAAACTAACTCATTAGCATTAAATCCTTTTACATCGTGACATGTACATAATATTTGTAGCCTAATCACTTTTCTGATAACCATGTTGAAGTAAATGTCGATATCGACTCTTACGCAATAGGATGGGTGGGGTGTGTGTGTGTGTGTGTGTGTGTGTGTGTGTGTGTGTGTGTGTGTGTGTGTGTGTGTGTGTGTGTGTGTGTGTGTGTGTGTGTGTGTGTGTGTGTGTGTGTGTGTGTGTGTGTGTGTGTGTGTGTGTGTGTGTCGCTGCATGTTTTAGGAGTGACACACTTGTCCAGCGAACCACAGGAAATTAGAAACATGTTCGATATTACATAGCCCTGAGCACCGCCCGTGTGTGTGTTTGTGTGTGTGCGTGTGCGTGTGCGTGTGCGTGTGCGTGTGCGTGTGTGTGTAAGTGTGTGTGTGTGTGTGTGTGTGTGTGTGTGTGTGTGTGTGTGTGTGTGTGTGTTCAGACCAGGAAGTAAAGCAAAGGGGTGAAAAGTTCATATGAATGAGTTTAGTTATGTTGTGTTCAAGGATGCTGGGAAAGTGGAAATACCCCATTCATTTTAAATGTCCGACCTTTGACCTAAAAGTGTGCCAATCAAAAGTAAAAAAAAAAAAAAAAGATGGCTGACCACCATTCTGTTTTTTCACTTGTGATGTTGGGAATTCCCAGTGTTGTTGAATGCGTCATGCAATGTCCCTCCTTTGGCTCCTCCCTTCTCCTCCTGTGTTCCATCCTACTTTCTCTCTTCTTCTCTCCTCATTAAGTCCCAAAGTCAGGTAAGTAAGGCTGACGGCATGCTGAGGCCCCGCCCCCTGATGTCATAACTTCCTGCTGCCACCTGACTAACTTCCTGACAGACCAGTGGTGTTCCTGTCATGTGTTTTTGCTTTCTTTCACGAGCTTCCGGGGACCTGAACCGTCTTATGCCCAAATAAGGACGTTGTTATGCCCGAATAAGGAAGTTGTTATGCCCAAATAAGGACGTTGTTATGCCCAAATAAGGACGTTGTTATGCCCAAATAAGGACGTTGTTATGCCCAAATAAGGACGTTGTTATGCCCAAATAAGGACGTTGTTATGCCCAAATAAGGACGTTGTTATGCCCAAAGAAGGACGTTGTTATGCCCAAATAAGGACGTTGTTATGCCCAAATAAGGACGTTGTTATGCCCAAAGAAGGACGTTGTTATGCCCAAATAAGGACTTTGTTATGCCCAAATAAGGACGTTGTTATGCCCAAATAAGGACGTTGTTATGACCAAATAAGGACGTTGTTATGCCCAAATAAGGACATTGTTATGCCCAAATAAGGACATTGTTATGCCCAAATAAGGACGTTGTTATGCCCAAATAAGGACGTTGTTATGCCCAAATAAGGACGTTGTTATGCCCAAATAAGGAAGTTGTTATGCCCAAATAAGGACGTTGTTATGCCCAAATAAGGACGTTGTTATGCCCAAATAAGGATGTTGTTATGCCCAAATAAGGACGTTGTTATGCCCAAATAAGGAAGTTGTTATGCCCAAATAAGGACGTTGTTATGCCCAAATAAGGACGTTGTTATGCCCAAATAAGGACGTTGTTATGCCCAAATAAGGACGTTGTTATGCCCAAAGAAGGACGTTGTTATGCCCAAATAAGGACGTTGTTATGCCCAAATAAGGACGTTGTTATGCCCAAAGAAGGACGTTGTTATGCCCAAAGAAGGACGTTGTTATGCCCAAATAAGGACGTTGTTATGCCCAAATAAGGAAGTTGTTATGCCCAAATAAGGACGTTGTTATGCCCAAAGAAGGACGTTGTTATGCCCAAATAAGGACGTTGTTATGCCCAAATAAGGACGTTGTTATGCCCAAATAAGGAAGTTGTTATGCCCAAATAAGGACGTTGTTATGCCCAAATAAGGACGTTGTTATGCCCAAATAAGGACGTTGTTATGCCCAAATAAGGACGTTGTTATGCCCAAATAAGGACGTTGTTATGCCCAAAGAAGGACGTTGTTATGCCCAAATAAGGACGTTGTTATGCCCAAATAAGGACGTTGTTATGCCCAAAGAAGGACGTTGTTATGCCCAAAGAAGGACGTTGTTATGCCCAAATAAGGACGTTGTTATGCCCAAATAAGGACGTTGTTATGCCCAAATAAGGATGTCGTTGTGCCCGAATAAGGATGTCGTTATGCCCAAATAAGGACGTTGTTATGCCCAAATAAGGAAGTTGTTATGCCCAAATAAGGACGTTGTTATGCCCAAATAAGGAAGTTGTTATGCCCAAATAAGGAAGTTGTTATGCCCAAATAAGGAAGTTGTTATGCCCAAATAAGGACGTTGTTATGCCCAAATAAGGACGTTGTTATGCCCAAATAAGGAAGTTGTTATGCCCAAATAAGGAAGTTGTGTCTGTGTGCGTGTCATGGCCAAAAGAATGCACAATTAACATTTAGTTTTATTTTTTGAGTGCGCTTCCTGACCGGCCACTTCATTAGGTACACTATCTTGTACCGGATACTGGTCCTCAAAAACAAGAATCAGATGATACCGGCTTGCATGTAAAATGTGTGATATCATGTGCGACACAAGCAGCCCGGCAGCCTGTTTACTTGTGTGTGATATCATGTGCGATACAAGCAGCCCGGCAGCCTGTTTACTTGTGTGTGATATCATGTGCGACACAAGCAGCCCGGCAGCCTGTTTACTTGTGTGTGATATCATGTGCGACACAAGCAGCCCGGCAGCCTGTTTACTTGTGTGTGATATCATGTGCGATACAAGCAGCCCGGCAGCGTGTTTACTTGTGTGTGATATCACGTGCGATACAAGCAGCCCGGCAGCCTGTTTACTTGTGTGTGATATCATGTGCGATACAAGCAGCCCTGCAGCCTGTTTACTTGTGTGTGATATCATGTGCGATACAAGCAGCCCGGCAGCGTGTTTACTTGTGTGTGATATCACGTGCGATACAAGCAGTCTGGCAGCCTGTTTACTTGTGTGTGATATCATGTGCGATACGAGCAGTCCCGCAGCCTGTTTACTTGTGTGTGATATCATGTGCGATACAAGCAGTCCGGCAGCCTGTTGCCATGGCAACCTCAGCCAGGTTGCTTCCTGTCTCTGCCCAAGCTGCTATTGTGTTGAAGTGATGTGCACTTTGGGACTATTCTGTCTTTGGGGGGGAAGCAAAGAACTTGTGTCAGGTCTGAGTTCTGCTGGTTCTGGTTCTGGTTCTGGTTCCTGGAAGCTGCATGCATTTAATGTTTTTTTTTTTGTTTTTCTGTTCACCTCTCCTGTACCCCCCCCCCCCCCCCCTGCCCTCATCATTGTTGTCGTGGTAACGCGTGACCTGCACCAAGCCTGCGTTCCTTCAGTTCTGATAGGTCCAACACTCTGAACCGCAGCTCCTTCACGCGGGACAGCATGATGATCGAGGAGATGTTGGCACCCAGCCGGGACTTGGTACGTACCTCCACATCTTCTTTCTGGAACATTCCTGTCTCACACGGGAAGTATAAACGCCCAAAAGCGGTGAAGTTGTCACCTTGTGCAAATGCTAAATAAAATAAATCATTTTTAACTTATATTCAATTGAATAGACTGCAAAGACAAGATATTTCATGTTCACACTCTACTATGCCAAGCCAAAGCCATTTATCAACAACACCCGGACACGCTTCGACTGAGAAAGTTGAGGAATGCTCATCAAAGACTTATTTGGAACATCCCACAGGTGAACAGGCTAATTGGGGCCATGATATTACGCACCTTAAAATGCCACACTCTACAATGCAAAGCCAAAGCCATGTATCAACAACACCCGGACACGCTTTGACTGAGAAAGTTGAGGAATGCTCATCAAAGACTTATTTGGAACATCCCACAGGTGAACAGGCTAATTGGGGCCATGATATTACGCACCTTAAAAAGCCACATCGGTGTGTAAAGGATATCACCACATGGGCTCAGGAGCACTTCGGAAAGCCACCGTCAGCAACTACAGTTGGTCGCTACATCTGTAAGTGCAAGTTAAAACTCTACTATGCAAAGCCACAGCCATTTATCAACAACACCCAGAAACGCTTCGCTCATCTAAGATGGACTGATGCAAAGTGGAATAGTATGGGGGTGTATTAGTGGTCAAGACATGGGTAACTTACACATCTGTGAAGGCGCCATTAATGCTGAAAGGTACATACAACATATGTTGCTATCATGGACGCCCCTGCTTATTTCAGCAAGACGATGCCAAGCCAGGCGTTACAACAGCGTGGCTTCGTAGTAAAAGAGTGCGGGTTCATGATTATTTGCAAAGTTTCTCAGTGTGAACATGAAATATCTTGTCTTTGCAGTCTATTCAATTGAATATAAGTTGAAAAGGATTCGTTGTAGTCTCTTTTTATGTAGCATTTACACAACGTGACAACTTCCCTGCTTCTGTACTTTGTAAGATGAGTCGTTCATTCTGCACTAAAAACTACTTAAAATCCTATTTTTCTACCAAGTTCTGTCTTCCATATCTCAGAATAGAGCACCAGGTTTAAAGCGGTATCAGGCTACGTTAGCATTAGCAGCACTAGCGGTGAGTTAGCATTAGCAGCTACGTTGCTAACTTGACATGTTTGGACCTACAAATGCTGGCTTTTGATGGTTGGCGCCATGCTAGAAGTACGCTAACAATTTCCTATGCTATGCTAACATGAACATGCTAGAGTTTTATGCTAGCATTTTTTTTTCAAATTGTATGAAAAAAAAAAAAAATCATGGCTTTTGATACTTTGCGTCATCTTGGAAGTATCCTAGCTGGTCGCGTGCTAACATGCTAACATTACCATTTTAAAAAATGTTATGCCAACATTTGATTTACCCATTTGAACCTGAAAATCACGGCTTTTGACAGTTAGCGCCATCCTAAAAGTACACTTACTTTTCATATGGTATGCTAACATTAGCATGCTAAAGTTTTATTCTTGCATTTTTTGCTCATTTTAGTTGTTTAAACCTGAAAAAAAATCATGTGTGTCATGTCAGTTGCCGCCATCCTTGAAGTACGCTAACCTATATTATGCTAACATTAGCATGCTACAATTTAATGCTATCATTTTTTTTTCTTCTAATTTTATTTATATACCACCAAAAAAATAACTGCGCCATCTAAAACTCATCTTCTCTGGTCACTTGCTAGCATGCTAACGTTAGCATGAAAATGTTTCATGGTAGCATTTGAGCTCATTTTGATCATTTAAACCCAAAACGAGACGTGTCTCCATCTCCCACGTATGTTCCAGTATCAGTGCAGTGTTAGTACAGCTAGTGAGTGTGCCACACACTCACTACTAATGAATCCGTGTTGAATCGGTAGCTTACATCGGACATTTGACGTCCAAGTTGATATCATCTGATGCATAGTGTATCAGTATGAGGACCCCTGTAGTGTATCAGTATGAGGACCCCTGTAGTGTATCAGTATGAGGACCCCTGTAGTGTATCATTATGAGGACCCCTGTAGTGTATCAGTATGAGGACCCCTGTAGTG
This sequence comes from Entelurus aequoreus, assembly GCF_033978785.1. NCBI lineage: Eukaryota > Metazoa > Chordata > Actinopteri > Syngnathiformes > Syngnathidae > Entelurus > Entelurus aequoreus. The sequence goes on along the minus strand of NC_084738.1, from coordinate 72,336,496 downwards.
TATCAGTATGAGGACCCCTGTAGTGTATCAGTATGAGGACCCCTGTAGTGTATCAGTATGAGGACCCCTGTAGTGTATCACATGACAGTATGGTTGAGTGGAGGACAAGAATAAAGTTTGTATACCAACGAGGTGTTTGTGTGTGCTGCAGATGCTGTGTAAGGAAAGGTCATTGAGGGTAGAAGACCACAACAAGGTAGACCTGCTGGCATGATGACTTTTATCATGTCTCACTGCTCCATGTGTGACCTTCACAAAGACCGTTGAAGGACACATGCTGCACTGGATGTTGATTTATGTCCGTTGTTGTTGTTGTGACTTATTCTGACATCATGGATGCTACTTCCTGTGCGCTGCATGTCACCCCGACTCAACTTCCTGTCTCCTCGCCAGCACCTGGCGGCGGCCAAAGACCAGGACCAGGACTCCTTGAGGAGGTACAGCTGGACTCCAGAGACCATGGACAACATCCACATGGTCTCCTCACCTGTCCACTCTGGGTGAGTCAACATGCTGGAAATATATTCTATATATATATATATATAACATGTAGGTGAGTATATCTACTCACCTACATCATGTGACATGGTTGTGTTGTCGTCCATCCCGCAGTTTTTCCTCTCCGCTCCCGCAGTACGACGGCAGGTGACTCACGGGTGTTGTTGTTGTTGTTTGTGTTGTTTGGGGTGACATCACTAACCCTCACCTCCAACACCCACTTCCTGCTTCCATCTTTGACACACAAGCAGCCACACTAACGCACACACACACACACACACACTTGTGAAGTGGAATGACTTGTATATTGTGTTGTTGTGTTGTTGGTCAGCTACACACTAACCTGACATGTGACCAAAGCTGAGTGCTGTAGTTCTGTGTGTGTAAGTCTAGTGTTGTTTCCATATCAATATATTAGTACCGCTACCAAAATGTATTTCCGTACTTTTCTAAATAAAGGGGAGCACAAAAAATGTCATTATTGGCTTTATTTGAACAAAAAATGTTAGTGTACATGAAACATATATTTATTATTGTCATTTAGTCCTTCAATAAAATAGTGAACATACTAGACAACTTATTCTTCTTTTTCAAAATTTATATTTTTAAAATTTAAAATTTAAATTGTTTTAAAATTTAATTGTTTTTAAAACTTTAAATTTTTTAAAATTTGTAATTTTTTAAAATTTGTAATTTTTTAAAATTTGTAATTTTTAAATTTGTAATTTTTAAATTTTAAAATATTTTTATTTAAAAAAAAATCTTAGTGTACATGAAACATATGTTTATTATTGTAATTTACTCCTTAAATAAAATAGTGAACGTACAAGACAACTTATTCTTCTTTTTAAAAATGTTTATTTTTAAAATTTAAAATGTACATTTTTAACATTTTTTTAATTTAAAATGTAAAAATTTAAAATGTAAAAATTTAAAACTTTAAAATGTAAAAATGTTAACATTTTAAAATTTTAAAATTTAAAATGTCTTTTTTGATTTAATATATTTTTCTTTTTCAAAATTTCTTAGTGTACATGAAACATGTTTATTATTGTCATTTAGTCCTTAAATAATATAGTGAACATACTAGACAACTTATTGTTTTTCAAAAATTGTATTTTTTAAAATGTAAATTTTTTTTAAATTTTAAATTTTAAATTTAAAAAAAAAAAAAAAAAAATTTTTTATTTTAAATTTTTTTTAAATGTAATTTTTTTTACAATTTAATTGTTTGTTTTTTTGTTTTTTTTAGAAATGTTTATTTGTTTTAAAATGTAAAATTTTTAAACATTTAAAAAAAAATTTGATTTTAAATTTACATTTTTTTAGCATTTTTAATTTTTTAACCTTTTGTAATTTTTTAAAATTTTTAATATTTTAAATTTTTTAAAATGTTTTAATATTTTTATTTTTAAAAAAAATCTTAGTGTACATGAAACATGTTTATTATTGTCATTTAGTCCTTAATTAAAATAGCGAACATACTAGACAACTTATTCTTCTTTTTCAAAATGTTTATATTTAAAATTTTTAAATTTAAAATTTTTAAAATTTTAAATTTTTAAAATTTTAAATTTTTAAAATTTTAAATTTTTAAAATTTTAAATTTTTAAAATTTTAAATTTTTAAAATTTTAAATTTTTAAAATTTTAAATTTTAAAAATTTTAAATTTTAAATTCTAACATTTTTAATTTCTTTTTTTTTTTTTTTAATATTTCGCTTTTTCAAAAAACTTTACTGTACATGAAACATATGTTTATTATTGTCATTTAGTCCTCAAATAAAAATAGTGAACATACCAGACAACTTATTTTCCCGGGCGCGGCACCGCTGCTGCCCACTGCTCCCCTCACCTCCCAGGGGGTGAACAAGGGGATGGGTCAAATGCAGAGGACACATTTCGCCACACACCTCGTGTGTGTGTGACAATCATTGCTACTTTAACTTTATTCTTCTCTTCTTTGATACTTTACATCAGTTTTGGATGATACCACACATTTAGGTATCGATCTGATACCAAGTAGTTACAGGATCATGCAATAAAATATAATACCTCATAAACCAATAATAATATGGTTAATAAATACTGATGTAAAGGGTAAGTGTCACCCTGTTTTCTGTTTGAACATGTTCTATCTACACTTCTGTTCAAATGTAATAATCACTTATTCTTCTCTTCTTTCATACTTGACATTAGTTTTGGACGATACCACACATTTAGGTATTGATCTGATACCAAGTAGTTACAGGATCATCATATTCAAAGTCCTCATGTGTCCATATTTACTGACTTTATAAACATAATAAACATGTACATATTTCTGCACCATGACTAGGGGAGGTTGTTTCGATCGGGTCATATAAGTGAATGCTGTGGTTGCTGAACAACTAATGGCCAGTGACTACTTATGTTGGCCACCAGATGGCAACAAAACCAGCATTACTGACTATTTTTAAATAATATGAAAAGATTGCGTTTAGCCAAATGGAAGATGGCGACGGGCAGCCGTAGTTTGGGATAACAAAAGTCAAATCTTCGTTTTTGTAGAAGGTTCCATTTCAAAAAGACCCAGAACTGCAGCGGCTGGAGGATTCTTTGTTGATCTCCCTCTTGCTGTCCCGCAGGTTCCTGGTCAGCTTCATGGTGGACGCCCGGGGCGGCTCCATGCGGGGGAGTCGCCACAACGGCATGCGCATCATCATCCCGCCCAGGAAGTGCACGGCGCCCACGCGCATCACCTGTCGCCTGGTCAAGCGCCACAAGCTGGCGTCGCCGCCCCCCATGGTGGAGGGGGAGGGCCCGGCCAGCCGGCTGGTGGAGGTGGGCCCGGCCGGCGCTCACTTCCTGGGGTAAGTAAGGCGTGGCGCCGCTTTGGTTTGACCACATCTACCCCCTCCCTCCCTCCCTCCCTCCCTCCCTTCCCCCCGCGCTTCCTGCCGCCGCCATTCCCCCGCCATCGTTGTTTCTAACTTTTGTGAAACAATAAAAAGTCAACATGGAACTTGCTGCTGTAGCTCCGCCCACTGTCCCCTCATTGGCTGCCTCCTGTGAGTGGACAACTCTGTAAAAAAAAGACCACTTTAAGAAGGTGTCTTGTGCCATAAAAGTCTTGGTTTGCGTCCCCCCCCCCCTCCCCCCCCCCCCGAGCTCACAAGTGTGTGTGTGTGTGTGTGTGTGTCTTATGTGTGTATGTGTGTGTGTGTGTGTGTGTGTGTGTGTGTGTGTGTGTGTGTGTGTGTGTGTGTGTGTGTGTGTGTGTGTGTGTGTGCGCGCGGCGGGCGCAGTAAGCTCCATCTTCCCAGACAGCCGCCGGCTCTTAATGAAGGCGAGAGCCTGGTTAGTCCAGTTCTCCAGCTGGGACCCCGAGGAACTAGATTTGTTGGGTAGGAATCAAGAACCCCAACCCCCGCCCCCCTCCACCTCCCCCCCACCCTCCACACTGCACCCCCTCGCCGCTGTGTCTTGCTGATTGTTTTTACACGGGGGAACTGAAGGTGGTTTTGGGGACATTTGACATGTGGACAAAAGTAAGGGGTGACAGGAAGTGATCAAAGTAGGATGTGGCTTGGATGTCAGTTTGTGTGGACAACTCATCCCGTCCTGGCTCACAGTTCAGTTAGAAGGTCGTTTTTTTCTTTTGTCTTTTGTTTTTTTAATTTATATAGATATATTTTTTAAAGTTTTGCTTTTTATTTTATTTTATTTTTTGTTGTATTTTTCTCCCCCCAAACCTTTATGTATATTTGTATGTATTATTTTTATTTATATATGTTTGTTTTAAGTTTTGTTTATATTTTCATTTTATTTTTGGCTTTATTTTATTTATTCCCTCTAAACTTTTTTTGTATTTTTTATTATTATTTTATATATATAAATATATATATATATATATATATATATATATATATATATATATATATATATATATATATATATATATATATA
>NC_084738.1:72302051-72327051 GCF_033978785.1 Entelurus aequoreus | reverse complement strand
AAGAGTTCTTTCTTTTTACATAGCCATGTTTAGAGTAGCTAGTACTTTTCCTTTGTTTATTCTACCAGTCTCTCTTTGTCTTCAGATTGTCTGTTTTAGGTCTCAACCCTGGAATGTGAAAACCTCCCCCCATTGGTTTCTTATCAGTGTTGCGAGGGGGAGATGGGGGTTGTCTTTGTGTGAAAAGAAGTTGGTTTTTCCCTTGGAATGCCAGATCTTCTAGAGTAGCCGATATGAATGTATTGATTATGTTGAACTCTTAAAGCTTTAGTAAACTTGAAAATATTCCAATTCTGTCTTGATGGTCCTTCTTACTCAGCATATATGTCATCGAAAGAACTTGGGATTGACCAGTGACTTAGATTCCCTTGCAGGAAGAACTGGTCCGACGCAACAGTACCCGATTCCTTACTTTGTTTAGGCATTCACATAAAACCAAACCTTTGTCACGTCCAGTTTCAGACTTGTTCAGTCCGATTGCGGACTAAACACCGGCTCACGTAAACGATCAGTCAGGAAAACTCCTTCTAAGTAATGTTGCAATTTCCAACACCAACAAAGCAAGTATGCTCGGTAGAAAACGCCCAAACGTAAAGTAAGTGTCCACTCTTCCAAAATGGGCTAGCTTGATGCTAATTAACATGGGATTTGCCATAGACATGCTACTGTTAACATTAGTGATTTTACATGGCGCTTTTAACTCCTCCAACCAAGATGCATGTTACAATCAAACAGCCGGTGCGTGATAAAAGTACAATACTTGCAGTACAAACCCTTTGCAAGGCGCAACATAGTACAGTCAGCCTCCTGGGAAAAAGCCACTTCCTAGTTTCACAACAATCACAGCTTTTTAAAACCTCAAATTGTACATTTTGGGAACATTTGGTGTTTTCAAAAGTTGTAAGCAATGATAATCAATTCTAAGAAATAAAGACTTGAGTTTTCTCAATGAGTTGATATCACTTACTAGATCCTATTTGAAGTTGAATTGCTGACATGAATGAACTTTTACACCACGTTCTCATTTTGTCCAGTTTCACCTGTAGTGTATACAACACCATCTTTATTGTCATCCATATCAGGCTGTTTGTAATGAAACAGGCTACTAAAAAGGCTAAAACATATATTTAAAGTCACATATTTGTGTTTGTATTCATGATTAGTGTTAGGGCTGGGTGATACGGACCAAACGTGATACCGCAGTATTTTTATTCCGTAAGGCGGTACACGGTATATACCCATATCTTAAAATAAAGTGCAAAGTGCTTAAGGTCCCTTAAGTGTTTTACGACTAGATAACCAGAGTCCAGATCAGGGGTCAGCAACCTTTTTGAAAGCAAGAGCTACTTCCTGGGTAGTGATTCATGCGAAGGGCTACCAGTTTGATACACACTTCAATAAATTGCCAGAAATAGCCAATTTGCTCAATTTACCTTTAACTCTATGTTATTATTAATAATTAATAATATTTACACTTAATTGAACGGTTTAAAAGAGGAGAAAACACGAAAAAAAAAATTTGAAACTAAGTTTATCTTCAATTTCGACTCTTTAAAACTCAAAATTCAACCGAAAAAAAGAAGAGAAAAACTAGCTAATTCGAATCTTTTTGAAAAAATTAAAAAAAGAATTTACGGAACATCATTAGTCATTTTTCCTGATTAAGATTAATTTTAGAATTTTGATGACATGTTTTAAATAGGTTAAAATCCAATCTGCACTTTGTTAGAATATAGAACAAATTGGACCAAGCTATATTTCTAACAAAGACAAATCATTATTTCTTCTAGATTCTCCAGAACAAAAATTTTAAAAGAAATTCAAAAGACTTTGAAATAAGATTTAAATTTGATTCTACAGATTTTCTAGATTTGCCAGAATATTTTTATTTTATTTCAATCATAATAAGTTTGAAGAAATATTTCACAAATATTCGTCGAAAAAACAGAAGCTAAAATGAAGAATTAAATTAAAATGTATTTATTATTCTTTACAATAAAAAAAATAAATTTACTTTATTGATTTAAATTGTCAGGAAAGAAGAGGAAGGAATTTAAAAGGTAAAAAGGTATATGTGTTTAAAATACTAAAATCATTTTTAAGGTTGTATTTTTTCTCTAAAATTGTCTTTCTGAAAGTTATAAGAAGCGATGTAAAAAAATTAATAAATGTATTTAAACAAGTGAAGACCAAGTCTTTAAAATATTTTCTTGGATTTTCAAATTCTATTTGAGTTTTGTCTCTCTTAGATTAAAAATGTCGAGCAAAGCGAGACCAGCTTGCTAGTAAATAAATACAATTTAAAAAATAGAGGCAGCTCACTGGTAAGTGCTGCTATTTGAGCTATTTTTAGAACAGGCCAGCGGGCTACTCATCTGGTCCTTACGGGCTACCTGGTGCCCGCGGGCACCGCGTTGGTGACCCCTGCTTTAGATTATTTGGGTTGTAAGTAGTAACGTGTTGTTTATTCTTATAGAGTACTTAGTTAACCGTTACTATGGCAAAGCAATTTTTGTTCGTTAGCATTAGCTTTATATCCTCACGCTTGTGTTTGATTGATTGATTGAGACTTTTATTAGTAGATTGCACAGTACAGTACATATTCCGTACAATCGACCACTAAATGGTAACACCCCAATAAGTTTTTCCACTTGTTTAAGTCGGGGTCCACTTAAATTGATTCATGATACAGATATATACTATCAGATATTTACTATGTGCGGGGAGAGATGGAGCTTCTACTCGCTAGCTGCGGTAAAAGCCGCCGGCTGTTGGGTTTAAAACTACTTTTTAGCCGCTACACTACAGCTGGATAGTCCGGCTGTGAGTACAGGCACTTTCAAGCCGAGGCGTCGCTAAACATTTGACAGCTATCGTTAGCTTCTGTGCTAAGTCGCTAACAGAAGTGGACAACACAAAGAGATGAGATTAGTTATAAGGTGGCTACAAAGAGAGATATAGGTTCTCAAGCAAAGTGTAAATAAAGCCGGAGTCGCTCACCATTTGCCAAATAAAACATTGCATCACTCGGGAGTTGAGAAGTGGGCGCGGGGGCGCCATACTCTTTTGTTGTGTTGCGTTGTGGAGGGTCAGAGAAGCCTACGTAAAGACGCAAAGGGACGGGCCAAAGGGAATGGCTCGGCCCGTCACGCGCAGAGAAGAGCAAACGGCCGTAACGAATGCACATCAAAAGATAGCGGTGTGGCGGCATTGTCTCAAATATAAACCGCTTTATAAAATCCATCCATCCATCCATCTTCTTCCGCTTATCCGAGGTCGGGTCGCGGGGGCAGCCTAAGCAGGGAAGCCCAGACTTCCCTCAGCCCAGCCACTTTGTCCAGCTCCTCCCGGGGGATCCCGAGGCGTTCCCAGGCCAGCCGGGAGACATAGTCTACCCAACATGTCCTGGGTCTTCCCCGTGGCCTCCCACCGGTCGGACGTGCCCTAAACACCTCCCTAGGGAGGCGTTCGGGTGGCATCCTGACCAGATGCCCGAACCACCTCATCTGGCTCCTCTCCATGTGGAGGAGCAGCGGCTTTACTTTGAGCTCCTCCCGGATGACAGAGCTTCTCACCCTATCTCTAAGGGAGAGACCCGCCACCCGGCGGAGGAAACTCATTTGGGCCGCTTGTACCTGTGATCTTGTCCTTTCGGTCATAACCCAAAGCTCATGACCATAGGTGAGGATGGGAACGTAGATTGACCGGTAAATTGAGAGCTTTGCCTTCCGGCTCAGCTCCTTCTTCACCACAACGGATCGATACAGCGTCCGCATTACTGAAGACGCCGCACCGATCCGCCTGTCGATCTCACCATCCACTCTTCCCTCGCTCGTGAACAAGACTCCGAGGTACTTGAACTCCTCCACTTGGGGCAAGATCTACTCCCCAACCCGGAGATGGCACTCCACCGAAGTAAAGCAGCGGTGTTCAAAGTGTTGCCAAACGCCAGGAGAGCGTCTCTAAGCTGTGTTGTCTTAGCACTTATAGACGTGATAAAGGTTGGCTTCCACGCTTTTCTGCACGATGTGGTAATGCACACTCCCTGGGCTTGTGGTGGCGGATCCGCACTCTCACCCGTGCGGCGAATACGACCGTGACCACTTGTATTTCATTAGCGAAGAAATGCAAGAAACACCTCTCTTCCACCACCTCACTAAATATTGCGACAAAGTGCTTTGCAGTTACATTTTGTGCGTTGGTAACAATTTGGTTTTGCCTCACCCGAGTCTGTGTGTGATTGATCAGTATCAGTATCGTTACAACCCTGGTGGAATGTCACGTGTTTTACTTCCTTGTAGAACTGGACAATACGGAGGAGCTGCAGAAGAAGAGGATCTGCCGCATCATCACCAAGGACTTCCCCCAGTACTTTGCCGTGGTGTCTCGGATTCGGCAGGAAACCAATCAGATGGGTCCTGAGGGCGGGACGCTCTGCAGCCGGAGTGTCCCGTTGGTACAGGCCTCCTTCCCTGAGGGGGCGTTAACCAAAAAGATCAAGGTTGGGCTGCAGGTGAGTACAGGAAGAACAGACGTCAGCAGGACAAAGTCAACAAGATGGTGGTCGGAGGCTCTTAACCCAACCTTCCCCCATCAGGCCCAGCCTGTACCAGACGACACCGTGAAAAAAATCCTGGGTAACCGAGCCACCTTCAGCCCAATTGTGACGGTGGAGCCCAGAAGGAGGAAGTTCCATAAGCCCATCACCATGACGATTCCGGTCCCACCCCTCTCAGGGGAGGGTCTTTCCAACGGGTACAAAGGAGACTGCACTCCATGCCTACGCCTTCTTTGCAGTATCACAGGTATTCCCACGACAGTAACGGTGATACTCCGAAAATAGTCACTGAAGCGTTGGAATGCAATGTTTGTTCACCTGTATCGTCACAAAACTCAACCCGGGTCAACTGCCGTACTGGTCTCTCAGGCGGTACTTCGCCGGCACAATGGGAGGACATCACAGGCACGACCCCGCTCACCTTCGTCAACGACTGCGTCTCCTTCACGACCAACGTCTCGGCCAGGTTCTGGCTAGCGGACTGCCACCAGGTCCCGGAGACGGTGGGTTTGGCCTCGCAGCTGTACAGGGAGCTGATCTGCGTGCCCTACATGGCCAAGTTTGTGGTCTTTGCCAAGATGAACGACTCGCTGGAGTCCCGGCTGAGGTGTTTCTGTATGACGGACGACAAGGTGGACAAGACCCTGGAACAGCAGGAGAACTTTGAGGAGGTTGCCAGGAGCAAAGACATCGAGGTGCTGACTGGTCTTGAAATAGGACGGATCTAAATCTTTCTAACTGCTTCTAACTTGTTTATGTGTTCTTAGGTTCTAGAAGGTCGGCCCATTTACGTGGATTGTTACGGCAACCTGGCTCCTCTGACCAAAACTGGTCAGCAGTTAGTTCTCAACTTCTACGCCTTCAAGGAGAACCGGTTGCCCTTTTGCGTCAAGGTAAAACTCATGAAAGTAATTCTGCTCAAACAAGACAAACTAGCTTTTGAAAGAGTGGAGCCACACCCCCAGGCGATAACCATTGATCCACTCGCTGACCTCGGGATCGCCACAATCCATACTCGTCCACACTTTGCCGCTCTGTTACTTCTGCTTCGTGGGAGCTGGAACCAGTTCATGAAAACTCAGCTGATTAGGAAACGCCTGTCAGGGCGCTAAGAGACTTTGTCTTTCCATTAGCCATCATCCCATAACTGGTCTGTCGTTTCGTTCTTTGCGGGCGTTCAAAAATATTATACGCTAACGGTGGAACGGTACGCAAATTCCACGGTTCGGCTCTCATCACGGTTTGTGGTCACGGTTTTTGTTTTGATTCGTTGTTCTTTTTAACAACCCAGAATATACGGTTTAGCACAACTAGTCAGCGTAACATTGTTTCAATCAATAATGTCGTGTACGGTGACATAGCTGACCACATTCACTTTTCATTGATTGATTGAGACTTTTATTAGTAGGTTACACAGTACAGTACATATTCCGTACAATTGACCACTAAATGGTAACACCCCAATAAGTTAAGTCGAGGTCCACGTTAATCAATTCATGGTAGACTTGGGGTCTGAATCTTTGGGTACCTAACAAATCGATCCAACTCCGTTTCCTGGGCTGACGATTAGGTTCAGAATCGAATCTCGATCCAGCCGTCGTCTTGTCTCTCAAAATACCCCCAAAAAGTACCGTCCTCCTTTAAGTGAGACAGTTGATAAGACGGCAAAATTGGCGCAATTGTTGGTTTAATCCAAGCGACAATATTTAATAAACATCACAATCCGGGAGATTGGTAACTTCAGTCGGGATGTTGGTAAACAAGAGTCAAATATCTGGGAGTGGTCCCAAGAACCCGTGAGAAGTGCTATCCTCTACACCAGGGGTCAGCAACCTTTTTGAAATCAAGAGCTACTTCTTGGGTAGTGATTCATGCGAAGGGCTACCAGTTTGATACACACTTCAATAAATTGCCAGAAATAGCCAATTTATTATTAATAATTAATGATATTTACACTTAATTGAACGGTTTAAAAGAGGAGAAAACACGAAAAAAAATGACAATTAAATTTTTAAACATAGTTTATCTTCAATTTCGACTCTTTAAAATTCAAAATTCAACCGAAAAAAAGAAGAGAAAAACTAGCTAATTCGAATCTTTTAGAAAAAAATTAAAAAATAATTTACGGAACATCATTAGTAATTTTTCCTGATTAAAATTAATTTTAGAATTTTGATGACATGTTTTAAATAGGTTAAAATCCAATCTACACTTTGTTAGAATTTATAACAAATTGGACCAAGCTATATTTCTAACAAAGATAAATCATTATTTCTTCTAGATTTTCCAGAACAAAAATTTTAAAAGAAATTCCAAAGACTTTGAAATAAGATTTTAATTTGATTCTACAGATTTTCTAGATTTGCCAGAATATTTTTTTTGAATTTTAATCATAATAAGTTTGAAGAAATATTTCACAAATATTCTTCGTCGAAAAAACAGAAGCTAAAATGACGAATTACACTAACATTTATTTATTATTCTTTACAATAAAATAAATTAATTGACTTGAACATTGATTTAAATTGTCAGGAAAGAAGAGGAAGGAATTTAAAAGGTAAAAAGGTAAATGTGTTTAAAAATCCTAAAATCATTTTTAAGGTTGTATTTTTTCTCTAAAATTGTCTTTCTGAAAGTTATAAGAAGCAAAGTAAAACAATTAATGAATTTATTTAAACAAGTGAAGACCAAGTCTTTAAAATATTTTCTTGGATTTTCAAATTCGATTTGAGTTTTGTCTCTCTTAGATTTAAAATGTCGGGCAAAGCGAGACCAGCTTGCTAGTAAATAAATACAATTTAAAAAATCGAGGCAGCTCACTGGTAAGTGCTGCTATTTGAGCTATTTTTAGAACAGGCCAGCGGGCTACTCATCTGGTCCTTACGGGCTACCTGGTGCCCGCGGGCACCGCGTTGGTGACCCCTGGTCTACTGTATCTCTTTACAAAAGGTATGCTCACCATGTTTCCGCTTGCTTCTTGTTGCGCAATGGAGCTGAGTGGTAATTAGTAAGTAGGCGGTACATAAAGAAGCCATTTATTTCCTGGTACAGATTCGAGACCCCAGCCAGGAGGCGTGCGGGCGTCTGAGCTTCCTGAAGGAGGTGAAGGGCGCCAAAGGCCTCCCGCAGACGGCGGTGTGCAACCTGAACATCACGCTGCCCGCCGCCAGAAAGGTAAGGCGCCGCTCGGCGCCACGTGTGCTCACCTCCATCCCCATCGCCATCGCCATGGTCAGGGCAGCAGGAGCTTTGGAGTGGGAGGTGTCTTTTATCTGTTTAAGGCTTCTCTCAATAAGTACTGATTATTGATTGTGTGCTTGTCAATGCTTCTGGCTGAAGGCAAGAAAATGTTGTGAGTTTGCTCTCAGGCTGGCTTTTGTGTCCCTGGCTTGGATGTTTTTGCATTGGAGTCTTTTTGACTTCTCATCTGCTCTTTCTTGTGGTGATTTATTCATTTCTTTCTTTTTCTTTTCCTTTGCCACCGAGCTGCTGTCAATCACTCTCCTTTTTCACACCCTGATGTTTCTCCCCCCTTGCTTTCCATTATGTTACGCCCCCCCGCCCCGTTTCTGCAATGCATCTTGGGAACCAGGAAATGGAGTCAGATGGCGAGGAAGAGGTAAAGCACACCCCCACCCCCCATATCCCCCCCCTCCATGCGCTACATACCCTCTGCTAGCATAGCCTTAAATCTCGCCGCCTCCGCAAGGGAAACGTCGTTGTTGAAAGTGCTGACTATTGCATGACTTAATAACTTTAAGATTACACACTTGTCTCTTTTAGGGCCTCATAATCTGTCATAAGTTATTCTTATTGTGTATTAAATACTACTTACTGAACATTATTCTTATTGTGTATTAAATAGTACTTACTGGACATTATTCTTATTGTGAATTAAATAGTACTTACTGAACATTATTCTTATTGTGTATTAAATAGTACTTACTGAACATTATTCTTATTGTGTATTAAATAGTACTTACTGAACATTATTCTTATTGTGTATTAAATAGTACTTACTGGACATTATTCTTATTGTGTATTAAATAGTACTTACTGAACATTATTATTATTGTGTATTAAATAGTACTTACTGAACATTATTCTTATTGTGTATTAAATAGTACTTATTGAACATTATTCTAATTGTGTATTAAATAGTACTTACTGGACATTATTCTTATTGTGTATTAAATAGTACTTACTGGACATTATTCTTATTGTGTATTAAATAGTACTTATTGAACATTATTCTAATTGTGTATTAAATAGTACTTACTGAACATTATTCTTATTGTGTATTAAATAGTACTTACTGAACATTATTCTTATTGTGTATTAAATAGTACTTACTGAACATTATTCTTATTGTGTATTAAATAGTACTTATTGAACATTATTATTATTGTGTATTAAATAGTACTTACTGAACATTATTCTTATTGTGTATTAAATAGTACTTACTGAACATTATTCTTATTGTGTATTAAATAGTACTTACTGGACATTATTCTTATTGTGTATTAAATAGTACTTACTGAACATTAATCTTATTGTGTATTAAATAGTACTTATTGAACATTATTATTATTGTGTATTAAATAGTACTTACTGAACATTATTCTTATTGTGTATTAAATAGTACTTACTGAACATTATTCTTATTGTGTATTAAATAGTACTTACTGGACATTATTCTTATTGTGTATTAAATAGTACTTACTGAACATTAATCTTATTGTGTATTAAATAGTACTTACTGGACATTATTCTAATTGTGTATTAAATAGTACTTACTGGACATTATTCTTATTGTGTATTAAATAGTACTTACTGAACATTATTCTTATTGTGTATTAAATAGTACTTACTGGACATTATTCTTATTGTGTATTAAATAGTACTTACTGAACATTATTCTTATTGTGTATTAAATAGTACTTATTGAACATTATTCTTATTGTGTATTAAATAGTACTTACTGGACATTATTCTTATTGTGTCTTTAATAGTACTTATTGAACATTATTCTTATTGTGTATTAAATAGTACTTACTGAACATTATTCTAATTGTGTATTAAATAGTACTTACGCTGCTGTGTCACATTACCCAGCATGCACCAGACATGAAAACAACTTGACAACTTGTTGACTGAGGTCCTGATGTCCAGCAACTCAAACATAACGTTGGAACAACATGTATGCTTTTTGATGGCCTTTAATCAATGTCGGGTTCTGACGTTGATTTAACATTGAATTTTGGTTATTTCCCCACCAATATTCTACACAAATACAACGTTGAAACAACATGCTTCTTGATGACGTTTAATCAATGTCAGGTTCTGACGTTTATTTAACATTGAATTTTGGTTATTTCCCCACCAATATTCTACACAAATACAACGTTGAAACAACATGGTTTTTGATGACGTTTAATCAATGTCAGGTTGATTTGACCGTTGAATTGAACGTTTAATCAATGTTGGTTTCTGATGTCAATTTGACCATTGAATTTTGGTAATGTTTCCAACCAACATCCTACAACACCATTACAACGTTGAAACAACATGCTTCTTGATGACGTTTAATCAATATCAGGTTCTGACGTTGATTTGACCGTTGAATTTTGGTAATGTTTCCAACCAAAATCCTACAACACAAATACAACATTGAAACAACGTTTAATCAATGTTGGTTTCTGATGTCAATTTGACCATTGAATTTTGGTAATGTTTCCAACCCACATCCTACAACACAAATACAACGTTGAAACAACATGCTTTTTGATGACGTTTAATCAATGTCAGGTTCTGACGTTGATTTGACCGTTGAATTTTGGTAATGTTTCCAACCAATATTCTACAACACAAATACAACGTTGAAACAACGTTTAATCAATGTCGGGTTCTGACGTTGATTTGACCATTGAATTTTGGTAATGTTTCCAACCAACATCCTACAACACAAATACAACGTTTAATCAATGTTGGTTTCTGACGTTGATTTGACTGTTGAATTTTGGTAATGTTTCCAACCAACATCCTATAACACAAATACAACGTTGAAACAACGTTTAATCAATGTTGGGTTCTGATGTCGATTTGACATTGAAATGTGGTCATTTTTCAACCAACATTCCACAACACAAACATAACATTGACACAACATGCTTTTTGACAACGTTTAAACAATGTCAGGTTGTGACGTTGATTTGACATTGAAATGTGGTCATTTCCCAACCAACAACGCGGATCCAACGTTGGACGTCAACGTAGTCTCAATTTCCAAGTACAACTATTTTGCGGCATTGTTTCAAAGTCACTTTTAAAGGACACGTACGTATAAATGAAGGTGGTATCGATGTCTGGTGCCTGCTGGGTAGGGATGTAACCATCTGAACATTTCATATCACGGTTATCCTTTTTATCATCTTATTGTTAAACCACTTACACTATTCAACGTTTAACCAAATTTTATTCAAATTAAAAGTAATTTGACGCACAACATAGGGCTGGGCGATAAAACCATATATATATATATATATATATATATATATATATATATATATATATATATATATATATATATATATATATATATATATATATATATATATATATATATATATATATATATATATATATATATATATATCATGATAGAGGAAAAGTCACCTAGTCAGTTAGTTAGTAGTCAGACCAATGTGGTCTGTACATCAGTGGTCCCCAACCACCGGTCCGCGGCCTGGTACCCGTCCGTGAACCGATTGTTCCGGGCCACACAATAAATTTAAAAAAAAAAAAAAAAAAAAAATTGTTTTATTATTTATTTTTTTTCATGAAATTAACATTAAAAACACAATATATACATTATATATCAATATAGATCAATACAGTCAGCAGGGATACAGTCCGTAAGCACACATGATTGTATTTATTTATGTAAAAAAAAAAAAGATTTTTTTTTTTTTTTCTTTTTTTTTTTTCATGAAATTAACATAAAAAACACAATATATACATTATATATCAATATAGATCAATACAGTCAGCAGGGATACAGTCTGTAAGCACACATGATTGCATTTATTTATGTAAAAAAAAAAAAAAAAATTTAAAAAAAAAAAAAAAAATTTTTTTTTTTTTTCATGAAATTAACATAAAAAACACAATATATACATTATATATCAATATAGATCAATACAGTCAGCAGGGATACAGTCCGTAAGCAGATTGTATTTATTTATGTAAAAAAAAAAAAAAAAAAAAATTTTATTTTGTATTTTTTTTAAATACAAATAAAAACTAGAACAGCCAAATAGCTAAAACTAGTATGCATATATCTAAAAAAAAAGGCTTTTTTAAAAAGAAGGGTTTTTAAGCCTTTTTTAAAAGCATCCACAGTCTGTGGTGCCCTCAGGTGGTCAGGGAGAGTGTTCCACAGCCTGGGAGTGGCGGAGCAGAAAGCCCGGTCTAAGGTTTTAAAGTGTTTTTCTATAGCTCCGTTGCTCAGTCAGCAATTTGCTTTGTCGTTTGACAATACAATTGTCATAAATAGGTCATATAAAGACAATATTTGAGTTAGCATTTAAGCTAGCAAGACATTAGCGCGCTAGCTCGATAAGCGCTGTCACCGGTCCGTGAGTTTATGGAACGGCAGTTATCAATCAGGGTTTTACAATCATTTGAATTAAAAACCAACCGTCTGGAGTTTTGCCGCGGTCTACCATTGTTACCCTCAACCGTTACATCCCCTTGTCCAAACCAAATGAGCTCGTGAATAAGACGATTGTGTTGTGCCCAGATGTGACGCGCTGAAGTCCAGATGCTGCTCCAACGGGCGGCAACCTGCCACTGATAGCCATTTGTGTTGTTTGCTATTGTTGCAGACTGAAAAGCCCGAGCGACGTCATACCTTTGCATCTCTAGCCTTACGTAAGCGCTACAGCTATCTGGCCGAGCCTGCACTGAGTGAGTTTGTCATCTTCACTAACAAAACCCTTAAATGTGATCTCATCACAGTTCTTATGACAAGGCCTTCTCTCCTGGCACCACATGCTTGTTGACCACACGCTACATGCTTGTTGACCACACGCTACATGCTTGTTGACCACACGCTACATGCTTGTTGACCACGTGTGTGTTTGCATGCGTCTTGGACTTTGTGTGCTGTGCTTGATTTTCTTCTTCTGCCTTTGATTTGATTTTCCAAATTCATCAGTCCTTCTTTGACTCCACGTTGAAGGTTTTTCAATGTGGGCAGACC
Source organism: Entelurus aequoreus (assembly GCF_033978785.1). Taxonomy (NCBI): domain Eukaryota; kingdom Metazoa; phylum Chordata; class Actinopteri; order Syngnathiformes; family Syngnathidae; genus Entelurus; species Entelurus aequoreus. The sequence continues at coordinate 72,314,230 of NC_084738.1, read as the reverse complement.
AAAGAACCGAAGATATTTCAGTCGTCCCGTGCGAGTTCCGAGCTCCTGGTGATGGTGTGGCAGCTTTGTTTGCGGAGCGCATGTCCGCAGCTGTTGAATTTGGCTGTTTTGTTGTCTTTTTCCTTGGTTCCATACAATCTCATGCATGACAAAATGGGCGGTCTCGGAGAAGACATTTTGTCATTGGACTAAAAAAAAAAGGAAACTCTTTGGTCACTTCTGGTCTGAGCTGTCTTTGGGAAGCTGCAATGTAATGTTGAGACCAAACAGATAAAAGGCACTTCTAAAGTGGTTTCAAACAGGAACCGCAATCCACACTTTGACTTTAGAGCAGGTCCAAAGAGAGGAGCTGTTTTGTATTCATTTTGGTGCATTTGTCATTTTTTGTTGCTGATTCAGCGCCATTGTGGTTTTTACTTTGCTGCTTTGTTGGGCTTTAAATCATCCATTTTGTTGTGGTTGTTGTCCTCATTATTCCTGTCAGCTGTCATTACCGAGTAACGTCTTAAAACACCTTTTTAGTTCCATCTCCAATCAAATATCTGAGCACTTCATGAAATTGCTGTTTGTTCTTCCTTGAGTACCAGGACTGCTTCACTGACCAACTCTCCCTCCTCTGATCTCTTCTTCTTTTGCATCCCCTTTCCTTCTTTCTTCATTTTTTCCTTTACTCCTCCACCTTCTTTTGATTTCATTTCCCGTGGCTTCAATGTTTCTACAAATTGCCCTGAAGAAACAGAAGTTGAGCGAAGCGCACCAGCAAGAACACTGCCTGCTGGTCACCCTCACAAACCTGTCTTTCCAACCAGACCTTACCCACCATGGTCGACTGCTCCTCTTACCGTCCCTGGCCAAGCAAGGCTCGGCGGAGTGGGGGGTTCCGTCACCACTGCCGATTCACCGGCCGGCTCAGCAGCTTCTTCTCCACTGAAATCTCCCTGGCCCTTTTCCCCATCACCTGCATGTTCTGCACCTATTAGATCCACCATGGGATCGCCACTTCAAGCACCTAGCCTGTCCTCCTCTCCAGTCAGTGACAAAGTGCCCTCATCCCCCGTGAGATCTTACAGGACTATGCCATCACCCATTAAAACAGTTGTCCAGCAGGGTCAGTATCCAGTTCAAGCCTCTGCCAGCTTGGTGTCCTCTGGAAGTCCATGTAAACCTGCTACAGAGCCTGCATCTATTAGAAGTTTTTCTTCGGCATACACGTCAAGGACCTCCCCAGTTCACTCAATAGCCAACGGTTACGTGCCAGATAAGTTGTCTTCACATTCAGCTCCAGTATCACCAAAGACACCATATAACATCTACAGTTCTTTTAAGATAGATCCAGGAGCACCAAATCCTGCCTCCGCCAAAAGCATCTCCAGCCTGTCCTCTTTGAAAACCTCTTCTGATTCCACCCTTTCCCCGCGAGGGGGGAAGTCCACCCTATCGTCGCTCTCCTCCACTGGAAGGACAACCATTGCTTCATCAGAATTGTCCATGAGGAACGGAAACGCCTCACCTGTAAAATATCCATCGTCCTCGTCCACGCCCTCTTCACCTTCTTCTCGGCTTCTGTCAGAGAGGAGTAGTAGCCTTCAGGAGAGGATCCAAGCCACGACGCAGGCAGCAACGTCTGGCATCAGCGCCGCCATAAACGAAGCCATTGACTCGTACTCTGTGTCGGGCTACGGCACTCTCAAATCGCTGTCTTCCCCTCGTAGAACTGCCACAGCAAGCTCTGCTTACGGTTCTCTGAGATCTGAAGCGTCCCCCACAGGCCCTACGGTTTCTTCGAATACAGTCACTGTCCCTGTTTATTCATTGCTTAATGTCATGGTAGACACCCCTGTCAAACCAGGGCCTGGGTCTCTCAAAATGTCATTCCCCAATTCCCCTCGAGCCCCGCCCTCTTCCTCTATGTCTTCCTGCGTTACGACCTCAAAAATCAACTCCCAATTAAAATCGCCTCCTTTCATCACTCCTCCCATTGTCCTTTCCGCAGCTTCCAACCAGGAGATACTGAAAGATGTAGCTGACATGAAGGAGGACCTCATGAGGATGACGGCTATCTTACAGACAAACACGCAGACGGCAGCTAAAACTGTCCAAACGTCTCTCACGAGCACTCCTCAAGAGACCAAGTTAGATGACGATGAGCCGTATACGCTTGTGGAGAAAGTGAAAAAGGATTTAGTGAAAGTCAGTGAGATTTTACAGAAGGACATTGTGAGGGAAAGGAAGTCTATAGAGAGAGTAGAAGAGGAGGAGGGCTGGGAGGAATTTTCTATAGATGAGCTTGAGGAAGCCCAAAGAAGCGTAGTCTCTTATGAGGACGCGCGTCTTCGTAAGCCGCAGTCAAATAATGAGCTGGAATTGGCTAAAGTGGTCGACTTTCTAACTAACGACATTGGCGCTAGTTCTCTCTCTAAAATGGCAGAAGTGAGAAGTAGGTATGAGGAGGAGGTGAAAGGGGAAGGGGAGGAAAAACAAAAGCGTGTCCTCAAACCATCCATGACAATACAGGAGCATAAACTGAAAATGCCTCCCCCAGTCTCAGGCATGCTCAGATCTCCATCAGAGAAAGACCTAAGCAAGCTTGCTGAGTCATATCAGGGGGCAGACACTATTCTTGAATCACCAGAGGAGCTGTCTCACGAGCAGGACAAGAGTCCTCTGTCTGACAGCGGCTTTGAGACCAGGAGCGAAAAGACCCCTTCTGCTCCCCAGAGTGCAGAAAGCACAGACCCCAAGCCTTTATTCACAGATGTTCCTATCCCCCCAAGTGTCCCCGAAAGCAGGTCTGACGTGGTCGACATTCAAAGTTACGAGCACCCTTTTGATGAGCCGCTTCTCATGGAGGAAGCTGTGTCTGATTTTCCGTCAACAAGCTCAGCCTCGGCCGTTCAGATGAAAGTTCCTGAGGAGGACTCAATGAGCATGTGTGTAAAAGAGGAAACTCAGATTACTACTACAACTAGAATGGTCTATCACAAACCTCAGATCACTGAGGGCGCCGTGGGTATCGAGGAAGGCATGTCAGTTCGAGACATCATGAAAGCCTTCCAGTCTGGTAGGGACCCATCCAAGGAACTTGCAGGGCGTTTTGAACACAAAGCTAGCCAGGACTCTGTCAAAGGTGACGAGCTATCTCCGCGGTTCCTTGACAGAGACACTAAATCCAAACCCAAAGTAGAAAGGATAATTGAGGTTCATATTGAGAAGGGCCATGGCACCGCAGAGCCAACTGAGGTTTTTATCAGGGAAACTAAGAAACACCCCGAGATGTATGTCTACAAAAGGGACAGGAGCATCAAGGAACTGCTTGATTACGACGAGAACCAACAGGAAGAGGAGGAGCTTATTGTCGAAGAATCCTTGCCTCTTTTCCTGGAAACATCCCGCGTTAACACCCCAGTGTCCCAGGAGGACGACAGTCGCCCAAGTTCTGCTCAGCTGATGGCAGATGATTCATACAAAGCCCTGAAACTGCTCAGTCAGCATTCCATAGAATACTGCGATGATGAGCTATCAGAGATCAGGGGGGAGTCTTACGAATTTGCTGAGAAAATGCTCCTCTCAGATAAACTTGACCCAGCGTCAACATGTCACTCAGACACAGAAGATTCTGCAATGATGGCTGACAAAGACTTAACATCCGATGACATAAATCAGCAGTATGCTAGCCCTAAAAGATCAAAGGATGGTTCTCAAAAACAGGGCGCATTTTTGCACAGAGATGAAGCGCCGCAGTTTGATAAAGTTACAGTGCTCCATTATTCAACAGAACCGGGTAGTCCCAAGCGTGCTGTTTGGATGAGATTTACAGAGGACAAACATGACAGAAGCAGGGACAAGCTCCTCTATGAGGATCGAGTAGACCAATCTGTGAAAGAGGCGGAAGAAAAGCTCTGTGAGGTTTCCCAATTTTTCCGTGAGAAAACAGAAAAGCTCAATGATGAGCTTCAGTCACCTGAGAAAAAGCCTGTGAGGCGACAATTAAAAGAACCGAGGTCCTGGCCCACTTCAGCTTGCAGCAGTCCGCAGAAAACTAAGGCAGGCGAGGAGGGAGTCTATAAAAGCAAACTCAGGGAGCCTTCTGTCTCTAGAACATTTGACAGCATTCAACCAGCTGAAAAGAAAAGCTCCAGCTTGCCAAGCAGTCCTCATAAAAGCGATACAATTAAACAACAAACTAGGATCAGTGAATCTGAACCTTCCTCTCCTGCCCACATAGCATCAACGTCCAAAGTCAGCTCTGTAAGGTTGAAGTATGAATCTGAATCTCAGAGAAAAGGTCAGTCCAGTCCAACCAAAATCCCCCCCCCAGTTCAGCCAAAACCTTCTATTAAGTCGTTACAAGAGAGCAAACTCCCTGTTTACCAATTTTTAGCTGACAGAAAAGCATCTAAAGTTAGTGAAACGTCTCAAGAGGAAAGCTCCTATAGTAGTAATGATAATAAATGTGACAAAGCTGATTCAATATCAGCTCATTCCCCAAAACACAGTGGTGATACTTTAGTGAACAGAAATCTCCCAAATCTCTCACTGCAGAGACAAAGTAGCGTCGTCGGGCCTGAGAAAGCCACCAGTAAAGTCAAAGATGCTCATTGTATCATCACTCAGGAAGTTAACGTTGGCAGTAATATCCCTGAGAAAGAGAAGCATGTTCAAACATATCAAGCAGCTGATTTTTCAAGAAAAGATGGTGAGGAAATAACAAATAAAAATGTCAGAAAACAATCAGACTCACACATTCCTGTAAGAACAGCAACCAGTTTTAATGATAATGACCTCCCAAAGACGCATTCTGTTACAAAACCCTCACAGATACCTACGCTATCTAAAAGTAAAAGCCTTGAAAAGACCTCAGCGAAAACAAACAAAACTTTTGAAATTCTTGATAACACTCCTAAAGATTCCAACTCCAATAACTTGGTCAGTTCAAAAGACATTCTGGAGAAGGTAATTACCCCTCCGGCTGATGCAGCAACCAAAGAGAACTTTAGGGGCATGAAAACGTTGCCTGTTTACGTCAGCCTCCAGGTGGGCCGTCAGGCTGAGCGGGAAGCCAAAGGGGCGCTGCATGCCATCAAACAGGACTCGGCGCTTCCCATAAGCCCAGATGACGACACACTAGAACAGATCTCTTTCATAGATAGCTCAGGGAAAAGCCCCCTCACGCCAGAGACCCCAAGCTCTGAGGAGGTCAGCTATGACCTCACCGCCAGGACCCCCGATGGCTTCATGGCATTAGTGACAGGTCAACCGAGCCCCATCATGGAGGTATCTGAAGAATTAGAAGATGACGAGCAAGGCAGAGACATTTTTTACTTTAAAGATGCCCCAACCGAACGCAAAACTCAAGCGGACCTTGTTAATGCTAACATGCTAGAAACTAAAATGACTGATAACTATCAAAGATTAGAAAATATATCCATCCTGCAAGAAAACACAATCAACGGCTATGATGAAAAAACAGTTCGGGATGTCTCAAAAGACAAAGGGGTGGCATACATCGAATTCCCCCCTCCCCCTCCTTTAGATCTCTCGGAAACGTCTGATCCAGACAGGAAAGGTTCTTGGGCTTCATCAGAAACTGAAACAGAAATGATGGAAGTGAATTTACAGGAGGAACATGGCAAGAAGATGCTGACTGAGCCAATAATACGTATTCAGCCTCCTTCGCCAGTGCCCCCTGAGGTAGATGATAGTCAGTCAAATGGGGAAGACGATGATGAAGAGTCAATCTTCCATTCGATTCCCAGAAAGAAGTTTACCTTCAATGCTCCCGGGGAGGAAGAAGAGAGTAGGGAGAAATGTAATAAACAAGACAAAAATGGAAACATCAATGACCCTGTGGTTGGAACCAATGGCTTTAATGACACCAATGGTTCTAACGGCAAGGGAGAGGACTATGATTCTGAACAAAATGGAAATGACCAGTCCATTACGGACTGTTCACTCGCCACAACAGCTGAATTTTCCCATGACACTGATGCCACAGAGATAGACTCATTAGATGGATATGATCTCCAAGACGAGGATGATGGTCTGTACGTACAAGCTGATTTAAAGTCACTAGGAACCCCTGATAGCAGGCGAGATGTCTGGGCGCCCGACACATTTAGATCTATAGAGCGTTCTTTTCCTCAGACTAAACTTGAAGTTATTGAAGAGGAGAAAACTCCCGAAGAATGTCCAAAGGACCAGAGAGACATTTCTTTCGATGGTGAAAGACCGAATAATGGTCCTGAAATCAACCAACAGAAACATTCAGCTAAAGAAGGTTTTACAAATGCCTACTTTAGTTATAAGTTAGAAGAGGAGTTTAATTCTCCTTTTAAGACGGTTGCCACTAAAGGCCTGGACTTTGACCCCTGGCCCAGCAAAGGCAGTGAAGAAGACGTTGTCGACATGGAAGGCACGCAGGAAGGCAATGGCGAGCCTAAGCCTTTTGGGCTGGCAGTCGACGACCAGTCTCAGGCCACCACGCCAGACACCAGCCTGGCCCGAACGCCCACTGACGATAGCACACCCACGAGCGAGCCAAATCCCTTCCCATTCCACGAGGGAAAGATGTTTGAGATGACACGCAGTGGTGCGATTGACATGAGCAAGAGGGACATGGTGGAGGAGAGGCTCCAGTTTTTTCAGATTGGTGAGCATTCCTTCTCGATGGGCAGGTACAGGGTCAGGGAACCTAAGTTAGTTGCCTTCTCATGCGACATGGGTCAGAATGCAAAATGTAGTCCTGTAAGTGTCCCTCATGTGACTGCACCAACTGTCCAGCTAGAAATATCAAACACTGTTAGCAGCTTCTGTAGAGACGCAAATGAACCGACATTTTCTACGTTTAGAACATCTGATTCTGTATGTGATAGCACTTTTTATAATGCTATAACTTCAGGTGTAAATGTAGTAACCTATGCAAGTCCTCCCAATGTTATTGCACCAAATTTCTCATATTCTGGAGGCCCTGTGGACACATCAGGAGCATTTGACCATTTGGGTTGAACTTTCTCCCAAAGACCGAATTGCTCCACCCCACAAACATTGAGCACCAACACCACTGATCCTCGTGTTCACTCAAATGTTTGACAAATGTTTTGATAGCACTCTCTCTGAGCCAGTTAGACAAGCCCAGAATCAATGAAGGTGGTTTTACTAATGTAGTGATACACAGCACAGGAGCCAGAAAGCTAAAACAAAAAAACCTGATCTACAAGTCCAGTGTACAGTGAGAATCCTCAAACGGCAAAGATGCAGATATTATGATACTGAGATCTGAGACAAAGCTAATAGATTCCTCATCAGGACACTTACGCTCAGGGAAAGACTGGACCCCTTTGAGAAGTTAGTTCCAAAATCTAGAATTCCTTCAATGAAAGCCATCAAAGACTTTAGTAGATTAGATGTTTCCACTAGAGTCTTTTAGAATCACACGTACAGGCGAGGGCGATAAACAGCCAGATGAACGTAGATCTAAAGATGAGCACTTTGCTAAAAGCCAACAAATAAGTAGCACAAAAAACGACACACAAAGGTCAGTCGGTAGGCATGTACCTAATCTCCTGCACCAAAATAGTTCAAAGGAGGCTGAGCCAACATTAGAGAAGACCACACCTCCAGCTGAGGACCATAAAGTGCTTTATTAGCAAGGGCACATCCTTTTCAGAACCATCTAGAAGTTCCGGCCCTTCACGCACCTCCACATCCATCGCATCAACACCTTCTGCTAGAGCCGCGAGCGCTGACCTTCAGCAGGCCAGCCATCAGAGGCTGAGGAGGAGGAGCGGGAGGAAGAGTAGGCCGACACAGGAGCGCGAGGAGGAAGGGAGTAAGGTTGATCAACCAATCACGAGTCCTGTCACCGCAAACACCACTAGTTTGTAAACTCTTTCTAAGCACTTCTGTATCTTCCTCTCTGGTGCATGTCGCTGTCGTGGGTGCTTGGTGGTGTCCTGCAAGTGGAGCTGTCACTTCTTTGTGTCCTTGTGTTGTCTGACCATGGGGTTATCTCTTTTTACTATACGTGGAAGGAGGACAGCTTTACAACACTAGAGAGTCTCGATCGGTGATTCACGGTTCTTAAAAGGCTCCTTCGATTCCAGCGTCATGTTTGAGCTCTTCCACCCTCACATTAGTCATTAGGGTGATGCAAATCTGTAGTGCCAAAATGTTCCTGGACTAGTTGTCCTATGGCAGGCCTAATCAACTGGCGGGCCACACCCGTCCTGGCAAAGCTTCTCATTTGGCTCGCTGAACGTCACCCAAATAGACTTGATGAAACCTTTCAAACTAGGGTGGAGCGCGTATGCAGTACTCTCGCCACCCGGCAGGGGGCAACAGCGAGGCATATGTGTCATAGTGGGGTGAGTAGAAGAAGACTACTCATCCAACCCTTAAAAAAACTAAATATGTTTCAAAAATCGGACATTTAATGAGTGGACAACAAAGTACGAATGTTCTGCTGGAGTCTTTGTTTCCTGTCGGACCTTTGAAGCGTGGGACAAAGAGTTCTAGACAAGTTGAACATCGGTAGAAATCCACACGTGTAAAGTTCATCAGGAAACTTGGTCAAATCTTCGTAAGTAGATATTGTTCATAAAAATATTCACTTTGTTTTCTATTGAAATTGCTGACTTTAAGATGTATTTTGTACTCGTGCTCGTGTTGTTTTTGTCTGAGAGTAACTAGCAAGCAAAGCTCATTCAATACATTTAGCGCTAAATTTGACCAGTCGATGTCAATAATGCTACACTTTAGGTTTAATTGTGATGAGTCACAAACATTGTGTGCAATGTTTGAGATAGATCAAGTTTACTTCCTGTATGCATAAACATCTGTAGTGGATTGTGTGAATGTAAACCTATTTGATTTCTGTAAAATACACAATCATGGACAATATTTATGTAAAATACATAATGGACGTTATACCGTTGGAATGTTTACTTTATATTACTTTATATTATTATGTTTATATTTTTAGTCTTACAAACGTAAGGTAAGGAAGTTCAGAAGTTGTCTTATTTTTTTTGGTCATTTTCTTTCATGTAAGTAAGAGTACAGTGTTACGCAGAGGTGTACTTATAACATCTTTGTCAACAAATGATACTATTTGTTAGGGCTGTCAATCTTTGGGCACAACATGATTCCATTCGATTCTTGGAGGGTAACGATTCCATTCAGAATTGATTCTTGATTCAAAACGATTCTCTATTTAAAATCAATAAATGTTATCAATAACATCGGGTGCTAGTTCTATGATGAACTACATTCCTCCGTAAAATAAACAGCCCTGATACATTTCTATGTTACTTCAAAGAAAACTGGTTTTGTTGAATAAAGTTCCCGCCAAACGTTTAGTAAAGTCAAATACAAATAAGACAACAAGAGAAGTAGCTTTCCTAAAGTCAATCAACTATATCAATAAAACATTTTTATCCATTTTTGAATTTTGAAAAATCGATCAAGAATTGTTACAAATAAGAATCGTGATTGATTCGGAAAGAAAACATTTGTTCTTGTGTATAAAGTAGAGTGGGGCGTAACAGGAAGAAGTTGAGACAAGTCTGGTGTGACGTCCATCAAGTTGTCGAACTCATGAAGAAATCTTGCACTGAATTGGAAGCCAACCTTGTTGTCCTGCCAGCTAGAACCGAAGGAGCCTCTCCATGGATCAATAAAACCAGACCTTGTCAAATGGGCCACAAGACCGAGAAACTTAGTCCAGTTTTCGACGTTCACGGTTATGACCTTGTCCTGGTTTTGGTCTGCTTGCCTGGTTTGTAGACTCTCACCTTTGCCAGTGGTTTTGCTCCCTGGGAGCGCTGAGAAAACCAGTCCTGGGCCAGACTTGACAGTCCTGGGCCAGATTTGACAGTCCTTGGCCAGACTTGACAGTCCTTGGCCAGACTTGCCAGTCCTTGGCCAGACTTGCCAGTCCTTGGCCAGACTTGACAGTCCTTGGCCAGACTTGACAGTCCTTGGCCAGACTTGACAGTCCTTGGCCGGACTTGACAGTCCTTGGCCAGACTTGACAGTCCTTGGCCAGATTTGACAATCCTTGGCCAGACTTGACAGTCCTTGGCCAGACTTGACAGTCCTTGGCCGGACTTGACAATCCAACGGATCCGATTTCAAGTGTGGGCCAGAGGTTGTTGTCTTCAGGAAGGTTGTTGTTTGTGTTGTCAAACTAATACGTTACACACTTGACTAACACTACTGGACATTGAGGACTTTTGCTTTCCTGGACTCACCGATCCCCTGAGTTTGGACTTGATTGGGTTTCAAGACTTTCACCATGAACACAGTCGCTGGGGATAGTTTGTCCAGAAAAGCAGAGGTGTTATAAAAGTGACACAGGTGTAGACCACCTGTTGTCGTTTCCTTGTGTGTCGTCTCCTTGGGACTTTGTGTGTGGTCTCCTTGGGACTTTGTGTGTGGTCTCTCTCCAATGTCTCACAATACTCTTGTTGCTCTTAGGTCCTCAGAGTCCCTGCGAGAGGACAGACCTCCGCATGGCCATAGTCGCAGACCACCTGGGACTCAGCTGGACCGGTGAGTCTCCTTTCCACACACACACTACTAATAATCAGTCTTGACTACTAATAATCAGTCTTGACTGCTAATAATCAGTCTTGACTACTAATAATCAGTCTTGACTACTAATAATCAGTCTTGACTACTAATAATCAGTCTTGACTACTAATAATCAGTCTTGATTACTAATAATCAGTCTTGACTACTAATAATCAGTCTTGACTACTAATAATCAGTCTTGAATGCTAATAATCAGTCTTGACTACTAATAATCAGTCTTGACTACTAATAATCAGTCTATTTGACTACAAATAATCAGTCTTGACTACTAATAATCAGTCTTGACTACTAATAATCAGTCTTGACTACTAATAATCAGTCTATTTGACTACAAATAATCAGTCTTGACTACTAATAATCAGTCTTGACTACTAATAATCAGTCTATTTGACTACTAATAATCAGTCTTGACTACTAATAATCAGTCTATTTGACTACTAATAATCAGTCTTGACTACTAATAATCAGTCTATTTGACTACTAATAATCAGTCTTGACTACTAATAATCAGTCTTGATTACTAATAATCAGTCTTGATTACTAATAATCAGTCTTGACTACTAATAATCAGTCTATTTGACTACTAATAATCAGTCTTGACTACTACTAATCAGTCTATTTGACTACTAATAATCAGTCTTGACTACTACTAATCAGTCTATTTGACTACTAATAATCAGTCTATTTGACTACTAATAATCAGTCTTGACTACTAATGATCAGTCTATTTGACTACTAATAATCAGTCTTGACTACTAATAATCAGTCTTGATTACTAATAATCAGTCTATTTGACTACTAATAATCAGTCTTGACTACTAATAATCAGTCTTGACTACTAATAATTAGTCTATTTGACTACTAATAATCAGTCTTGACTACTAATAATCAGTCTTGAATGCTAATAATCAGTCTTGACTACTAATAATCAGTCTATTTGACTACTAATAATCAGTCTTGACAACTAATAATCAGTCTATTTGACTACTAATAATCAGTCTTGACTACTAATAATCAGTCTATTTGACTACTAATAATCAGTCTTGACTACTAATAATCAGTCTTGACTACTAATAATCAGTCTATTTGACTACTAATAATCAGTCTTGAATGCTAATAATCAGTCTTGACTACTAATAATCAGTCTATTTGACTACTAATAATCAGTCTCGAATGCTAATAATCAGTCTTGACTACTAATAATCAGTCTTGACTACTAATAATCAGTCTTGAATGCTAATAATCAGTCTTGACTACTAATAATCAGTCTTGAATGCTAATAATCAGTCTTGAAGGCTAATAATCAGTCTTGACTACTAATAATCAGTCTTGAATGCTAATAATCAGTCTTGACTACTAATAATCAGTCTTGACTACTAATAATCAGTCTTGAATGCTAATAATCAGTCTTGAATGCTAATAATCAGTGTTGACTACAAATAATCAGTCTATTTGACTACTAATAATCAGTCTATTTGACTACTAATAATCAGTCTTGAATGCTAATAATCAGTCTATTTGACTACTAATAATCAGTCTTGATTACTAATAATCAGTCTTGACTACTAATAATTAGTCTATTTGCC